>NC_138378.1:65988692-66096762 GCF_054177405.1 Leptonychotes weddellii | reverse complement strand
CAAGCGTAGTGTCATTTTATTGTAAGCAGTAACTTATAAAGAAATGCAGCAAATGATAAATACAAAGTGCCAAAAATATATATTCTTTAAATTTTTTATTTGTGTTTTTATATTTTCTTAGTCAATTTTAGAATATGCCAAAGTAATAACACCAAAGCTTCTAAGTATAAATTTTAAATGTGATTTCATAACTTTTCAAAAATTTGAGCTTTTCAGTGATTTTCCTAAATTTATTATTTATATGAACTTATATTTTATTTAAATGAGCGAAACTGTTTATTCCGTATTGTCTAAATTGAGATTCCCCAACTTTACAATAAAGCAGAACATTTGAAATATACTTTTTTTCAGAAAAATTGATTTTGATATTACTTGTAAGATTTTACCACTTTTTCCTCTCCTTTAATAATCTCTTCCATAGACCAAACACCAAGATATTCTTTCCTATTGTGGATAGAAATACATTGTATTAGTAAGGGTACAAGCTAAGCTGCCATTAACAAAGAGAACCCTAAATTCTCAGTGTTCCAAACAAGATAGAATTTTATTCATCTCTCATTTAACAGTTGAGAGGTAGGGAGATGGTCAAGAGTGAGTTGGTAGCTCTGTTCCACAAGGTCATCTAAGAACCCAAGTTTCTTTTGTTTCTCAGCCATCTACCCTGGCTGCATTGTTAAGTACATAGTTATTAGCCATATGTGGCTAATGACATCTGTATTTATATTTAAATTACATTAAAAATTCAGTGTCCGTACCGGCTGTATTTTAAATTCTTCATAGCCACACGTGACTGTGGTTACTGTTTTGGACAGTGCAGGTAGAAACCACCTCCATCATTGCAGAAGGTTCTGTTGGTCAGAGCTGCTGTAAGAGTATTGTGCCTGTCTGCATGGTTTTTGCTAGCTCATAATGGCCTAAGTTCTAGTCTGTAGGTAGGGAAAATGAGAGGGGTACGGGATGAAAGCACAGGTTTGTTATAAATGATTCAAGAGATGTACATACCCGAACTGCTTACAGTTCATTGACCAAGATTTAGTGGTGATATCCTGACACCCTGGAAGGATTGTTAGCTGAGTGGAATGTACCCTAAAATTTGGTTTAGTTAGGGGTGCTGTGGAGGCAGGGATCCTATTACCAAAAGGAAGGAGGTAAGAATAGATAGCAGAGGATGTTTTGCAGTCTAGGTCAGATGTACCGAAGTGTTAATAAATACAATAAGGTTTCTTCCTGTCGCCTCTTCCTGTCCTATAAAGTAGACAGGGAGTCAGCATGGGTAAAATGTTTAATTTTAAACGACTATGCTGAGATTAACCTATAATTAAAATATTTTTGCTACTTTATTTGAATTCTTAAAGTTCAACAAAATTAACATTATGATCATTTTGACTGCAAGGCCATTATTTGTGCATGACATTGTTTATCTCTAAGGTATTATCTCTGTCTTAAACTTTGTGGGAAGATGATTTTTTTGTTTGTGTGATTGTGTAAAGAAAGACTAGAACTTTTATTTCTATCTTATTTTATAGATGTCCAATAATTTCTAATAATTTTGATGCTGAGCAGCAGTGTAAAGTATGAAAAGTATTAGGTGGTGATGTAGTTGTTCCTTCTCTCTCGCCACCCCTTCTCACTTTCTATGTGTTTATTTATCATGATTGTGAACTACTTAGGGCAAACGATGAAGAGCAGCAGTCTTTTTTCACACCATTTCGTATCCCTGCTCTGACTCTTAGACAAACACTCTGAAATGTTCATGTTTACAACTTCCGTATTTCTAAATAATATTCCTTTTTCAATGTAACTTGATTTATCAGTTTTAGAAATTCCATACTGATTAGCTAATATAATAAAAATGGATTCGACTCATATGCCACCTTTTCTCTCCCTTCTTCACTATTCTTCTTCTATTTGCTTTAAAATTTCGTAAACTTCCATCATGTCCCTTCAATTAAAGATGTTATCTCTTACTCTCAAATTAGCAATTATATATTTTAGTGTTCCTAATCTTCCTCCCTCATATCTTTTCCCTTCTCTCAATTTTTGTCATCTCTACTTTTTAAATTGCCGTGGTCAAGTATATTTACATTAGTTTCTGTAGCTATAATTAAGTCTTTTAGCTTTTGTCTATTGCTGGGTTCTAAAAATTGTAATTAGTAAGCCGTTAAATTTTTAATGACTACATAAATACTTTTCACTGAAAAGCTAATGGTAGAGCAATTACAGTTTTCGTCATAGCTTTATTGTTTATAACTTAATTTAAAATTCCTTCATCCCTTTTGGTTTCTTCTTTTTTTTTTTTTTCTCTTAATTGTGTCTTGTATATAGGTCATACCCTCTAGTTTATATATTCTACATACTTTTCTTTTTTGGCCAGTTTCTTCCTCCTGGAGCCTTCTTTCTTCCTCTTCTAATCTGTTTTGTCAGTCAGTGCTTTACTAACCACTTTTCATTTTTATAGTATCTGTTGGAAATTTCTTTTGTTGATGTTTATTCCTTCTTCTTTTTGTTAGCTGTGGGTTTATTTATAACTTTTAAAAATTGCTCTGTTTTTGTTTTGGTGATTCGAGGATATAAATGCATGGGCTCATCTCAATATCTTGAATCTGAACTGTCGATGTTTTCAGAGTCAGATGCCCATATATCTCAACCTTAGAGTCCTATTGATGACACATGTGATAAAGTCTCATGTTCTAAATTTTTGGGGGAGGACGGATTTGAGATGTTTACACATACAGCTGTAAGAAAATAATTATATATATAAAGTCATTGATATTCTAATGTAAATGTTTTTTCTAGAATAATTTTACTTTCATTTGTTTTCTAAGACTCTAGACTTTTCATAGTTTCTGATACAAATTTCTTCTGTTGATAAAGATTGTTTTGTTTTGGGCGCCTGGGTGACTCAGATGGTTAAGCATCTGCCTCTGGCTCAGGTCATGATCTCCAGGTCCTGGGATTGAGCCCCGCATCGGGCTCCCAGCTCAGCAGGGAGTCTGCTTCTCCTTCTCCCTCTGCCTCTCCCCCTGCTTGTACTCTCTCTCTCGCTCTCAAATAAATAAATAAATCTTAAAAAAAGATTGTTTTGTTTTACTTTTTGATTCTACTATTGAAGATATGTATCTTCTTCAGATTTAGATCTGTTTTTCATTACAGCAGTGTTCCATAGCTATTGCCCAGCATTTCTTGAAATTGACCCATTTTACCATTATATCTGGCCAGTGACTAAATGGCATATAGTAATGTTAAAAGAAATGTTTTCTAGGTTAGGAAGCTAATGTTAGTTCTGAACTCTAATGGGTCTCACCATCAGTCCGGGTGATAAGTTGTGCAATACTCTTAGGCTACTTTTTATCTTTACAAGAGAATAGTATTGTAAAAATGTCAAAACATATCCACATGCCCAGTTCGCTAGTAAGTATACTGCTAAATTTGAACCTTTTTGGCAGTAGCTTATGCTACTCGGGGGACCATATTTTTACAAAATGATATATTTCAAAGGGTATTGGTTTCCGTTGTAGAAAATTCATGCATTTAGAGCAACTTAAAGCCAAAAACAATTGTGCTGTGCTATAGGTTTGAAATACTAGTCATCTTGAATACGTGTCCAGGTTAAATGTCAGAAGCTATATATTGCATGGAAAGAAAATTTATTGTTAGCAGATTGGACTGTACCTGTGCTTATATAACATTTTCCTTGGAGGATCAATTGAGTATATGAATTAATATCAGCCAGACTTTTGTACACTAACATTATTGATAATAAAGGAGAAGTTCATTGAAGAGAAAAACAAATAAAGGAAGCATAAAAGTCCCACACTGTATGAAACGACAGAAATGGATCAAAGAGTTTGACAGGAAGTTTAATGTGTACATAAGTAGAGGCTGACAGCAACATGCTGTGTGTGCCAAAGGTTCCAGTGATGGAAAACCGAAACATAGTGCTCACTGACCACAGCATGAGCCTTGACACACATTGTAAATAATCCAGAGATCTATGACTGCATTAAGCACCAGGCTGGTGTATTAACGGCAGTAAATCTATAGCTGCATAAAGGGCTGGCATGCAGAAATTCCTCTGATTAATTTTTGTAATGGATTCATAGGAATACAGCAAATATTTTCATTTTGAATCCTACCATCCTCCAACTTCCCCTCCCCCCACCTTTGCCCTCCCTAGTATAATCATTTTTTATTTCCTTCTATTCACCAGACTTGTATATGTGGATACTTGTCTCAGTACCATCAAGTTAAAAGCTGAAGATGCTTCTGGTAGAAAGCATCTAATTACCCTCAAGTTGAAGGCAAAGGTATGTGCTTCATTAAACTGTTATTATGGTCAGGAAATACTTTGTGAAATGAACTCTGAATGTTTTCAATGTAGGGTAGTAGCTTCTAAAAAGATATCTGGTACTTTAAAAAATTTATTTTGGGAAGCTCAGAAAATATACCCACTAGGTTTCCAAAAGCCTAGACATAATTTTGTGTTGCTCTTTTACTGCAAATTTGTTCAAAATACAGACCTCATAATAAAGAAACATTACAAATAAGATTGGGCAGTCTCAAAGTACCTTGAATAAAGAAAAAATTTGAAAGTTTCCGCTATCCCAAGTAAAGTTTCACTTAAGTCTCTTGTCTTCAACTCTTATTATGAATTACATTTGTAGTTCTTATTTCTGAGCACCAACCCACTCGCCAAACACATCCATATGTATACCTTTTTATTCCTTGTTTTGGCTGAAATTTTACTTCTGTATTTTAAGAATTTGCAAAGGTTATACCTCCATTTATAGACTCTTTACAGGCTAGTGATCTATAATTACTAATTTTATTGGCACAAAACATAGCTATTTCGTCTTTATGTTTTAGTTCTAGATTGTGAATTTTGAGAAATAAGTAGAATAAGCAAGTTCAGCATATTAATCATTTATTTAGTAATCACTAGGGACACATTAGAACTTGAGAAAACCAGGACATTTAACTTTTTTTATTGTTCCTAGGAGTCATCAATCAACTCTGTTTCAGAAGATTATAGTGATGAAAAGATCCGTTGTGTTTGTCCGTTTTAAAAATGTGTCTGGCATTTAATCTTTCCATGAGAGAAAATTAATATATAAAGCTGAACTGGGTGACACAGAAAAGTTGGTATCTTATAGTGCCTCTTTATCAGACAAGTTGAGAAATGACTCATTCTCTCTTTTTCTCACAGAATATTCAGGTATAGTTTTAAGATTCATGTGTGATGGTGGCGCCTGGGTGGCTCAGTCATTAAGCGTCTGCCTTCAGCTCAGGTCATGATCCCAGGGTCCTGGGATCGAGCCCCGCATCGGGCTCCCTGCTCCGCGGGAGGCCTGCTTCTCCCTCTGCTGCTCCCCTTGCTTGTATTCCCTCTCTCCCTGCCTCTCTCTCTGTCAAAAAATAAATAAAATCTTAAAAAAAAAAAAAAGATTCATGTGTGGTAAGTGTTGCAAATGTTAGTGGGATAGAAATCTTATTTGTAAAAGAAGTTACATGGAGACTTTTGTCAAAATGAAAAAATTTTTATTTTTTAAATTTTAAAGGTGAGCTTTTTTTTTCCTTCCCTTAAGATCAGGGAGAAATCTTCCTTTATTCTTCCAAAGATCACAAGGTTTCTGTCAGTTACTTCAAAGTTTTAATTGCTTGTATTTTGTACTTTGTACATTGATAAAAATTGCTTTGCTGTTGTGAAGACCAAAATGAAAAATTTTAAATGCATCCTGTCCTGACTCTGGGTGGTGGTGGTGGTGGTTTTTTAAATAGCCTTATATTTACAAGCTTTTACTAAGGAGATTCTGTCAAGAACAAGATTTTATTATTCCAGTTAATGATATTAGTGGTAGTATCAGGAGGAAGGTTGTAGCTGCTAGTATGGCCCATCCTTTTTACTTTTTCTTATACCTTTTCAGGGTAGATAAGGTGACACTTAATATTTCTGTGAAGAATGTTTTCAAGTTTTTGTAGCATTGATAGCTGTGAAGCACTATTATGGATTCCCTGGCAAGAGAGAAGAGAAGGCTTTATTTAAATTTGGAAGGAATTAAGAAAAAAAATCTGTATCAAAAAAAAAAGAGTGGAAATGAATGAATCTTATGTTGGTATCATTTATTAGAGTCTTTAATTGTCCATTTAGTTCAGTTTTCATAGACCAAAGTTGTATTTTAGATGTGGTAATTTATTTCTTTAGGAATATTTGGGTCTAGGATTGTCAGTTAAAAACAGTGATAGCTGAAGCTATATGTTAAGAATATATAGTGCAAAATCACAATTAAAACAATTTTAAAAGTCAAGCTGATTTTTTTAACCTTAATGCAGACTTACTTTTATAAATATACACACCTTTATTTCTTTTACTTGATATTTTTTGACATAGTAAAGGAACACATTTGTTTTGTTTTTTTTCTCTTGAACACCTGTTCTCCCAGTTCTGCCGTTCCCCCTCATCTGCCATTCCCACTCACTGTGTTCAGTCCTCAAAGAAAACAATACCAATTTTAATTAAACACTCTTTATTAAAAGTGAATATATAAGTCAAAAAGAAATATAAGGGAAATAGTTGAATTTTGTCATTTTTATAGGTGTCTTTCTATGCAATATTTACAATACATGCTGAACTATGGGGTGGAACTATTATCTTTTCTTTAAAAAAGAAGTAGACCAGGGCTTCTTCAGCTTTGGCGAAGATCAGAACTACTTGAAAAATGCAGATGTGTTTCAGAAGCTGGGCACTCTGTGTCTGCTGGCCATTTTTGTAATTTGCTACAGTTTGTATGTGTTTACTTCAAGGAAGCTTTACTGCTTAGATGGTCCAATCACAGAAGGGATTGGGTTAAAAATTTCCTTAGAACAATATGCTATACAATCTAAAAAATATCATATATATATATGTGTGTGTGTGTGTGTATGTATATATGATGAAAATATTTACTTAATATTATATAATAATTGTATTCTTTTATAGTTATTGGTTTGATGTTTTTTTTCCGGTGAGATTTGAAAAAACTGTATGTTCATTAAAAATAAGCACTACTTATTTTTCAATTAATATTCCTTTATGTGGAGCTTTTATTGTTGTCAGTTAGACTGCCAAAGTAAAACTTGGCAATTAGTCTCTGGTTTTTATATATCTATACAACTTACTATTGAAAACCACCTGAATTTTGATAGTTATTTGACAGTATTTCATTTAGTTATCTATATTGTAGTTTTACAATACAAACGATTCTGAAATATCTAGGATGCTGCTTCATAATTCATGTTTAATCATCCAGAAGTATATCAGTTTGTTTTTTAGGGTCTATACAGTTATGTAAAGTTTATGGTATAAACAAAATTGATCTTGAACATGAATATAATTAACATACATATCTGCATTTAACTCACAATAGATATACAATAAAGCCACCTATATAGATCAATTTATTATATATATACTTGTATGTCTGTATAATTGCACATAAAATATATTTGAAGATGTCATCATCTCAGAAATTATGTGACTCATATATAAATGGAATCATACAAAGTTTATTATAATCTCCTTTTTTGTTTATTTATAGGTCTAACAGTATATATGTACTATTCACTATATTGAGTCCTATTTTAATGTAGGAGATCATATTCTCTTTTAAAATAATGTGCTGTATGTACTAAATGACTTCCAAAGTCACAGGTATTTTACTTTGGTTCATCTAAATACAGTAAACATCTTATTAACTTCATACTCTTACCTAGATTGATAATTTAAGTTGATATTGTTCATTGTCAACATGAGTAGGAGATTAAAAAAAAAAAACTCCAAATGAAGTAAATATTCCATTTTTGACCACGGAGGTTTCAAGTGTGCATTATAATTTTTATAGAATCTTAACATGTTAGAGGGGAAAGACTTGATAACACTTTTAATTGAGTTCCATCGATTTTATATATCAAACAGCCAGTGAAGTGAAATGACTTGTACAAGAACACATAGGTTAGCAGAACTGGAAACCAGAGAAAGTTAAGGTCTCTGTCTGCACTTATTTTGAGATAATCTTTTCTTTAAAAAAGAAGTAGACCAGTACTTCATCATCAGATGATGAAGTACATCATCTGATATTTTGAGTTTAATAGAGCTTCCTCCTAAATCTCAGCTTGACCTTTTTCTTTTTTCTTTTTTCTTTTTCTCCAAATCAGAGCCTTATTATATTTTTATATAATTTCCTGTATATTTGCCTTTGTGTTACCAGTTCTGCGTAGCCAGATAACCATCAGAGTATAGGTTGATAAGTTTCTTTTTAGCAAACCACTTACTATGGCTAAATGTTAATTCTTTTCAAAACAGTGACTTCAGATGGACTGATGTTTGCTAAATACTATAGTGATAATTTTTGGAACCCATTTGCTTATTCAGCAAAGTAGTGAAAAAGAAGAGTCTGAAGAAAGTGAAAGTCTAAAACTTATTTTAAACATTTTGTCAAATGATTGCTAGGAGTTTTCCCAAAACTAACTTTCTTTTAGTAAATTTTGCTTTTTAATGAAAAGAAATGAGTATTCTTTAATTACATGTGACTTTCAAGAATCCAGATTGGATTTTACAGAAGTCATGTAGTATAATTCTCTAATAACAAAACTGATTTTAAGAAAAACTGCCTTTTGTCTTTCTTAACTTAGACACCTAATTTGTCCTTAATGACTGTCACTTTTTGTATGAAGCTATTGAATTAATTTTCTTTTTATTGACAATGAAAAGGTTTTTCTTAAAACTATTACTTTTATTTTTCCTTAATAACCAGAAAGCATTTCATTCTTTTTATTTATTATATTCTTGCTAAGTGTAATTGCTTTATTGTGGAAAATACTTCTTTTAACTGATTTATACTTTTTTGTACACTTCTTGGTTCTTTTAACAGATACTGCCTTTTTAAATAGTGACGGAGATGGAGATTAAATTTGAGGTTGAAAGGAAATTAAATATCAATTAAATATCAGTTTGATCTATCATTTTAAAGATAAAGAAACTGAGATCCTGTGTGGTTCACCCCTCAATTTACAATTAGCAGCTAACCTGACACTGACTGAATTAATTCATTTTTCTTTACTCAAAACCTATTGCTTTGGCACCCCAAATCACCAAACTTTGTACCTCCTGAGCATAAGTTGACTATTATTTAGCTGACATTTTCTATAATAGTAGAATCAAAATATTTATATATAATACATGTGCATTTATAATAAAAGTTTTCCTATTCAGTTTTCTGAAATACTTCATGTGAAATTGTCACGCAGAAGCAAAAATGACCTAATTTTATGCTTTTTCATAGTACCCTGCAGAATCACCAGATTGTTTTGTGGATTTTCCTGTTTCATTTTCTGTTTCCTGGACACCACAGGTAAGTTCTTAAATTTATTTTAAGTAGCTAAAAAGCATGTTCTATTATGAGAATAGGTTATAGGTTATAGCCAATATAGCCATTATAGTTTTAAAGCGATTTTTTTTTTGTTGTTGTTGTAAGCATTTATTTATAAACAGAAATTTCAGAGTGCTTTTTCTTCCCCCATATTTCCTAGTTGTTAATGTCCACTTTCTCCCTCCCCTCCCACATAAACACACCATCCAGTCTTTAGATGTTTATGCCTCCTATTAGATAAATGTGAAGGTCTATTGACACAAATTTTCCTTTGAATTTAAATTGTAAAGAACTCTATAAAGCAGTGAACAGTAAGTGGAAAGTTGGGTGAATTTTTTAGATTGCTAAAGGTTAATATTGATGTCATAATATCAGAGGATCTTTTTCAGAGAAGAATGAGTGATGGCTGAAAATACAAATCATTTCCACTCAGTTTTTATTGTTTAAAAGTGGTTGTCCATAATTCATCCTTCAGCATAGACTACATTTTTGTATGGGCTTTGGGACGTTTGTACTTGTGTAAAGAATATAAGAGATTCTTTCTCCTGTCTCTGTCATTTTAATTTCTCAAAAGTTGATGTCTAACAAGAAGATGAAATTAGAAGTACACTGTAAATGGTAATATTATGTAGATGTAAGGTTCTCAATAGTACGAACATCGACATTACGTGTGTGTGATTTTTTGAAGATATGACAGAGTGGTGGTTAGATTCCGAGAACAATCTAAGGATGACCGGCATGGTCCTTCTTTCACCAAGTAAATTGTGGCAGTTGGTAGCAAAATGGAGAGAACATTTCTGTTCTCACCCAAAGAATTCCTACTGACATCTTACAGATACTCTCTAGAGGCTACCTGTATTTTTGTTATGAAATTTTGATGGGGTCAAGGGAAAATTTATGCCTAATTTTTTAAGTATATACACACAGTAATTGTATATGAAGTTAGTTTTTAAAAACACCTAATAGGATTTAAATAGTGTTGTGTAGGTTCAGATGTCATTTTAATTATGCATATATATTAAAAATTATTTTTCGTATTTTTTTCCTTTAAAAACAACAGTCCCTCCTTTCAATGGAAACTGAGAAAACACAGCAAAATAAAAGAGAGGAAGAACCCTGTAATTTGCTTTTGGTATTCTGATATAGGTTATAAATACCTAAGAAACAGTGTGTTCATTTTTTATTTTAAAAAAGAAACTTTTCCTCTTTTTTAAATATACATTTTCTGTTTGGCTTTCCTCTTTTTAAAATATTTTCCTCTTTTTTAAATATAAATTTCCTACTTGGCTCTGTAAACTTTGTTTATATTTTGTGTGAGATTATGAGATAACACTGTACCTGGATTGTATTCTTTCCAGATATGCTGTCTCTAGATTACATTCTAATGTGTATCAAAATCCCAAGTTGAAGACTATATTTTTGATGAATTTGTAGTGTTTTTAATGTAGATAACCACACAAGTTTTTCCCAGTCTTAAATCTGTGTAAAAGCTTGCATCTTCACAAAAAGACTGTTTAGCACTTACCTTATCCTATCATTTAGCAAAATTATTTTGTGATTTCAACACACTGGAAAATCTTTGCGGGTAATTTCTTTCAAATTTTCTATCCCTATTTAACACCAGCTCAATGCCTTGCACATTTAAGCATGGGATGAGTTTTAGATTTAGTTAGGTCATACAGCAAGTTTTCTATTTTGTACTAGCTCCAAGAAAACAGAACGAATTAGTAGTAACTGGAATGTTACAATCTTTTTTTAATTAAAGAATATACTAAGATCCTTAGTAAAGCACAGAAAAATTTGGATACCTTTTTATCCACAACTCCGATTTGACAGATGTTAATTTTTTGTCACATTCATTTCATTTCTAGCCCTTATGTCTGTCTCTCTCTTAGGAGTAAAATGTTCTAGGAACAACTAAGACCTTATTCCTCTTTTCCCTTTCTTTCCTTCTCTCCCTTTCTGGAGGTAACCACCTCCCTGAAATTGATGCATGTGCTATCCATGCATATTTCTTGCTACATTTGTTCATGCCATATTCTGTAGTATTGGCTGTCTGAATTTTTTTATACAGCATTGTTTCTGAGATTTAACCATGATCTTTGCATGTTTAGTACATTAAATGCTTTAAATAGTTCCATTATATGAATCCATCAGTTAATTTATTCGTTGCACTACTGATAAGGTTGTTCACAATTTCTTAAGTTGTGCTCTAGTGAACATCCTTACATTTTCTTGTACACATATGAGACTCTTAGTGTGGCTTATGCCGAGAGAAAATGTTGGATTGAAGGGAATGTACCTCTTTGAGATTACTAAATATTGCCAAATTGCCTTCTCAAATTGGTTGTATAAATTTATACCCCTACCCAGCAATGCATGTAATATCTACTTCTCCAAATCCTTTTTCAGGTCTTACTTAGCCTGACCTTAATTCTTAACAAGAATTGAAATCATTTTTATTGTGTTTATAATCTTTGCTTATTTAAAATTTTTTCTTTTATTGTAAACGTTCCTTTTTAATTTGGATACCGATGGTTGGTTATATGGGATGTATCTTCTCTCTGTGGAGTACTTTTTACCTTTGTATGTAACCTATTTTGTCAGTCAGAAGTTTAACTTTCAGTGTTGTTCCATTTATCAGTCTCGTCCTTGTGATTTCTGCTTTTTGTGTCTTGCATGGGAAAATCTTTCATATCTTGTTCTGAAAAGATAGTTTCCTATCATCCTAAAAGTTAGTATGGTTTTTCTTCATATTTAAGTAGGAGATAGGAATCTTATTTACACTTGTGTATTTTATATATGCTCGTAGTATTTGGATGTGTCTTCATTTGTTTAGATCTGGAGGTGATTTCAGTTTTTCTTCTATATTTGCTATTAAAATTTAGAAATTTTTCAAAATATATTATTTATTTATTATTTTAGAGTCTAGCAGTACATCATAAGCATTTTGGTGATGCTACCAGTGGTTTGAGCTCTCAAGTCTTTTAGACGTGATAAGAATATTGGCAATATTAGTTTATGTTTTAAAAGTAAGCAATATCAGACTACTTTTCCGTCTATGATCTTTTTTCATTGATTTGTTGGAAATAATTCTGCTTGTGAGAGTTATTTTTTCTTAACAATTTTTAAACAGTTGTGGTTCTTAAGCAAAATAAATGTAGTCTAACAGCAAACTTATATTTAAGAGATTGTACATAGGTTCCAGATAATTGATTAAAAACATAATCCTTGTCTGTTTTTGTTTTGTACATTTTCTCTTTGGAGTCAGTGTTTCTGGACTTCAGACTTGGAAGATCTTTATTTTCCTTTCTTTCTGTGAAATAATAGGCATGGCTTTGTGGCATCCATATTAAAAATGGGTAATTTTCCTTATGGTCCCTGTCTTCCTGCTGCGTTGATAATGTTTTGATGTATTTTTCTTTTGCTCTGATGAGAGGTCTGCTGCTGCTGCTCTGACATGTTCATTTGGATGAGTAATTATAACTTGCACAATGTCAAGCTGAAGATGGTAGGGTTTTGTGCGTCATGACAAGCCTAGTAGCCAGTGCAGGTGTCTCACAGCATGATCAGCAACAGCCAGTGTATTCTGGCTCAGAGGAGGCGTTCAGAGTGGTAAGAAATCAGCACCAAGGGCAGGGCTGCCGCTTCTACTGCCGCCGTGATCTGTGCCAAAGAAACACAAAGTGCTTCTCAAAGACAAGCGCCTGCATACCTCTTTTCAGATATTTACTTTGCTGACCCGATAAATTTTCTTTTATAGATTTAGCATAGAATATAAGAGCATGTCATTTTTAGCTTAGTCTACTTTCTAGCATCACAGATGCTCCGTGTGTCTTTAACAACCTGCTGCCTCTTGGACTTTTACATGCAGGGCATGTATGTGAATTTTGTTGACTAATGACACCATAGAATGCTCTAATGTAAGATTTTAAGTGCGCCGATATTGGGGTCTGTAAGAACAAAACTCATTTTCTCTAGCTCACTGACCAACCCAAAATAGGTGTTAATTGGGGTGCCTGGGTGGTGCAGTCGGTTAAGTGTCTGACTCTTGGCTTCAGCTCAGCTCATGATCTCAGGGTCTTGGGATCGAGCCCCATGTCGAGCTCTGCGCCCAGCTCGCAGTCTGCTTAGGACTCGCTCTGCCCCTCCCCACCTCATTTGCATTCTCTCCCTTTCTCTCTCTCTCAAATAAATGAATAAATAAATCTTTAGGAAAAAAAAAAAAAAGGCAGTTCTACCTATAAATGTGCCATTAAGTGCAGGCTTGGTGAAGTATCCTTGCCATGGCAGTTGGAATTTTCAGATTTGGTATGGTATAATAAGCAGTGGTCTTTATATTTTTTATCATGGAAATCTCATATTCTTAGAATAATGCCATGAATGCAAGAATAGCAAAACTAATGATGAAGCCTCTGGCTGATAAGCTGATGGTGAATGAAGAATTTGTCATTAAAGGAAACAGTCCTATTACATAGCAGGGAGCACGATCCATTAGTTAGAGCGGCAGACTAGCAGTTGGGTATCCTAGGTTCTGTTTACAGTTCAGTCATTGACTTAATTAATTTCAAATAAGTCATGTGACTGCCCTTTGCCTCAGTTCATATGTATATGGAAATAATGAACTTTTTCTTTTTCACAGAGATTCTAAGAAAAATTCGATTTAAAATAAACAGTGTTGGGGGAAGAACCCTCACAATCCACTCTAAGGATCCTGTAGAACTTTCTTTTTTGACCCATTACTAGATTATCTTTCTTTCCATTTTTCTCTTTGCTGTCTTTGTTGGAGAACTCCTAATACTGGATTTTTGTTCACTCTTAAATTGGTCAAGTAAATACGCTTTTTGCCTTCTTGGCAGTTTTATTGTTGCCCTAGTGGTATGTTTAAAGAGACATCAAAAGGACCAAAACAAAGAAACTTAATTCATTATTGAGATCATGTGATATGGTAGAAGTATCAATGTGATCTGTTGGACTCAGTAACCTATTAACTACCTTTTTTTTTTTTTTTTCCAGTAACTTATTTTAAAAGTACCCTGCACTGATTCTTAAAAAAAAAAAAAAAGAGAGAGAAAGTAAATACGAATGAACAAAATTAAGAAAATATAAAATCACCTTTAATGCCTTCATTTAGAATGGTATTCTCACTGGATAATAGCTTTGAAACTAGGCTTGTCACTTCAAATATTTCAGTTTTTAAAACGCATTGGTAATGTGCATTTATTCCAGGTATTAGAATCATTTAGTTTTTAGTTATAATTAGGTTTACATTTATCCATCAAATTAAGAACTATTGTGTTCACAATCTAGGAACTGGTTATGTCTGCATTTATTTAGGTCCCTCTGTTAAGTAGCACTGGTTTCTTAATCTACATTTTGCATATTTTTGTTGAATTTATTCCTAAGTATTTAAAAAAATTTTTTTTGCTACTGTGAATGCTTTTTTAAAAAAATCATATTTTCTAGTTTACCATGAGAATATGGGCAAGCTATTTTCATTTTCTTTTTCTTTTTAAAGTTTTTACTTTTATTAAAGTTACATAAGAACATAAATTAAAGAGTTAGGTTACAGGGTTTTTTTGTTGGTGCTGTTTTCTTTTTAGGCCAAAGAGCATTTCCTAGCCTCCTTCCCACCTTTTTCTCCTTCTGCAGGGTCAACGACTTTTGATTGCTAGCTGATCCTTTTGGTGCTCTAATATTATTTATATTATTGCATGTTCTTGTAATTATACTGCTTTTTGTTTGCTTGGTTTAGGCATTATCTGTTAACTTTCCCCTGTAGATGGGTTTGCTGTTTCTTTTACCTGCTCCCACTCCACACACATATATACTTCTTATCTTCCTGTTTTTCCCCAAATAGTTATCTTCTATTTTTATTTAATTTTTAATTTTTTTATACAGAATACTTCATGAATTTGTGTGTCATCCTTGCACAGGGGCCATGCTAATCTTCTCTGTCTTGTTCCAGTTTTAGTATATGTGCTGCTGTAGCGAGCACCCAAATAGTTATCCTTTAAATTTTGATTATATCAGTACTCAGTGTTCACATTATGAACATGTGTACATGCTATGCAGAGATAAGCCATGTGGTTAACTATTATTTTTCCTTTGTTACCTGGTTTTTGTTATTCCTAGAGTTAACAATTATCTTACTTTTTCATTTCTGTAGTTTTTTCTCTACTTAAAACTCATTCAACCCCCAGTTTTCCATCACTTGGCTATATCTCTTCTTAGCCATCTATATTAGGTTTTTGTTGACTTTATTTCGAGGGAATTTCATGAGATTTACCTAATAACCTTCCTGTTGAATTTTTTTTTTTACTTTTGTCATGTTAATTTCTGAGAGTTTACTTCATGGGTATATATTCTTTTTTTCCCTAGAGATATTATTTTTCTCCTCTAAGTAGTTTTTCCTTGAGTTGCTCTTTTTCTGTGCTTATAATCTTTGGTCATCTGCTCATGATTAAAAGTCAGATATAAAAAGCTCTTTGGAAAAAAAAAATAAAAAAATAAGCTGTTTGGAAGCTCTGAGTGCATGTGTGGGGCTTGTCAACTGTGAACTTTATTGTAGAGTCATCTGACTAGATCTCGTAATGAGGAATGCCTAATGTCCATACCTTTAGGTCTTTTGGAATGATTGATTGGTTGGTCAGATTTCTTGGAGAAGACTCTTCCACCATTCTGTTTCTGAGCAAGCAGAAAACATTCCTCTGAGGTATTAAGTTGACCAAGGCTGATGGACAGGAAACCACAGCCTGAATTAGTAAGCACTTAACCTGATGCCATCTTCTACTGATAGGGCTGAATATCACGTAGCTGTTAAAGAGACATGCTTACAGGGTAAACCTCCATTATCACAGAACAGGTAATGACAGTGGATTTGGAGCTAAGAGGCAAAAAATGATATCCTAGTTAATCACTTGTTTTTTTCAGACTTTTTAATTTTGGCCATTCTTAGTTGTGTATAGTGGTCATTTTGTCCCCCTTCAGTTTTGTTTGTTGCTGATGTATATAAATCTTTTTTTTTTTTTTTAAAGGTTTTATTTATTTGACAGAGACACAGTGAGAGAGGGAACACAAGCAGGGGGTGTGGGAGAAGGAGAAGCAGGCTTCCTGCAGAGCAGGCAGGGAGCCCGATGTGGGGCTCGATCCCAGGACCCCAGGATCATGACCTGAGCTGAAGGCAGACGCTTAACGACTGAGCCACCCAGGCGCCCCTATAAATCTATTTTTTTTAAATGATTTTCTGTCTAGTAGCCTTGTTAAACTCTTAGCTAATGATTTATCAGTAAATTCGTTTGGATTTTTTCTGTGAACATAATCCTGTCTTTTGTAATGACAGTTTCATTTCCTCTATTCCCATCTTTATACCCCCCCTTATTGCTCTGGGTAGGCTTTCTAATACAATGTGAAATATAAATAGTAAACACTAATATTCTTGTCTTGTTCCAGATCTCAAAAAAAAAAAAAATTTAAAGTTTTTGTTATTAGGTAGATTTTTGTCTATATATTTCTTGTACTAAAGTCCTTTAACAATTATTAATGGAATTCATTGCTATTTCTAGTTTGCTAAGAGTTTTGTTATGAACGAAAGTTGAATTTTGTCAAATATATTCTTTCTATATATTAAGAAAGTCAAATTGTTTCCTCCTTTAGTCTGTAAATGTGGTGAATTGATCATTTGATTTCCTAATGTTAAGCTAGTCCTTTGTTCTTAAAATACATTCAGGTTATGGTGTATTTTATATTTATCTATTGCTCACACACATGTGATCTCCAGTGTCTATTGTTTATTGCCAGATTGCATTTCTTAACTTTTTTAGGAATTTGCACCTCTGCTTATATGAGCGATCCCTTTGTTTTTCTGCTTCCAAAATTTTGTTCTTATTGCCTCTCCAGTTCTCCCTGTTTTTTGTGAGATTGTGCCTTAAAGGAAGAACAGCAACAACATAGTTTTAATGAGTTTTGGGGAGGGACTGAAATTAGGTGTGTGTATTTAATCCACCTTCCTTACCTAATAGCTTGTACCCTCTTTTTATAGAATATTAAATGTATAGTTCCTACTTTGTTTGAATTCTGATGTATAAACTAGTTGTGAACAAGGAATGTTAAAATTTTTTCATTGCTTTCACCACTGGGCTGCTAGTTAAAGAGAAATATTGAAATTTCTAAATATGCTAAATATGAATGGAGTTCCACATTTCCAACTATAGGCAAGTGACAAAAGAAAGAAATCCTCATATTTTCCCACCCACTTGTGTAATATGGAGGGGATTAGTGTGGAACGTTCAGGTTTCTTTGGACCTTTATAGAACTTAGGTAAGATAAAGAAGAACTAACTTACAAAAGTCTACTAGGGAAGTTCTGTCCTATTTTTAGTGCTTTACTAGATGAAATTGTATAGCTGTCATGGTCAAGTCTTCCTTAATAGTTACCTTGAAAAAGTACATAAACAGAAAAGCAAGGAGCAACATTTTTCAGTAGGAAACAATTTAAATGTAACATACATTTATTATCTACTATATGTGGAACACTGAGCTGGATTCTGAGGATGTTAAAGTGAATTAGGTTCTAATACCTAGGATAGGCTTTCAGGATTAACTTTCAGTCTGATGAGGAAAGAGGTATTTAAAATAATTTCAATAAAATGTGTTATTAGGATGAACCATTTTGATAAGGTGGAGTAGAAGCACGTAATCTAACCTGATGTGGTCAAGCAAGTTTTCTGGATAAGATGTTACTTGAGCTCAGTTGTCTTGAGGAATGAGAAGTTAGGTTTGGGAGGAGAGATGATACTTCACGGGAGAGCTGCATTAGCCAAAGAACAAAGACATGAAATTATAGGAGATACTGCATCAATTACACAGCATTTCGTACCCTGTGGTCAGAGTTAGAGATAAGACTGGAGCTTTTGCTAGAGTTAGGCGGGGTCTAGTGTACGGGAATACTTTGTTGTTATTGTACTTTGCTTTATTTTGCTTCACAGATAATGAGTTTTTTAACAACTTGAAGTTTTGTGGCAATCTTGCCTTGAAGTCTGTTGGTGCCATTTTCCAATACCATTTGCTCACTTTGTGTCTTTGTCCCATTGTGGTAATTCTTGTAGTATTTCAAGCTTTTTCATTATTTGTTATGATGATCTGTGATGTGATCTTTGTGACTATTGTAATTGTTTTGAGTCACTAGGAATTGCACCCATGTAAGATGGCAAACTTAATGTGTTCTGACTGCTGCCCATACTGCACATTCCCCCCATCTCTCCCTCTCCTTTGGCTGTCCTATTCCCCAAGATACAAAAATTTTGAAATTAGGCCAATTAATGAGCCTAAATGGCCTCTAAGTGAGAGGAAGAGTCACATGTCTCTCACTTTAAATCAAAAGCTGGGAATGATTAAATTTAGTGAGGAAGGCATGGCAAAAACCAGGATAGGCCAAAAGCTAGGCCTCTTGAGCCAAACACTTAGCCAGGTTGTGAATGCAAAGGAAAAGTTCTGGAAGGAAATTCAAAGTGCTACTGCAGGGAACAAACAAAGCAAAACTGTCTTATTGCTGATACAGAGAAAGTTTAAGTGGTCTGGATAGAAAATCAAACCAGCCACAGTATTCTCTTAAGCCAAAACCTAATCCAGAGCAAAGCCTTGATTCTTCAATTTTATGAGGGCAAAGAAGAGGTGAGGAAGTTTGAGGCTACAGAGGTTGGTTCATGAGGTTTAAGGAAAAGAAGTCCTCTGCTTAACATAAAAGTGCAAGGTGAAGCAGCAAGTTATCCAGATCTAGCTGATAGTGAATGAAGGTGGCTACACTAAATAATAGATTTTCAGTGTAGACAAAGCAGCCTTCTATTGGGAGAAGATGCCATCTATGACTTGCATAGTGAGAGAGAAGTCAGTGTCTGGCCTCAAAGCTTCAAATGATAAGTTTGACTCTTGTTAGGGGCTAATGCAAGTGGTGACTTTATGTTGAAGCCAGTGCTTACTTACCATTCTGAAAATCCTAGAGCTCTTAAAATGATGCTAAATCTACTCTGCCCATGCTCTATAAATGGAACAACAAAACATGGGTGACAGCACATCTGTTTACAACATGGTAAGAAAAAAGAAAGAAAGAAATTTCTTTTAAAATATTACTATTCATTGGCAACGTACCTGGCAACCCAACAGCTCTGGTGGAGATGTACAATGATATTCGTGTTTTCATGCCTGTTAACACAACATCCATTCTGCGGCCTGTGGATTAAGGGGTCATTTCGACTTTCAAGTCTTGTTATTTAAGAAAGATATTTGTAAGGCTATAGCTGCCAAAGGTAGTGATTCTTCTGATAGATCTAGGCAAAGTAAATTGAAAACTTTCTGGAAGGGATCCACTATTCTAGATGCCATAAGAACATTTGTGATTCATGGGACAGGTCAAAATATCAACATGAACGGGAGTCTGGAAGAAGTGGATTCCAACCATCTTGGAAGAATTTAAGGAGTTCAAGACTTCAGTGGAGGAGGGAACTGTAGATATGATGGAAATAGTAAGAGAACTAGACTTGGAAGTGGAGCCTGAAGGTGGGACTGAGTTGCTTCAATCTCATAATCAAATTTTAGTGGATTGGAGTTTTTCTTAGGAGTGAGCAAAGAAAGTGGTTTTTTGAGATGGAGTCTGTACCAGGTGAAGATATTGTGAAGATTATTGAAAGGACAGCAAGGGATTAGGATATTACATAAACTTAGTTGATAAAGCAGTGGTAGGGTTTGAGAGGATTGACTCCCATGTCGAAGGTTCTACTGTGGGTAAAATGCTATCAAACAGCATTGCATTCTACAGAGAAATTGTTTGTGAAGGGAAGAGTCTCTTAATGCCTCGGACTTCATTTTTGTCTTATTTTAAGTAATTATCATAACCACATCAAACTTCAGCAGTCACTACCCTGATCAGTCCACTGCCAGCAACATCGAGGCAAGACCCTCTTCCAGCAGAAAGATTATAACTCTGAAAACTCAGAGGATAGTTAGCACCTTTTAGCAATAATGTATTTTTTAATGAAAGTATTTACATTTTTTAGACATATGTTATTACATACTTAATAGGCTACAATACAGTGTAAACATAACTTTTATATGCACTGGGAAACCAAAAAATTCATTTGATTTGTTTTAATGCAAATTTGCTTAATTGTGACATTTGCTTTATTGCAGTGGTCAGGAACCAAATCCACAGTATATCGAAGATGGGCCTGTAATGTCCTTCTTTGTCTCTTGTAACCTATTTTAATTTAAAGTCTATCTTGACTGATAATTAGTATTGCCATCCCTGCTGTCTTTTGGCTGTTATTTGCATGGAATAATCTTTTTTCATCCTTTCACTTTCAACCTCTTTGTCTCTAAAATGAGACTCTTACAGACAGCATATAGTTGGATCATGTGTTTTTATCCATTAGCCAATCTGTGTTTTTTTGTTTTTTATTTTTGGTTGTTGCGTATGTTTTATTGAAAAAAATCATTCATAAATTAGCATACAAAAATGTACAAACACATGAGTAACTAATGACAAAGGACTGTTTTTGTGAAGTGTTTCTTAAAGTATCTTTAGATTTTAGTGCAAAAATATACTCCTTGCACCTCTGAAAACATAAGAGCAGGCTCAAAAACCATACTGATAGAAGTAAGCTAGCTACATTCGATGCCATTGTCAACTGAGTGGATACAGTCACCACGTGGCTGTTGCTCAAATGTTAATGTCTGTTGGAGAGGAGCTCTAACAAAAGAGTCCCTGTAATGTCAAAATGAGTATTTTTGCAATACCCTTCTCCCCGCTCCCTCCCCCCCGGCCAAAAGAAAACATGAAAGGAGAAATCTTTCTCTGCATGCAGCAAAGATAAGACTAATTTTGGGGATCACGCATCAGTAGCCCTGAAGAGGTTTAGCTGCCAAAATATGTACAAGGTCACATTTGGTTCTTACTAAAATCTGTCTTTTGATTGGAGAGTTTAATCCATTTACATTTAAAGTAATGATTGATACAGAGGGACATATTTCTGTCATTTTGCTGCTGTTTTTCATGTTATATAGTTATTTTGTCTCTCATTTTTTTGCATTACTTATTTAGAGTTAGTTGATTTTTTTTTTTTTGTAGTTAAACATTTAAATTTCTCATTTCTTTTTGTGTATATTCTGTAGTTATTTTCTCTGTGGTTACCATGGGGATTACATTTAATATCTTGAAGTTGAAACTCTCTCATTTGGATTTGTACCACTTTAACTTCAATAACCTGACCTTTGGTCCTTGGCAGCTCTGTACCAGTGCTTTTCGGTTGTTGATGTCACAGGTTACATTTTTATACATGTGTGCCCCAAACTAAACTAATAATTTTTTAAATGCATTTGTCTCACAAGTTATGTCAAAAACAAAATGCGGAGTTACAGACCAAAGTTACAAATAAGTCTAGCTTTTAGTCTAATAATTGTTATAAAAATGTATTAGTCTCTTAAATCCTATAGAAAACAAAGAGTGGAGTTAAGCCATTGTTACAATAATACTAGTTTTTATAATTGCCCATGTAATTACCTTTACTGAGATCTTTATTTCTTCAAAGAACTTCATGTTACTGTCTAGTGTCCTTTCATTTCAACCTGTGAGATTCCCGTTAGCACTTTTTGCAGTGTGATTCTAATAGAGAACTCCTTCAGCTTTTGTTCATCTGGGAATGTCTTAATTTCTTCCTCACTGATGAAGGACAGTTTTGCTAGATACAGATTCTTGGTTGACAGTTTTGTTTTTGTTTTTGTTTTGTTTAAGCACTTTGAATATATCAGCCTACTGCCTTTTCTGCCTTTCAAAATTTCTGATGAGAAATCTGATTGTTTTTGAGGGTCCCTAATATATGATGAGTCGCTTCTTGCTTTTTCCAAGACTGTCTGCCTCTGGCTTTGAAAGTGTGAATATAATGTGTCTTGGTGTGGGTCTCTTTGATTTCATCTTGCTTGGACTTTGTTGATATCTTGTTTATATTCATGTCTTTCATCAAAATTGGGAATTTTAAGACATTATTCAAATATTCTCTTTGTGCCACTTTCCTCTCTTCTTTTGGGTCCCCACAGTGCATACATTGGTCAACTTGTTGTCCCACAGTTCCCTTAGGTTCTGCTCACTTCTCTGCATTCTTTTTGCTTTCTGTTGCTCAGATTTGATAGTTGACATCTTGTCTTTAAGGTCTCAGATTCTTTTGTATGCTCAAATCTGCCTTTAGATACCTTTTGTGAATTTTTCATTTCCATCATTGTACTTTCAGCTCCACAATTTCTTTTTGGTTTCTTTTTAGGTTTTCTTTCTATTTATTGATGTTTCCATTTTGTTCATCATTTTCTTGACTTTCTCCACATCTCTAATTTTGAAAGCCTACTTAAGACCATCTCTTTCAAATTCTTTGTCTAATCTACTCTCAGATCTTTTTTAGGGAAAGTTGCTGTTAACGTTTTTCCTTTGGATCAGGGCCACACTTTACTGTTCTTCTATGCCTTGTAATTTTGTTGTTGAAAACTGGATACTCTAATAGTGAGGTAACTCTAGAAATTGGATTTCCCTTTCTCCCTAGAGAAGAAAGATTAAAATCTCCCATTGTTTATTTTATTTTTATTTTTTTGATTGTTATAAGCTGTCTCTGTGCTAAGCATCAGCCTGTGGTATAAGTTTAGTGTGTTTCCTGGTCGTTTTTGAGCCTGCATCTTTCCCTGGGCTTTCACAGTGACTTCCACATTTCCCTTGTCTATGCAGTTACTTTGAAATGTTTGTGTCTCTAATGTCTGATTCCCAGAAGGGGAAAAAAAGAAAAATGAAGTGGAGGGGGGAGGGCACTGGCTCTTTAAATATTCTGTAAGTCACTTCTGCAGGAGGAGGAGGGGCTTGCAACAATGGGAGGAGGTGCGGGGCGCCTGGGTGGCTCAGTCGTTAAGCGTCTGCCTTCGGCTCAGGTCATGGTCCCAGGGTCCTGGGATCAAGCCCCGCATCGGGCTCCCCCCTCGGCGGGAAGCCTGCCTCTCCCCCCTCTACTCCCCCCGCCTGTGCTCCTCTCTCAATGTGTCTCTCTGTGTCAAATAAATAAATAAAATCTTAAAAAAAAAAAAAAAAACAATGGGAGGAGGTGCATCAGCAATGTCCGACTGCCTCTTTGTCTACGCCTCCAAGATTAGAAGCTGCAGTTGGGTCGGAACACAGATCACTGTTACTTGGAAGACAGATCTCTTTACCTACCATACCTCCTGTAAGCTGTGTGTAAGTTGCTCCTGGAGTACCTGCAGGGCTGCCTGTCATGGGGCTGGGTGATGGGTAGCCTCTGTCAAGTTAAGAGCTGAAATTGATAGAATTTGCAAGCCTTCAATAGACTCCAGAGTTCCAAAATATATCAGACAGATTCTGTCAGTGTAAATGTCTAGTTGGGAAGACAGATTCCTGGTGCTTTCTGCTTAGCCATCTACTCAGAATCCTCTCCTAATTGGCTTGGTGTTGATTTTTTTTTTTCTTAATGGTCTATAATATAGGATAGCTAAGGACCACATATGAGAGTGCCTACTAATTTTCAACATGCACTTGACAGATGTTTCTTTCTTTAATCTTTTTTTTTTTTTTTTTTTTTTTTAAAGGTAGTTGCTATAGTCATTCTGTAATGGCTACATAGGAGCATATGAAGTAAGTCTGTTTCATTTGACTTTGTGGGTAGATACCTTGTTCACATGACCTAAAAATAGTAGAAATCTTTTAAATCATCCTCACCACTGGTCAGTTATAGTCAAAATAAACTTAAGTATAGGAAGAGTTGATATATTCTCTGTGGATTGCTTGACAGAGAATAGCATTTGATTAAATAGATGTAGTTATAGAGCTACCTACAGAAGGTGTGGAGAACATCAATGAAGCTTGCAAATAAGATAAAATGAACTAAATATTTAAGAGATTTGCTATCTCTTTAAAGATATCTGATTAGAAATATTGCAATTATTATTAAAATTAAATTTCTTAAAAAGTTTAATCTCTTGATATTTCCTTATTCTACTGAAGCTTTTTGAATCCCCCAGAGATAAAGACAAAAATGATTATTAGAGGATTTATCTGCACATATTATAGGAAAGTATAAAAAAAATCAGAAGGGAAAGCAACTGTTGCAAGTACCAGAAAATTATGCTATTAATTTAAGTGTCATCAGAGCACAAAAGATCACATTCCAGGACTGTGAGAAAATTATTAAAATACTGGAAATAATAGTACTTAAGATGAAGATATTACACTCTAAGATCTGGTTAAGTGACTGACATTATTATATCACTTCAGGTATTATAAAAGTAACAAAATGCTTTTAAAGATAATAAGCGTTACATTTTGAGATTGGCAGTGTTCACACTTTTCTGCTTAAGTGCTTTCCTAGTTTAACATAATTTAATAACAGTTATGGGAGAATAGCTAACACCTGAGTTCTCATATATATCTTTTTTCCTTCCTTCTTCAGTATATACACATTTTATATATCTATATATAAAAAAGTGATAAAATTTCATTCTCCAAGTGGTGCATTTATGAACAGTAGCTTTTCTGCCTTTGTCCTCAGTGTTAGAAATATTGCTACTTTGTAATTTTTTAGCTCCTAATTACTAATCTACTGCAAAAAAGATATTGCTATGTAGATCCCATTTCTACCCAGAAATTAGTTTTTTTTAACAGCTTTATTAAGGTATAATTGATATGTAATAAACTGAACATATTATAAAGTGTACAATTTGAGTTTTGACCAATGTTTATACCTGTGAAATCAACCACACAATCAAGATAATAAACATTTCCATTAGACCCAAGTTTCCCCACTCCCCTTTGTAATTTCTCTGTCCCACTTGGTCCTCCCGCTGGTCCCCAGGCAACTACTGATCTACTTTCTAGAGTTTTGTATAATTCTATGTATTCTTCTCTGTCAGATTTCTTTCACCAGCATAGGAATTCTTCTGTGGCATATAATAATAGCTCATTCTTTTTATGCTGAGTAGTACTCCATTGTATGGATTTACTACATATTTTCCATTTAGTTGTTGATGGACATAGGAATTGTTTTCAAGATTTGGCTATTACAAATAGAGCTGCTGTGAACATTATGTAATGTCGTTATATGAACATACGCTTTCATTTCTCTTCAGCAAATACCTAGGAGTGGAATGCTGAATCATATAGGAGGTGTATGTTTAATTTTTTAAGAAACTGCTCACATTAAAAAAAAAACAAAACAGTTGCTTATAGAAGTGGTTGTTAACATTTTACATTCCAAACAATAGTGTCTGAGAGGTCCTGTTTCTCTACAGCCTTCATCCTTGCTCACATTTGATATGGCCAGTCTTTCTCTCTCTTTTTTTTTTAAGTAGGCTCCACACCCAGCATGGAGCCCACCATGGGGCCCAAACTCATGACTCTGAGATCAAGAGCTGAGGTCAAGAGTTGGACACTTCACTGACTGAGCCACCCCTATCTTTCTCATTTTAGTCATCCTGATAGTGTGTAGTCGTAACTCATTGTGGTTTTAATTGCATTCCCTTAATGACCAGTGATTTTAAGCATATTTTTATGTGCTTATTTGTCATCCATATATCTTTTTTGGTGAAATATCTGCAAATTTTTTGCCTAAAGACTTAAATAAACGGGGAGAGGCCACATTAATGCATTAGACTTTTCAGTATTGTTAAAATGGCAGTTCTCTTCAAATAGATCTACAGATTCAATGCAATCCCAGTCAAAATCCCAACAGATTGATTTTAGAAACTGATGATATAATTCTAAAATACATAAGGAAAATGCAAATGACCTAGAATAGGAAACTGGAAAAAAAGAAGAAAGTTAGGGGACTTAATATGACCTGATTTCAAGATATAAATCTACCCTTATCAAGACAATGTGGCATTATAGAAATACTCCTTGACTTTAAGATGGGGTTACATCCT
Organism: Leptonychotes weddellii; assembly: GCF_054177405.1. Lineage (NCBI taxonomy): Eukaryota > Metazoa > Chordata > Mammalia > Carnivora > Phocidae > Leptonychotes > Leptonychotes weddellii. The sequence continues at coordinate 66,070,403 of NC_138378.1, read as the reverse complement.
GATAAACCCATCATAAGTTAAAAATACTTTAAGTTGAAAATGCAATTAATACATGTAACCTACCGGACAGCACAGCTTAGCCTAGCCTACCTTAAACATGCTCAGAACACTTACATTAGCCAACACTTGAGCAAAGTCATCTAACGCAAAGCCTATTTTATAATAATGTGTTGAATATCTCATGTACTTTATTGAATGCTATACTGAAAACAAAAAGCAGAATGGTTGTATGGGCACAGAATGGTTTGTAAGTGTATTGATTGTTTAGCCTTGTGGTAGCATGGCTCTCTGCCCAGCATCACAAGAATATCGTACTGCATATTACTAGCCTGGAAAGATCAAAATTCAAAATTTGAAGTACGGATTCGACTGAACGCATATCATTTTTCACACCATTGTAAAGTCGCAATATCATTAAGTCAGGCCACTGTAAGTTGGGGATCGTATGTATACCCATACAAACTGCTGAAAGTAGTTGTATGTATATACAAAGGTGCAAAGATAATTCAGTGGAGGAAAGACAGTCTTTTCATTAAATTGGGCTGAAACAGTTTGCTGTATACCAAAGAAGATGAACTTCAATCCATATACAGAAATTAACTCCAATTGGATTATGAACTTAATGTAAAACCTAAGACAATGAAAATTCTGGAAGGAAAAAGCTTTGGGACTTTGGGATTTCTTAATATAACACCCCAAGCAAGATCCGTATAAGAACAAATTGATAAATTGGACTTAATCAAAATAAAAAATTTCTGTTCTTGAAAAATACTGTTAAGAGAATAAAAAGACAAGTCACAGCCTAAGAGAAAATATTTGCAAATTACATATCTGATAATGGACTTGTATTTAGATTACATAATGAGCATTCAAGGCTCAATAATAAGACAACAACCTAAATTGGGCAGACCTTTCTATAGACATAATATTTTGGCTACTTCAGAGATAACCCTTTTGTTACCATTAAAGCTTTATTTAAATTGATTTCATGAGGAAAAATTTTTCAAAATATATTTACCTTTTAGAGAATTGATCATATGTTTCCCTTGTTGGCAAATGGCTAGGAATCAGGTAATTCTGACTCCCTACTTCACTTCCTTTGCATTTACTTTTTACCTAGCCGTACTGCTTCAGTCAGCCTCAGAGTGTTGCTTCTTAATGAAACACCTCACCTCAGCTCAACCACTGGTTATTTTTTTCTTTGTCCCAGAGTTTTTCTAATGCTAGGACCTTAAAATTCTAGCAGGTGCCCCTGCTTTCTTTTTTTAATTAAAAATATCTGAACATTTCCCATGTAGGTTTATAAGAAATCCTAGAAAAATAACAAGATCAAAATATTAATGGCAGAATTTGAGGCTTTGTGAGAGGCCATTACATTTTTTTATAAAACAAAGATTTTATTAACATTTTCTACTGTATAGAATATAGACTTCAATTAAATGCATTTAAAGATCTAGCCTTCCCTATGGAATTAGCATTTTTTTTTTTTTACTATTTTTTAATTTAAATTCAATTAACATAAAGTATATTATGAGTTTCAGAGGTAGAGTTCATGATCTGTCAGTTTTATATAATACCCAGTGCTCATGGGCGCCTGGGTGGCTCAGTTGGTTAAGCGACTGCCTTCAGCTCAGGTCATGATCCTGGAGTCCCTGGATCGAGTCCCGCATCAGGCTCTCTGCTCGGCAGGGAGTCTGCTTCTCCCTCTGACCCTCCCCCCTCTCATGTGCTCTCTCTCATTCTCTCTCTCTTAAATAAAAAAGAAAAAAGAAAAAAAAAAAAAGAAACTTTAAAAAAAAAATACCCAGTGCTCATTACATCACCCAGTTATCCCATTCCCCCACCCCCTTCCCTCCAGCAACTCTGTTTGTTTCCTATGATTAAGAGTGTCTTATGGTTTGTTTCCCTTTCTGATTTTGTCTTAATTTTTCCTTCCCTTCCCCTGTGCTTCTCTGTTTTGTTTCATTCCACATGAGTGAAATCATATGATAATTGTCTTTCTCTGATTGACTTATTTCATTTAGCATAATACCCTCTAGTTTAATCCACATCATTGCAAATGGCAAGATTTCATTCTTTTTGATGGCTGAGTAGTATTCCATTGTATATAAATATCACCTCTTCTTTATCCATTCATCTGTTGATGGACATCTGGGTTCTTCCCATAGTTTGGCTATTGTAGACATTGCTGCTATAAACATTGGGGTCCAAGTGCCCTTTCAGATCAGTACATTTGTTTCTTTGGGGTAAATACCTAGTAATGCAATTTCTAGGTTGTAGGGTAGCTCTATTTTCATTTTTTTGAGGAACCTCCATACTGTTTTCCAGAGTGGCTGCACCAGCTTGCATTTCCACCAGCAGTGTAAGAGGGTTTCCCTTTCTTTGGTACTAGCATGTTTTGAATAGAGTTTAGACTTAAGCATACAGACAGTTCATCAGTGGACAATAACACTGTGGAAACCAGATCAGTGATTTCTTTCTCTGAAGGTGCATTGTTTAGTCATGGAGCTAATAAGAACAACTTTATCTACCTGCCTGGTCATTGGCTATGCTTCATAAGGAAATACGACACCATTTAAGGTTTTGAGAGTAATGGTATATATAACCTACTTTTCTGATGGTTTATTTATTAAACATGAACTGTAATAACCAACTTGACCTTTCTGTGCTCAAATGTCAGGGTACTTGATTCATTACATCCTCCAGCAATAAAAGTGGGCAAGCATTGCCAAAATAGGCTATGTTTTAACATTATAAAACTAGTCAGAAAATAGAATAAGCCTTTTTAGTTTTTTTGTAAGGCATGTAGACCTTTGACCAGACAGACTTTCTATTGGTTCATGATCTCAAGGTTTAAATACCAAATCCATCACACTGACCAGACTGCTTGCTTAGAAATCTTTTCAGTTGTGTTTGTTCAGAAATTTTCAGTGAATCAGTGCACAGATGCCACATAATAGATCTTTCCATTGAGAAGCCCATATACAGAATAGTCCAGGTATTCTGATTTCAGTGCAGAGAATTTCATTAAGTGTCTTAGGTGAACCTAATATTAGGTTGATCTCTTAATATCTTTATGCTTATTCTTTTCAAATTATGTTGAGAGGTCTATTTTTTTCCTCAAGATTAATAAATTCTTGTTATTCTTCTGACCTTTGCTTTTCACACAGGAGGATCGGACTCCATACCCAAGAATATCTCCCCTGTTAACTTAGCTTTGTGCTCCCTTGCAGGTAATGTTACAGAGGTAGTTTTCCAATTCCTGGTGTTTGGTCTATACCTTTTTTTTCTGTTGTAGTTCTGCCCCACATGGAAATACACAGACTGAAAGATAGTGTGCTTGGTATGCCTCAGCATGGGCCCTTGCTGCATATCTTTGGAGCAGGTAGAGTAGAATGTCCTTTTCTCACCTTGTTTTATATTTTCTAGATATTTCAGTATTTCTCTTCCTTTCACTTTTATTTTATTTTTAAAAGATTTTATTTACTTATTTGAGAGAGAGAGAGAGAGAGCAGGAGCCGGGGGAAGTGGCAGAGGGAGACAGAGAAGCAGGTTCCCTGCTGAGCAGGGAGCCCGATGCTGGGCTTGATCCCAGGACCCTGAGATCATGACCTGATGGAAGGCAGATGCTTAACCAACTGGGCCACCTGGATGTCCCTTTCACTTTTATTTTTTAATGTTTTAAGGACAAGAGGTTGCTTAGCATCCTGTCTTCTCCTTTCTCTCACCACAGGAAGGCTTAGGGGTAGGCTTCTGCATCATTATCTTGGTTACTGGGATACATTTCTTCCCTGTAAGACAGCTTATTGCTTTTGGAATCCTAAGCCTATTGTGTGTGTACCTTAAGGTTTTTTTTTTGTTGTTTTTGCTTTTGCTTTTTTTTTGCTGCTTATTTTTGTCTTTCTTCTTTAGTTTTTTTCCCCTGCCCTGTTTTATGTCTTCCTTCCTCTATTTCATTTCCTTCCATCATGGTATTACGTATGTGTGCAAAAAAAAAAAAAAAAAAAAGCTGGCATTTTTCTCTTTGATTAGTAAATTAATACCTGCAGTAATTTTTGGATCTTCGCCATGTTATAGCTATATAATTGCTTGCTATTCCTGCTAGAAATTTGTGGTTCCTAACCTATTCCAAAAACTCAAAAGTTTTGGAAGACTGATTTTTTTTCCCTTTATTTTAGAAAATAATGGTAGTTTTGTAATGCATCATTGGCTTCTTCCCTTGGATACATGGGGATAGAAGATATAATGTCCAAATAGTTTGATTCTGGTATGATTAGAGAAGAAATGACTATGTTGAATCATATAAATTGTTCATATTTAATGGATAGATACTTATATATAATTTGAATGAGAAAATCTATTTATAAACACGAATTGAAACTAAATGGGAGTAAAGATAGGTACTTTTAAGTGGACAGAACTGTCTGCTTTATGGATTTTCAAACAGTTATATTTAGAATTCTTGACTTTTAGAGTTGGAAGTCACCTTTGAAGTTTTCTATCACACACCCATATTTATTGATGCAATGTTAAGTCTTTAAGAGGCTGAGTATGTCTTGATCAAATACTTCATTACCATCAAGATGGGAGCTGTGACCTCCCTGTGTACTGGATGCTCTTATCTTTGTAGTAGAGATCCCGACATAGACCTGACACATAGTTCAAATATTAGGCTAGAGTGTTCTTCACTAATCTGTCACATCATGAAGTGAAAGGATGGCTCACAGACCATTTATTTTTACATATGAAATAAAATGATTATGATTAGAACAATTATGATTTTTTGATTAGAAAAATAATACATGGGGCGCCTATGTCATATATACATGTAATATTTATATTATAATATTGATACTTTGATATGATACAGATATTTTTCAGTTTGCTGTTTTTGTTCATGGGCTGTGAACTTCTCCAGGTCAAGGACCGTATGACTTTTAATAATGGCTGTCAATTTTTAAACATACATTTTATGCTAAGCAGTTTAGCATTTTATATATGTTGTCTCACTCAAGTCTTGTACGGATAAATGCTATTCCATATTGCAGAAGCCAAGTGAAATTAATTTGCTCATCTGATTGTTCTAAGCTGAAGTTAAAACTTTTATCCACGGGTCTGATTTATAGAACATGTTCATTTTTACAAATTTATTGTATACCCCCCCAAAAATCCCAAAATTAAAATACTGTTTAAACATTAAAAAACAGTCAAGTTAAAATTAAAATGTAAATGTTAAGGATGCTTTTTTCCTCATAAACTGGATTGCTCGAATCTTTTTCTTTTATTGAAGTATAATTAATACACAGTGTTTTATTAGTTTCAGGTGTACAACATGTTGATTCAACACTTCTGTACATTGCTCAGTGTTTACTATAAGTATAGTCACCATCTGTCGTCATATATTATTACAGTACTTTTTTTTTTAAAGATTATTTATTTGTTTGTTTGACAGATACAGTGAGAGAGGGAACACAAGCAGGGGGAGTGGGAGAGGGAGAAGCAGGCTTCCTGCAGGGAGCGCGACGTGGGGCCCGATCCCACGACCCCGGGACCACGACCTGAGCCGAAGGCAGACGCTTAATGACTGAGTCACCCAGGCACCCCTATTATTACAGTACTATTGACTATAATCTGTATGCTGTACTTTTCATCTCCGTGACTTATTTTATAACTGAAGTTTCAGCTTCTTAATCCTCTTTATCTATTTCACCTCCCCCAACCCCACAACCACCAGTTTTTTTAGATTCCACATAAATTGACATCATAAGTTACTTGTCCTTCTCTGTCTGATTCATTTCAACTTAGCTTAATACCCTCCGGGTCCATCCATATTGTCACAGATGTCAAGGTTTCATCCTTTTTATGGCTATGTAGTATTCCATTGTGTATATATGTACACACAAATCTTCTTTATCCATTCATTTATCAGTGGACACTTAGGGTTGCTTTCATATCTTGGCTTCTGTACATAAAAGTGCAACAAACAGAGTGCACCTTTTCAAATTAGTGTTTTTATATTCTTTTGTAAATACCCAGTAGTGGAATTACTGAGTCATATGATATTTTTATTTTTAATTTTTTGAGGAGCTGCCACACTGTTTTCCACAGTGACCACCCCAGTTTACATTCTAACCAATAGTGCACAAGGGGTCCTTTTTTTTTTTCTACATCCTTGCCAATACTTGTTATTTCTTGCTTTTTGATTTTGGTCATTCTGGCAGGTGTAGGCTGATATCTTGTTGTTTTGATTTTGCATTTCCCAGATGATTAGTGATGTTGAGCATCTTTTCATGTGTTTGTTGGCCATCTGTTTGTCTTCTTGAGAAAAATGTCTATGCAGGTCCTCTGCTTTTTTTCTTTTTTTTAAAAAAAATAAGAGAGGGGTGGGTGAGGGAAGAGGGAAGGGGAGAGAGAGAATCTTAAGCAGGCTTCGCGCCTAGCACAGAGCCTGACATGGGGCTTGATCTCACAACCCTGAGATCATGACCTGAGCTGAAATCAAGAGTCGGATGCTTAAATGACTGAGCCACCCAGGTGCTCCCCTCTGCCCATTTTATAATTGGATTTTTGTTTGTTTCTTAGTGTTCAATTATGTAAGTTTTTTATATATTTTGGATATTAACTTCTTATCGAATATATCATTTACCAGTATCTTCTCCCATTCACTAGGTTTCCTTTTCATTTTGTTGATGGTTTCCTTCACTGCAAAAGCTTTTTCTTTGGTGTAGTCCCAGTAGTTTATTTTTGCTTTTGTTTCTCTTGCCTGTGGTGACACATTTAGAAACACGTTGCTAAGGCTGATTACTACCTATTGTTTCTTCCAGGATTTTTATGGTTTCAGGTCTCATTTAGGTCTTTAGTCCAATTTGAATTTATTTTTGTGTATGGTGTAAGAAAGTGGTCCAGTTTCCTTCGTTTGCATGTGGCTGTCCATTTTTCCCAGCACCATTTATTGAAAATACTGTCTTTTTCCCATTGTATACTCCTGCCTCCTTCATCGTAGATTAATTGACCTTATAAGCATGGGTTTATTTCTGGGCTCTTTATTCTCTTCCATTGATCTGTGTGTCTGTTTTTGTGCCAGTACTGTACTGTTTTGATTACTGCAGCTTTGTAGTATATCTTGAAATCTGGATTATGATACCTCCTGCTTTGTTCTTTTTTTTCCTCAAGATTTCTTTGGCTATTCGAGGTCTTTTGTGCTTCCTCACAAATTTTAGTATTTCTTCTAGTTCTATGAAAAATGCTGTTGGTATTTTGATAGGAATTGCCTTGAATCTGTAGATTGCTTTGGGCAGTATGGACATTTCAACAATAATAATTCTTCCAATCCATGAGCATGGCATATCTTTCTGTTTGTTTTTGTTATCTTCAGTTTCTTTTATCAGTGTTTTATATTTCAAAGTATAGCAGGTCTTTCACCTTCTTAAGTTTATTCCTAAATATTTTAATTTTTTTGGGTGTAATTGTAAATGGTATTGTTTTCTTAATTTCTCTTTCTGCTACTCAGTATATAAAAATGCAACAGATTTCTATATATTAATTTTGTATCCTGAAATTTTCCTGAATTCATTGATCAGTTCTAATAGTTTTTTGGTGGAGTCTTTAGGGTGTTCTATTTATAGTATCATGTCATCTGCAAAGCGTGACAGTTTTACTTCATCCTTACCAATTTGGATGGCTTTTATTTCTTTTTCCTGTCTGATTGCTGCAGGTAGGACTTCAGTACTATGTTGAATAAAAGTGGTAAGAGTGGACATCCTTATCTTGTTTCTGATCTTAGGGGAAGAGCTCTATTTTTCACCACTGAGTATGACACTGTCAGTTTGTCATATTTGGCCTTTATCATTTTGAGATACGTTTCCTTTAAGACCACTTCATTGAGAGATTTTATCATAAAAGGATGTTGTATTTTGTCAAATGCTTTTGTGCATCTTATTGCGGTGCTCATACGGTTTTTATCTTTTCTCTTATTAATGTGATATATCACATTGATTTGTGAGTGCTTAACCACCTTTGCACCCTTGAATAAATCCTACTTGATTGTGGTGAATGATTTTTTTTTAATGTATTGTTGAATTTTTTGTGAAGATTTTTGTATCTGTGTTCATCAGAGATACTGGCCTGTAGTTTCCTCTCTTTGTAGTGTAGTTTTGGTATCAGGGTAATGCTGGCCTTGTAGAATGAATTCAGAAGTTTCCCTTCTTTTTCTGTTTTTTGATATAGTTTGGAAAGAATGTATATTAACTCTTCTTTAAATGTTTGGTAGTATTTATATGTGAATCTATCTTGCCCTGAATTTTGTTAGTTTTTTTTTTTTATTACTGATTCAATTTTATTAGTAGTAATTGGTCTGTTCAAATTTTCTGTTTCTTCATGATTCAGTTTTGGAAGATTATGTGTTTCTAGGAATTTATCCATTTCTTCTAGGTTGTCCAATTTGTTGGCATATAATTTTTCATAATCTCTTATAATCCTCTATTTTTGTAAGGTCATTTATTTCTCTTCCTTTGTTTCTGATTTTAATTATATGAGTCCTCTCTTGATGAGTCTGGCTAGGGCTTTATCAATTTTGTTTATATTTTCAAGGAATTAGTTCCTGGTTTTATTGATTTTTTTTCTATTTTTTAATCTCGATTTCATTAATTTCTGCTCTAATATTTGTCATTTCCCTTCCTCTAGCTTTGGGCATTATATTTGTGTGTGTGTGTGTCTAGCCATTTTAGGTGTACAGTTAAATTTGAGATTTTTCTTGTTTTTTTTTTTTTTTTTTTAAAGATTTTATTTATTCATTTGAGACACAGAGATACAGAGAGAGAGAGAGCATGAGCAGGGAGAGAGGCAGAGGGAGAGGGAGAAGCAGGCTCCCCGCCGAGCCAGGAGCCCGATGTGGGGCTCGATCCCAGGACCCTGGGATCATGACCTGAGCCAAAGGCAGACGCTTAACCATCTGAGCCACCCAGGCGCCCCTCTTGGTTTTTTTTTTTTTTAAAGATTTTTTTATTTATTTATTTGACAGAGAGAGAGATAGCGAGAGCAGGAACACAAGCAGGGGGAGTGGGAGAGCGAGAAGCAGGCTTCCTGCCGAGCAGGGAGCCCGATGTGGGACTCGATCCCAGGACCCTGGGATCATGACCTGAGCCGAAGGCAGACGCTTAACGACTGAGCCACCCAGGCGCCGCTTGGTTTTTGTTTTTGATGTAGGCCTATGTTGCTATAAGTTTCCCTCCTAGAACAGCTTTTGCTGCATTCCAAAGATTTTGAACCCTTGTGTTTTCATTTTCATTTTTCTCCATGTTTTTTTGTTTTCCTCTGTGATTTTTTGGTTGACTGATTCATTGTGTAGTAGCATGTTATTTAGCCTCTGTGTATAGTGTACTTTCCAGATGACTTTTTCTTGTAATTGATTTCTAGTTTCCTACTGTAGTGGTTAGAAAAGATGCTTGATATGATTTCATTTTTCTTAAATTTATTGAGACTTGTTTTGTGGCCTAACATGTGATCTGTTCTGGAGGATGTTCTATGTACACTTGGAAAGATTTTGAAGAAGACTCTATTTTTTTTTTACCTAAACCCTATGGGAGGAGGTTAAGCAATTAGTCATAATTTAAAGCCAAGGTAGGGAGAATTGATATCTTCTTACTAAAAGGCTCCAGGCAAGGGGAAAGGATGGAAATGTCCCATGTGCCGGGCTTTGTGTGATACCGTTTTAGGTACATTCTCGCATTTACTCCTCCAACCTTACAGTGCTCGCACAACATGCCCATGTTACGATCTGGGAAAGTGAGGTCCTGAGAAGTTAAACTTTGGGTGTTAGAGATGAGATTTGAACCAAGTCTGCTGGCCCCTGTATCAATACTCTTTCCCCTGGCCACCACCCTTTACCACGTGCAGTCATATTATCTGTATTGAATTCGCAGAGGGTCCACCTTTGTGCTCCCAGCCTAGATTATAGTGGGGGGTTATGAAATCAATGCCAGCAAAGTGTAGGCTAAGGCCACCCAGCAGCCCCCACGGATTGCTCAGAGCCAGCAGCCACCCGTGAACAGCTCTGGAGAAAGAGGTGAGGTCCTTGCTGGCATTCTTTTCCCCGCCACAGAATGGTTGGAAGCCTCTTTGTGTCTCTTACCTGTGTCTTCCTTTCTTCCCCAATACCCTCTCAAGTTTCGTTCTTTCCTCAATTATCCACTTCCTCCCCACCCCCACCAATCTTTTCCTCCAGAATAATTTGTATGAACACCCATACATGTTGCTTTTCACTTCATTTCAACATTGGCTCTGCTCCCATTTTTGCCCTCTGCACTGCTACCATTCTTGATTTCATCAGAATAGGCACATAAGCAATTACCTGCAGCAAATATATTTGGAGCCTTCCCTCAACAACCAAGTCGTTCCTCATCCTACACTGAAGTCTAGTGATAATAAAATTGAGAGAGAGACATTTAGACATCAGCATACTAATATTCCCAGAGATTATACCCCAGGCATTATTTAGGTCAATTTTTATTTTAAGGACTGGGTGTTATGCTTTCTCTACCTTTTTTTTTTTTTTCTGCCCACATTATTTGTCTTGGAGTTGCCATGTGCTTAGCCAAAGTCTTGGGAGGACAGCATCTCTTCAACTCCCTGCCAAGTGTCAGCAGGTAGGTAGCTCATACACTTGATACTCAGGTAGAATTGAGTTTGAAGAAGCTAGGTACATCATTGACTGGCTCTGAGAGAGCAAACTACTTTTAAGAAAAATGAAAAGAACGAGTATTTTGCTGTTTCTGGATGCAATATTCTGTGTATAGATATTTGTTAGGTCCATCTGGTCAAATGTGTCTTTCAGAGCCACTGTTTCCTTGTTGATTTTTCTCTCTGAATGATCTGTCCTTTGCTGTAAGTGAGGTGTTCAAGTCCTCTACTTGTATTAAAGTTTCTCCTTTCTTGGCTGTTAATAATTGCTTTAATGTTTTTAGGTGCTCCTATGTTGGGTGCATAAATATATACAATTGGATTATTATCTTTGTCATTATGTAGTGCTCGTCTTTGTCTCTTGCTACATGAATTGTTTAAATCTTTTAGAAACATGATCCTGTAACCTTTAGCTTTAACAGGGATGGCTATTCATTGTTCTACTAGTTATTCTTAACTTTTTCTGCACATTAGAATCCTTTGGGGAGCTTTTAGAAGTCCCAAGGCCAAGGCTGCACTGAACCAAGGTTAATTACAAAGGAATGGCTGACAGTGACATTAGATATTAGTGTTTAAGTTCCCTAGGTGATTGCAATACCATTTTTATTGTAGAGAAAATTACAGGTATTGATACTATTTCTGTTTTTCTCTATATCTGTAGTTGAAGGAAATGCTAATTTTGAGAATATAAAGATGTATCTTTTTTTAAAAAGATTTTATTTATCCATTTGACAGAGAGAGACAGAGCGAGAGAGGGAACACAAGCAAGGGGAGTGGGAGAGGGAAAACCAGGCTTCCCAAGGAGCAGGGAGCCCGATGTGGGGCTCGATCCCAGGACCCCGGGATCATAACCCGAGCTGAAGACAGACGCTTAATGACTGAGCCACCCAGGAGCCCCTAAAGATCTATTTTTTTTAAACCTAAACTCTGATTCTCTGGTTAAGAATATCTGCTGTGGACTTTTCAAAGATTATAACTTGCCTTATACAGTGAGCTTTTTTTCTAGGAAGACATATTCGTATTTTGTTTTGGAGAGGGTCTTAAATATATTATTTTAAATGTATAGATCTAAAGAATTAAAGGTCAGTTATTGAATATTTGAAAAAAATGAAAGATTAGTCTATAACCCTATTCAATTAATTTAATTAACTTCTAGAATAAATAACTCACACATAAGTTCTATAATTTCCCCTCCCCCCAGTATTTTATTATAACTTTTAAACCTACAGAAACATTGAAAAAGTTTATGATGAATACTCATGTACCCCCCACCTAGATTCTAGATTTGACATTTACTGTTCTTGTTCTTTCCATTTGTGCATCTCTCCATCCATTAGTTGATCTGAGTTTTCGTGCCTTTCAAAGTAATTTGCAGGTGTCCAAGATCTTTCCCCAAAATACTTCAGCATGTTTACCTTTACTAAAGTTCAGTTCTTTGTAAAATTTGGAAACCATGAAACGCATAAATTCCAAGTGTGTGTAACATAAGTTTCTATAAATAAATATACTAATGCAGTCCATTTTCAAGATGCAGAGCATTACCATTATCTCAGTCTTTTATCTCCTCCTAGTAAATCCCCATTGTTTTGATTTTTTAACTATGCCTTAGTTTTGCCTGTTTCAGACTTCATATAAACAGAAGTGTACAGTATGTCCTCTTTTGGAGATAGCCTCATTTCATCCAGCATATTTTGGAAATTCTCTATGTTATGACATGTATCAGTGGTTCTTTTTATTCCTGAGTGGTAGTCCGTTACATGAATATACTTGAGTTTATTTCTAGCTCTTATTAATAGACATTTGGACTTATACTAATTTTTGGCTCTTTGAATAAAACTGCTATGAACATTCTTTTTTAAAATTATTTTATTTTTTTAAATATTTTATTTATTTATTTGACAGAGACACAGTGAGAGAGGGACACAAGCAGGGGGAGTGGGAGAGGGAGAAGCAGGCTTTCTGCTGAGCAGAGAGCCCCATGCGGGGCTCCATCCCAGGACCCTAGGATCTGACCTGAGCCAAAGGCAGATGCTTAATGACTGAGCCACCCAGGCGCCCCTGCTATGAACATTCTTACATAAGTCTTTTTATGGACGTATCTTTTCACTTCTGTTGGAATGGAACTGCTAGGTCATAAGATAGGAACATATTTAGTTTTTTTAAAGAAGGTGTCAGATCTTTTCAAAAGCAGTTGTGCCATTTTACATGCTTACCAGCAGCAAATGAAAGTTTAGATTGTTTTACATCTTTGCCAACATTTAATATTTTATTTTAATATTACTTCTTAATATCAGTAAACTTTTTTCCTGAGTTTGGCTTTATTTGATTCATTTTTAAATTCATTTTGCACATTGTAAATTTCCTCCCCTATACCCCCCCCACCCCCGAAATAATCTTAAAAAAGTAGCTTTGGTGAAATGTGAAACTCCTTATATTAAAAAATGGGAACTTGGGCAATTTTTATTTTTGAAGGAATTAAAAAAAAAATTTTTTTTTAAATTTGAGGGAGAGCAGAGAGGGAGAAGCAGACTCCCCGCTAAGCAGAGAGCCTGATGCGGGGCTCCATCCCAGGACCCTGGGATCACAATCCGAGCTGAAGGCAGACGCCCAACCAACTGAGCCACCCAGGTGCCCCTGAAGAAATTTTTTAGAAAACTTTTCTTCTTGCAAAATATTTAACTTTGATCATATTATATAGTGTGTGCTCCTTTGGCATTTATGATGATGTACATAAGATATTGCATTGTTCAAAACTGCATTTAGAAATGGGTTTTTGTTTTCCAATTTCAGTGGGAAAATCAGTTCAAAATAAGAGTTTGTGAATGATTTAATGGATAAAATAAGCAGTTGGAGAAAAATCTGTTTTTCACATAGCTTACTGATACATTAGTTCTGATGTCTACCTCCTAAGTTCATTGAAATTCCCAAGAGAAATGTTTCTATGTCTCACTGCTCACCTTTTGGACTCTCTTCTTTATCTAGAACATAAAAGTAATATTTAATGTATCTACTTCACATGACTACATAGTAAAATATAATTTTCGGGATTTAAAATTTACTTTTTCTGTTAATTACTGACTTCTACTTCCAGGGTTTTATTTATTTATTTTTTTTACTGTCATTTTCTTTATTAAAAAGATGTCTTATTTTTTGTTCAAAATGCAGAGTAGTTTTAAGTAGAGCTATGTTTAAGATTTCATTTACAGTCAAACACACCATAAATGGACATTGTGTTTTGGTGTACTTATTTCAAATGAAAGATGCCACTGTGAAAGCATTTTATGACTTTTTTGGGGTTTTTTTTGGTTAGCTTTTCCTTGGGTTAACAATTACAGATTTTTAAATACAGATAGAGCTGTAAGTGGAGAGAAAGGAAAGAGACATTATTGTGCTGATTTTGAAAAAGAATAGTCTCTTCAACAAATGGTATTGGGAAATCGGATATCCATATGCAAAAAAGGAAATTAGACCCTTACCTTGCATTGTACACAAAAATCAAAATGAATTAATGACTTAAATATAAGACCTGAAACTAAAAAACTCCTTACAAAACAGGGGGTTACTTCCTGATCTTAGTCTTGGTAATGATCTCTTGATTGACACCAGAAGCACAGGCAGCAAAGCAAAAATAGACATATTCATCAACTTGTACACGTTAAATATGTACAGTTCTTTGTATATCACTTAATCTCAATAAAGCTATTAATAAATCAACATACTGTCCAGCAATTGTTGTGTATATATCTGATGATCAGTGTTTGCCTTATTATTGTACACAAATTATGGTTTCAGATCTGCAGAATACAAAAATCAGTTTAACTGCAGTGTAAATAATGAGTTTTAAGGGGCTATAACTAAAGGAAGAAAATTCAGTTAGAAGGGTTTTTTAGTAATCTAGTTACTATTTAGTAATCTATGCTTAGATTCCTGGTTGTATCTTTTGTCACCTGGGGTGGGTGTGGGGAACCTAGGAGGGGAAGATTTCTCTGGGAAGATAATGAGGTCAGTGTGGAGCAACAGGAATCCGATGCGTCTGTTAGCAATATAGAGATCATCTGTATAGTGATAGCTGAGCAGTTCTGGAGTTCTCTATCTGGCCTAAAGAAATTTGGGAATCATAGATAGAAACTTGGGATCATAGAGAAGATGCTTACTGAATCTTGGAGTGGTAAATACGCCCATGGGAAGTATTTTAGTTTACTCTATGTAAACATATCTATGGATACATATTAAATGTTAATTGCAAGCCATGATAAAGAACTGTGGTTTTAATCACTAACATAAAACATAATTTGCAAGCTACCTATAAATAACAGTAGCCTTAATAAATAAAATGATGAAGGTCATAAATGATTATTTTATATCAGGTAGTTGACTTCAGTTTACTTAAATTTTGGAATTTGTGTTGCCATCATTAAGTGCTGGTATTACAAAGGAAAAATACCACTTAGAGAACTGCCATTTATTTACATTGTTTTGTTGTAAGCCAGGAAGTTAAGTTATAGTATCCGGTTTGCAGAATACAAATATCAACCTAATTGCAATATAAATAATGGGCTTCAGGGAAATATGACTAGAGGGGAAAAATCCAGTTGAAGGTTGTTTTGAATGGTTTTCTGAGGCGGACTGATGTTCAGTTTTACATTTTAGATAGGGTATTTTTCAGTAAGTCCGTGATGGCATGTCTGGATGTGGAAGCAAGAACAAGGGGGTTATTTTAATAGTACATAATAATACTAGGGTAAATAGAGTTACCAAGAAATATGTTAAAAATAAAAACAGATCTTTAGTTATTGAATGTATTAGGTGTAAAAAGAAATCACAGCTGATTTCTTGTGTGGGTATCTAAAGAATGGTGGCACATTTAATGAAAGAGGAAATAAAGTGCAGCCCATAGTAAAAACAAAACAAAACTTGGGAGTTTGGTTTCTGATTTCTGGATTTTGGCATCTAAATTTATAGATAAGTATGGCATAACAATAGAGAACAGGTATTCTACCTTCAAGCTTTTGTTCCTACTCTTACCTCCCCCACCTTTATTGAAGGTTGCAGAGTTGAACTAGCTTTGTGAAACTGAGCCATGACTTCATCTAGGTGTAAACCCTGACTGAAGTGATGAGATGAAATGGGTTTTCCTTAAGCACATATAAGTACAAAATATACCTTTAAGGAAGTATTTTCTTTTCACGTTACTCAGGGTATACTGTATTCTTGCATTGTTGGCTTGTATCAGTTATTTGGGATAAATACATTTGTGATATTTTCAGTGGTTTTTAAAATATGTTTTGCTTATTTGAAACAAGATCCTTAATTCTTCTTTTAAGGTTTTAGGTTTGATTGCTTTCAATATAAAAATATTTAGTAAATAGTGGCAACCTTTAAACATACTACTTTATAAGAAACTGTTGACTTTGAAAGTAATTATAAATTGATTTTTTAAATCAGTAATGGTAGGGGTAACTGGGTGGCTCAGTCGGTTAAGCGTCTGCCTTCAGCTCAGGTCATGATCCTGGGGTCCTGGGATCAAGCCGGCTTCTCCCTCTCCCTTTGCCCTCCCCCTGCTCGTGCTCTCTCTCTCTCTCTCTTTCTCTCAAATAAATAAACAAAATCTTTAAAAAAAATCAGTAATGGCTTTAGTTCTTATTATTAGTGGAAACGTATTTGATAATTCCCATAAAAGATTAATGTCTGAAATACTGAATTCAGACATTGGCTAAAAGTTTAACATTAGAAGAAACCTTACTTGTAATTTGTTTGAATTCTTAGAAATGTGTAAAACCTAGTCAGTGTTATATTACATATTTGAAAGTTGGGAAGAGTAAATCTTAAAAGTTCTCATCACAAGGGCAGAAAATTTTTTTTGTAACTTTGTATGGTGACAGGTAACTAGATTTACTGTGATTGTTTCACAGTGTATACAAATAATAAATTAGGTTGTACACCTGAGACTAATGCAATGTATGTCGATTTTACCTCAAGAAAAAAAAAAAGAGTAGAACCTCATAGAATCTACAGATGTCTTCCTAGTAATGAATGGTCTCTACTAAATCCTGTGCTTCTGGATTTGTATCAGTATTTGTCAGTACTAGATATTCCACATGGTGCCTGTGTATGTGAAAATACATTTTCAGGGTTGATATATGTAAAATTTCATTACAGACATTAACAGATAAACATTTGCAATTGATTTTGATAAAGGGGAACACTAACTTTCAGCCCCAATTAAACATTGTTCCCCACCCATTAAAAGATGCATTATTCTCATTAATAGATCTATATTACAGAAAATGTACTCCATTATTATTTGAATTTAATAAATAAAAACTTTGTGGGGAAAATATGTGTAGAACCTTTTTATACTCTGCCTAAATAAGTCTGTAAAGTTAATAATGTTTAAGAGTAATTTAATTACAAATGGCGCTGCATTTAACTTGATAACTGTATACTAGATAACTTGATACCTTTAATACTAAACTTGTATACGCACTATGCTCAATACATATATAGTATAGTCATTAATAAAGTACATACATGTCCTCTTGTATTAGTCATTACTATTCTATAAATTTAGTACAGAATCCATCATAATAAAAATAAATACGGTCTTTAAAAAACAATTTCTGGTAAGATGCACAGTCCTATGACAAAAAATTCTGTCAATGCTAATGGAGATGAAGAGAGCTGAAGCAGGGAGAGTTGACTCTTGTTTACTAGAGTATTTTCAGCTGAAATGAAACAGAGCTTAAAATTTCTAAATTGAATTGTATTTTAAGTGAAAGATTATCTGTTGTTGATAAGAGCGTCTCGCAACTTATGCAGCTTTTATCTGTCTTTCACAGAGCTCCTTAATAAGCATTTATGGTCAGTTTTTGGCAGCCTTGGAGTCACTGAAGGCATTCTGGGATGTTATGGATGAAATCGATGAGAAGACTTGGGTACTTGAGCCAGAAAAACCTACCCGGAGTGCGACAGCACGCAGAATTGCACTAGGTACAGAAAAAGGATTAAGGAGACTGTGTGTGTGTGTGTGTGTGTGTGTGTGTGTGTGTGTGTACTTTGTATTAATTGGGAAAATGGATCTAAAGAGGACATTGGACTCTTAGGTGAGACTTTTTTTTTTTTTTGCTTGAAGTCAACTATTAAAACTTTGGGATGAACTGTGATTTATTACTATGTATTTGAATAAATATTTTAGGAGAAAAGGGCAAATACTGAGGTGTTTCATTATAAAAGGTGATGATCAATGGAAGTATCATTCAGAGATACTGTTTAATTAACTTTTAATTAGAAATAGTGGAACAGGCTTTTCAAAACTTACATTACTTAGGGAAAAAATTATAATAATGCAGTCTTCATCCATGACACTAGACAAGATTAATGTGAACAGATCTGGGAATATTTTCTGACAAAATTTAGAGGATAAAGGAAGCTGAAGTGGGGCCATGCATGCCATTGAAGAGTAATCAGAAAGCACAGAATAATAATTAAACATATTTTAGGTATTTTCTTTACTATAAATATATTAATGAATAAGATGTGATATAGATGTAAATATTCCTGTAATATAACCATATTCTCTTTATTATAAAATTATTGCTTTATGTATTTTTCATTATGAACAAGCAATATATGTCAGTTTTAGAGTTCAACCTCTCAATATTTTAGATGTTTTAAACTATATTTGAGTTCACAGTAAGTAGTGTAGTTAGGTGATTATAAGATACCTATTTATATCTTTCCTTCTTGTTTTCCTTAGCCCAAATAAATACATTGTTAAAAGGCATATATTCCAAAGGATATTATGAAATTCTGTTGTGAATCATATCCACATTAGCAATTTTTGTAGTTTCTCCCCAGGCATAATAGATTATCTGGGAGAAAAGAAGTAACTAACATGTAATTATGAGAAAAGGAAGGTATCATTGTGCAAGCAATTCTACAAGTGGTATTGTTAGTCTAAAAAGTCTTTAACGGCATTTAATTTGGAATAATTAACAAATTATGGTGTATTTGTGAACAAATAGATATTAAGAATGAAAATGTTTTCTTCAAAGGAGTGTAGTAACTAATTTTCTTCATTTAAATAATTATTTTGATCAGGTAATGATTAAATGTACCTTTTATTCTCATTCAGCACAGACAACCTGGTTTTTATTCACACTCTATATTTACCTTTAGCTCTTTTTTTTTTTTGCTTAGGCATTGATTTGTCTTTTTAAGACCAAGTTTTCAGCAAATTAATTGAAATAAATAATATACCCACTGTTAAGTGAAAGTACTTTCTGGAGCCATTAGTACATGACATTGCTAAAGGCTAATATGGAATTTGTGCTTATGGTAAAGAATGTATAAACAAATGAGATTATAAGTTAACTTTTGTATTTTTGTTTTTCTCATGAATGATTTGTAGTCATTTTTTATTTGATTTGGTTACCTCTTTTTGTCAGATCTGTTGTAATTGTGTTCATATTGTTGCCAACCTTAGCCAAAAGCTCATGCTATAGTGTATAAAATTTATCAAGCCATTTTCACTATAAAAAATACAATCCAAATAGACCTTACAGTCATACTAATATACCTTCAAAAAATAGTAAAATTTCTGAAATTAGTACAATATTCCAGTAGGTAGAATTTATAAAAGAATCTAGTGCCAAATAGAAATAGATTTTCTTAGATTCTATAAACTAGGTTAGTTGCTTTTGTTATTGAGTGAACAGTTTCTGATTTAATATGAATTGAATTCATTGTTAACTTATAATGGAACAAAAGAACTCAGAAAATGTTTTTTATTTCTGTATTTTTTATTTAAGTTTTTAAATTCTAGGTGACATACAGTGTGATATTAGTTTCAGGTGTTCAATATAGTAATTGAACACTTCCATACAACACTGGGTGCTCATCATGACAAGTGCCCTCCTTAATCCCCCTCACCTATTTAATCCATCCCACCACCTACCTCCCCTCTGGTAACCATCAGTTTGCTCTGTACAGTTACGAGTTTCTTGGTTTCTCTCTTTTTTTTCCCCCCATGCTCATTTGTTTTGTTTCTTAAATTCCACATATAAGTGAAATCATATGGTATTTATCTTTCTCTGATTTATTTCACTTAGCATAATACTCTCTAGCTCCACCCGCATAGTTGCAAATGGCGAGATTTCATTCTTTTTTATGGGTGAGTAATATTCCATTGTATTTCTATACCACTACTTCTTTATCCATTCATCAGTCGATGGACACTTGGGCTGTTTCCATAATTTGGGTATTGTAGATAATGCTGCTTTAAATAAACATCAGGGTGCATGTATCCCTCTGAATTAGTATTTTTGTGTTCATTGGGTAAATACCTCGTAGTGCAATTGCTGGTTCATAGGGTAGTTCTATTTTTAATGTTTTAAGGAACCTCCATACTGTTTTCCAGAGTGGCTGCACTAGTTTGAATTCCCACCAACAGTGCAAGAGGGTTCCCCTTTCTCCACATCCTCACCAACACCAAAGGGGTGAAATGTTGTTGTTGTTATGTTGTTTTTAGCCATTCTGACAGGTGTGAAGTGGTATCTCATAGTTTTGATTTCTATTTCCCTGATGAAGAGTGATGTTGAGCATCTTTTTGTGTCTGTTGGCCATCAGTATGTCTTCTTTGCAAAAATGTATGTTCATATCTAATGCCCATTTTTTAGTTGGATCATATGTTTTTTGGATGTTAAGTTTTACAAGTTCTTTATACATTTTGGATACTAGCCCTTTATCAGAGATGTCATTTGCAAATATCTTCTCCCATTCTGTAGGCTGCCTTTTATTTTAGTCTTGTTGACTGTGCGGAAGCTTTTTATTTTGATGAAGCCTAATAGTTTATTTTGCTTTTGTTTCCCTTGCCTCAGGAGACTTATCTAGTAAGAAGTTTGTACGACTGATGTCAAAGAGGTTGCTGCCTGTGTTCTCCTCTAGGATTTTTATGGTTTCAGGTCTCATGCTTAGGTCATCTTTCAGCCATTTTAAATTTATTTTTGTGTTTGGTGTAAGAAAGTGGTTCAGTTTCATTCTTTTGTATGTTTCTGTCCAGTTTTCCCATCACCATTTGTTGAAGACTGTACTTTTCCCAATAGATATTCTTTCCTGCTTTGTCAAAGATTAGTTGACCATATAGTTGTAGGTTTATTTCTGGGCTCTCTGTTCTGTTCCATTGATCTGTGTGTCTGTTTTTGTGCCAGTACCATACTGTTTTGATCATTACAGGTTTGTAATATAATTTGAAGTTTGGAATTGTGATGCCTCCAGCTTTGCTTTTCTTTTTCAAGGTTGCTTTGGCTATTCAGGGTCTTTTGTGATTCCATACAAATTTTAGGATTGTTTTAGTTCTGTGAAAAATGCTGTTGGTGTTTTGATAGGGATTGCATTAAATGTATAGATTGCTTTGTGTAGTATAGACATCTTAACAATATTCTTCCAATCCATGAGCATGGAACATCTTTCCGTTTCTTTGTGTCATCTTCAGTTTTTTTGATCACTATAGTTTTCAGAGTACAGGCTTTCACCCCTTTGGTTAGGTTTATTCCTAGGTATCTTACGGTTTTTAGTACAATTGTAAATGGGATCGATTCCTTAATTTCTCTTTCTGTTGATTGATTATTGGTGTATAGAAATGCAGCAGATTTCTATACATTGATTTTGTATCTTGCAACTTCACTGAATTCGTTTATCAGTTCCAGCAGTTTTTTGATGGAGTCTTCTGGGTTTTCTATATAGAATATCAAGTCATCTGCAGAGAGTGAAAGTTTGGCCTCTTCCTTGCTGATTTGGATGCCTTTTAATTCTTTTTGTTGTGTGATCACTGTGGCTAGAATTCACCTGTGAAGCCATCTAGCCGTGGACTTTTGTTTCTTGGGAGTTTTTGGATTACTGATTCAGGTTCTTTGCTTGTTATCAGTCTTTCCAAGTTTTCTATTTCTTCCTGATTCAGTTTGATAGTTTATATGTTTCTAGGAATTTATCCATTTCTTCCAGGTTGTTCCAATTTGTTGGCATATAGTTTTTCATAATATTCTCTTATAATTGTCTGTATTTCTTTGGTGTTGGTTGTTCTCTTTTGTGATTTTATTTGTTTGGGTCCTCTCCGTTTTCTTTTTGATGTCTGGCTAGAGGTTTATTGATTTTATTTTTTCAAAGAACCAGCACCTGGTTTCATTGATCTGTTGTGTTGTTTTTTTAGTTACTGTATCATTTATTTCTGTTTTAATCTTTATTATTTCCTTCCTTCTGCTGACTTTAGGCTTCATTTATTATTTTTCTAGCTCCTTTAGGTGTAAGGTTAGGTTGTTGGAGATTTTAGATTTGTCTTGCTTCTTGAGGTAGCCCTGTATTGCTATTATATACTTCCCTCTTAGGACCACTTTTCCTACATTCCCCAAGGTTTTGGACTGTTGTGTTTTCATTTTCATGTGTTTCCACATATTTTTAAATTTCTTCCTTTATTTCGTGGTTGACCCATTCATTGTTTAGTAGGACGTTGTTTAATCTCCATTTATTTGTGGTCTCTCCAAATTTTTTCTCGTGGGTTGACTTTAACTTTCATAGCATTGACTAAAAAAGGAGAGTGATATGATTTCAGTCTTTTTGTATTTGTTGAGGCCTGTTTTGTGACCTAGTATGTGATCTATTCTGTAGAATGTTCCATGTACACTTGAAAAGAATGTGTATTCTGCTGTTTTTAGGATGGAATGTTCTGAATATATCTGTTAAGTCCATCTGGTCCAGTGTGTCATTCACAGCCATTGTTTCTTTGTTGATCTTCTGCTTAGATGATCTGTCCATTGATATAAATAGGGTGTTAAAGGCCCCTACTATTATTGTGTTATTATCAATTAGTTCTTATGCTTGTTATTAATTGTTTTATATATTTGGGTGCTTCTGCATTGGGTGCATAAGTATTTGCAATTGCTAGATGTTCTTGTTGAATTGTGCCCTTTATTATGATATAATGCCCTTTTTCATCTCTTGTTACAGTTTTGGTTTAAAGTCTAGTTTGTCCGTAGTTAAAAACAGAGCTATCCTATGACCCGGGAATTGCACTACTAGGTATTTATCCAAAGGATACAAATATACTGATTTGAAGGGGCACTTGCACCCCATTGTTTATAGCAGCAGTGTCCACAATAGCCAAAATATGGAAAGAACCCAGATGTGTCCATCAGTAGATGGATAAGAAGATGTGGTGTGTATCTATACAGTGGAATATTACTCAGCCATCAAAAAATGAAATCTTACCATTTGCAACGATGTGGATGGAACTAGAGGGTATTATGCTAAGTGAAATAAATGAAAGACAATTAACATATTTCACTCATATGTGGAATTTAAGAAACAAAACATGATCATAGAGGAAGGGAGAGAAAAAATAAGATGAAATCAGAGAGGGAGACAAACCATAAGAGACTCTTAATCATAGGAAACAAACTAAGGGTTGCTGGAGGGGAGGTGGGTGAGGGGATGGGGTATTTGGGTGATGGGCATTAAGGAGAGCACTTGGTGTAATGAGCACTGGGTGTTATATGCAATTGATGAATTATTAAACTCTACCTCTGAAACTAGTAATACACTATATAGTAATTGAATTTAAATTAAAAAAAAAAGAGTCTAGTTTGTCCGATGTAAGTAGGGCTACTCCATCTTTCGACACCCATGTGTGTGATAAGTGTTTCTCCACCCCCTCCCTTTCAATCTGCAGGTGTTGTTAGGTGTAAAATGAGTCTCTTGTAGGCAGCATATAGATGGGTCTTGTTTTTTTCTTTTTATCCATTCTGACACCCTATGTCGTTGGATTGGAGAATTTAGTCCATTTACATTGAAAGTGATTATTGATAGAAAATGTTTTGATAAAACTTCATAGAAAATCATAAACATGTTTGTTTTTACCATTTATTGTATTTCTCGTCTTTTAATTTTTGACCACAGTTCTGCTTTTCAAGGAGGTCATGGAAGTCATTTAGATAACTATTTCTTAATCTTGTGATTTCTTTTAATGTTAAAGATCTTTATCACTCTATAGATAATTTTTATTTACACTATAATAGAATTCTGATCAGAATTCTAGTATAAATTAATTATAGTAACTCAATGGATTGACTATGTATTTTGAAACTTTGGATGGATCCCCAAATCTTTAGTCATAATCATAATTTCAAAATTTCTTTTAGACTATAAAATACTAATATGCTTATTAAAAAACTATAAAACATTGGCTAATCTTTCCTTTGGTACACTAAGTACCCAGGTAGATACCCCTTTATTTTCTGTTTGATGAACTTTTCTACTTCTATAAACTTCAGTATTCTTTTATTCTAGGAAATAATGCTTCAATAAATATAGACGTTGACCCCAGGCATCCTACTATGCTTCCTGAGTGCTGCTTTCTTGGAGCAGACCATGGTATGAGATCTCATATTTAAACGTTAACAGAGTCATAAAATTCTTATCTTGCACTGTTAAAATATTCTGAAATATTAATATATTGGTAATCATTTTAAATGAAAACGTCTCATCATTCTGAACTGTGTACTTTTGTGGTTTTTAAAAAATATGTGATTTAGATTTTCCAGTCAAGTATTTAGCAAATTCTGTATTTAACAGTATTTATAAGTTGCTAAGAGAATAGATCTTAAAAGTTCTCATCAAAAAAACATTTAAGTGGTGATGGATGTTAACTAACCTTTGTAGTGAGTGTATTGCAATAAAAACATATACCAAATTATTATGTCATACACCCAAAACTAACACAATGTTATATGCCAATTATATCTCAGTAAAAAAAAAATTCTGTGCTAAATATCTTTACAAAGTGAGAGCAGCAGATGCTAAATTATTAAACACTTTTTTTTTTTTTTTTTTTAAATATCTGAAGTGGTAAAACCTCTGGGAATTAAGCTGAGCAGAAACATACATTCGTGGTAGGTATCTTTGCAATACAATTGTTATTTTTCTATTTTGCAAATTTAATAACAAATTTTTTTTTCATGCTTTCAGGGATCCAGAAAATAGTCTGTTACAAAACTTGAAAGATGTTTTAGAAATAGATTTTCCAGCTCGTGCTAACCTGGAAAAATCTGTAAGTTTTATCAGTGCTTTGATATTCCAAACAGCATAGCATAATGAAAGTTAAATGTTCCTCCTTTAGACACCAGAGAAAAATGAGGCTGAAAGGGAGGGAGTTGGAAGAATATTATAACAGACTTCTGAACTGCAAGCAACAGTAGCATCAAAGAACTTGTTAACCTTTGATTAGTGGTTTAAGTATACTTTTTTCATGGTCTTCGTAGCAATAAAGTGATTAATGACAGACATCTTTATTATTAAAAATAGGGGGAAAGGTCCAAAGTAGTTAATGAGATGTTTGGATATTCTATTAGTATCTACTTATGGATGATTGAAATAAAGTTTTAATTAGCTTGATGTATTTGTGAAAAGTGGCAGTACAGTTTTTAAAAATGAATAGACATTACTATGTTGCAAAAATAATAAACTCAGAATTGATTTTTGATTAAACAGCCGAGGTTGTAGACTGTCAAAGTGGTGGGGATGTTTTTGGCTTATTCCTTTACAGAATTTTGAAATTTTAGTAATCACTAGCTAATGTCAGTTCTTCTCTTTACATACTACAGTGGCACTATATTGATGTACAATATGGGAAAATTATTTAAGCCCAAAATAGAATCTGTTTTGACTATATCTGTGTGCGTTACTTACTGGATGAAAAAAATGAAGCACTCTTCTTACAAATAGCTTTTTTTAAAGTGTTAGTGATATAACTATTTTCTGTAATATTGTGATATAGCAACCTTTATAAAAACTTTATAAAAAGTTAGTATTATCTATACCATATTATTCATTCTTATGTTACCTTGTGTTTTAAAGACATCTGCTTATAAATATTTTCTTTGAAGGATTTTTCTATGGATTGTGGGATTTGTTATGCCTATCAACTTGATGGCGCCATTCCTGATCAAGTGTGTGATAATTCCCAGTGTGGACAGCCTTTCCATCAAATATGCTTATATGAGGTAGAAATAAAATAAATAAATAAATATAAATATTTATTTATATTTATAAGTAAATAAATAAAAATAACTGTGGCAAGACTTTTTTGGCTACCATGACATAGGAAGTATGCATATTTGGATCTAAAATCTGTTTAGTGAATGGTGATCCCTTTTGCCATTAGCCCCTTTACCAGTTCATTTCCAGATGGCCATGTGCTTTCATTTCTTCATCCTGGTTACTAATCAGTGAAGAAATGTCCTAAAGTATCCCAAGAAGGGAGAAAGTGTATCCCGAATATATCCACGGACTGCTTATTGATGCTAACAAATCAAATCAATGGTACCTTGGGCTCTTTAGGTAAATATCTCCTGTAACCCAGTGCAAACTCTGTAGACTCATACAAGTGGGAGCAGTGGTGGCAGCAAGGCGAAAGGGTAGCGCTCTGGAGGTATCTATTACTTCTCAGAGTAGACTTAAGTACAGAATAAATGTAATAATCTTTTGGTATTGAGAAGAATGCATTTTATGATCTAAATATGTCATAGCACTCTCAGTGACATTTTATTTACTATTTACTATATGCGAAGTCTGCTTCCATTACTGTGTAGTCACTTGATCTCTACAGAAGTGCATAGTTGACATGATTATATATGCATGTATATATAGAACACCTTCCAGTTCTGTAGTGCTTCCCGTCTTCCTTAATATCACCTCCCGTTTTTGTGCTTAGAGATAGCAGTTGGTGTTATCTGCACTTTAACAATGGAGAACTTAGAGATGTCAATTTACCTTATATAAAGCCATAAAGTACCAGGTCTAATTATAGAGATATTCTTAAGGGAACATGTGCTTTCTTTTGTAATAATGAATATTCATTTAATTTTTAAAAATGGATTGCCTCATGCTTCTAATTAATGGATTGAGAATTAACCCACTATTGGTGATTAAGACCAGAATTAAGACCTAAATATTCAAGAGCCTATTGGATCTTTTACAGCAGGAGTTCTTAATTTGTAATTAATGATTTTAGGTGGGGTCTATGAACCCCATGGACTTGGTGTGCATTATTTTCTTGTCTTTTGGGGTTGAGAAAGTGCATAAAGGGGCATAAACCAGTGGTATAGACCTTGACATCCATGCTGGTCTCCCCTTGTTTGTTATTCAGCATATTACTAGTCTGGTATTGGCTCAGGAAATGTTCCCCTTACTTTTTGCTAAAAGAAAATTAAGAAGGTAAATCTTTTGGAATAAAAATATATGTACTCAAAGGAAATGATATTTGGAGAATCTGTAATCATGCTGACACTGCTCCCTTTATCTTCTCTCTTTAAAATCTTCAGTGGTTGAGAGGACTACTGACTAGTAGACAGAGTTTTAACATCATATTTGGTGAATGCCCATATTGTAGCAAGGTAAGAAAATAATCACATTTCATAAAATGTGCCTAGCTTTCTTTTAGTAACATGTTCTGGAAGATAAGCTGATATACTATATACATATCTAAAACAATATTTTATTAATTATTCTGTGTATTAAAAAAAGTAAAATAGTCCCTACCCATAACATTGTTTTTTAAATTGCTGCTTTGGAAAATCCTTTTTTTGGTCAAACTGTATAATGACCCCATTTTTTAGCATAAAGCAATCTTAATTTTACAACGTCCACAAACTTACTTTGTTAAAATGTATTCTTTTTTTTACAAGCCAATTACCTTGAAAATGTCTGGAAGGAAATCCTGAAATAAATAAGAATGTAACATTTCTGTGAAGAACTGGCAACTTTAAAAATTATCAAAAGGACTTTATTTGATATCTTCATAGAAAATATAAAGTAAGACATACTAAAGTCAAAAGAAAAAGAATGATGAAGCCATAATAATACACGTCTGCCTTTGTCTCTTCACTAAGAGTAAAGTCTGTGACCTCCATACCAGTTGTAGAAGTAGATGTATCCCAAGATGAAGATCTCGAATTATTGAATATATCTGGACTCGTAGAATCTTGATAGGGTTCATAAAATGAATTTGGGAAATATATACAGCTGGACGGTTGTGGAGAACTTTTTATTTCATTCAGAATTTCTTGAGACTCACAATACTTTTGTCTTCTCCTTGTGCTTTCCTATAGGAAATACATATATTGTGTTAGATTTGAATTATCCTAGTATTTATTTTGTGTAGTCTGTAAGAATAGTAAATAAAACATGTTACAAAAAAAAATTTTTGTATATTTTTCCTGAGAAGTTTAGGTCCTGGATCCTACAAAGTACTCACTACATTAACCAACCGAAATCTAGTCCTTTTAAATCAGGAAATAGGCCATCTCATAAGTAATTTATCCTCTAAAAATTTTCTTGGCAAGACAAAAAACTAGGCTTAATCTTACATGGGCAAGATAGTCATAATTAGAAAGCTTTTTGGTTATTAATAATTAGTGATTCTAAGGGAGCCAAGGCAGAGAACAAGATGGTGGGGGCAGTGCTGCATGTCCTCAGAGCAGTCTCAGTCAGCAGTCTGCTGCCCAGAATCCAAAGAATGATGTCTTCCAATAACAGACCTTGAGAAGACAGCTGGTTAAAATCCTTATTTGTCCTGAAAGTTGATCCAAGAAAAGATGCTCATTCTAGTCTCCTGGCCAAAAAGGAAACAAGCAGGCTCTACAAATTATAGTTTTATAATGTTAAGCTGAAATGCCTAGAAGCACACAACAAAATTTGTCAAGAGGTATTGCCAGAGATTCATGAAGATAAACATTAACCTTGTACTTTGGTAGGGACATGGAACACACTGTATAGCAAGCAGGATCAAGCTGTTTACCTGTGGAAGTATGAAGGAGAATATCTTCATAATGAATAAACTCAAGGGAACTATTTCTTAGGAAGAATCAGCACCTGACCCATGGCGAGGACCTAATATATGTGAACTCAGATCTTAGCAACTCCAGCCAGGAACTGTGATTGCATAGGGCAATTAGTAGTTAGCAAAAAAAAAAAAAAATTTCCTCCAAACTGATCTGTAGGATTGAACACAGTCTCAGTCAGAATCCTAGCAGGCTGTGGAAATCCAAAGGACCAAAAATAGCTAAAACAACCCTGATGAAGAACAGAGTTGAAAGACACACTTTTCCATTTCAAAACTGACCACAAAGCTAGAGAAATCAAGACAGTATGGTCATGGCGTAAGGACAGTCCTACAGATCAGTGGAAGAGAACTGAAAGTCCAGAAGTAAACTCTCACATATATGAGCAATTGGTGTCCAACAAATGTACCAAGGCAATTCAGTGGGGACAGATAATCTTCAACAAAGGTGTGGAGACACCTGGACATCCTTGAAAAGAGAGAAAAATAGACCCCTACCTCATTTTTTTTTTTTTTTTCTTTTATGAGAGACAGAGAGCATGAGAGGGAGGAGGGTCAGAGGGAGAAGCAGACTCCCCGCGAGCAGGGAGCCCGATGCGGGACTCGATCCCGGGACTCCAGGATCATGACCCGAGCCGAAGGCAGACGCTCAACCATCTGAGCCACCCAGGCGCCCCAGACCCCTACCTCATTTTATACAAAAACTGTAGACCTAAATATAACAGCTAGAATATAAAAATTTTAGGAAAAAACAGAAAATCTTTGTGTCCTAGGGTTAGGTAAAGAGTTCGCATATATTAAATTCACAATCCACAAAAGAAAAAAACCTTTTGTAATTCAAAGGACATTATTTAAAAAAAAAATGAAAGTCACAGATTGGGAGAAAATTCTGCAAATCATTTACCTGATAAAGGACTTGTATCCAGAATATGTAAAGAAAACTTGAATAGACAATTCTCTAAAAGCATATGAAAAGATGCTCAGCATCACGATTGTAAGAGAAATGCAAATCAAAACCAGAGTGGGATAACATCTTACCCCTTTTAGGATGGCCATTATCAAAAGAACAGAAAATAACCAATGGTGAAGATAGAGAAATTGGAACCCTTGTGTACTCTTGGTAGAACTGCAAAATGGTGCAGTCATTATGGAAAATAGTACAGAAATTCCTCAAAACATGACAAGTCGAATTACATGATCCAGCAATCCTACTTCTGCGTATATATTCAAAAGAATTCAATTAAGTTTCTTGCAGAGATATTTGTATACCCATCATAGCATTATTCACAGTAGCCAAGAGGGGAGAAACAACCCAAATACCCATAGGTAGATGAATAAAGAAAATGTGGTATAAACATATAATGGAATATTATGCAGCCTTAAAAAAGGAAATCCTGCCACATGCTACAATATGGATGAACCTTGAGGACATTATGCAGAGCAAACTATGTCAGTCACAAAAAAACATGTAATTCCACTAATACAAAATATGTAAAGTAGTTGCAAAATGTAGGGGAGTTGGTATTTAGTGGGTCTAGAGTTTCAATTTTGCAAGATGTAAAGTTCTGGAGATCGGTTGTACAACAGTGTGAATACACTTGGCAGTACTAAACCATACAGTTGAGGTAAGTTTCATGTTATGTGCTTTTTACCACAATAAAAAAAGATTTAAAAATAGTATAGTGATTCCCAACAGTTTTCATGACATGGCACCCTTTACCCAATATACATGCCATATATTGGGTAAGGGAAGAGGCTATTTCAAATCAGAGGAAACTGCCCCAGGGTGGATACTGTGGCATGTCTCTTTGAATGCTCCAGGAATAGACCAACCACTATAGACTGAACAGATACTGATGCATGCAAGTTCCAGGAATTTCTTAAATGTTTTTTAACGACATTCCTGTTGGCCAAAACTCCAAGAATCAGTTTCCTGTTCTCAGCTTGTTACAAGTCGTTCTGTTTCTGCTTCACTTTGGTGCCCTGGCCTGCCCTCTCCTTGTACCATTTATCAAGTAACTTGGAAGAGAAGAGATTTATAAACAAGGCAAAATATTTCAATCTTCATCTGATGTAGTACCATCATTCTTCACAAAAGCTACTCTCTCGACCTCTAAACAACCATTCTTCAGAGTCTTTTTTAACCCCACAAAAGTCACTTTCAGGATACAGAGTTTTAGAAGGTAAGAAGTAACTTCTATATAAGGTATATAAAACAAAATAGATATCTTAAAAGCACTTTAGCTCTTCTACCTAGAAGAAACTATTGAGAGTCAACTAACTTTACTGCCTGAGAGCTAATAAAGACACACTATCACAATTTTACTAAATTTTTGTCAGCTTTAGAGGCACCTGGCTGGCCCAGGGTAGAGCATGTGATCTTGATCTCAGCGTCATGAGTTCAAGCCTCATGTGGGCTCGGAGCCTACTTAAAAAAAAAAAAAAAAAGTTTTGTCAGCTTTATTTGCTAAAGGCAAAGTAAGTGAATAATTATTCCTGTGGACCCATAAAGCATTGTTCTTCCACAAAGAAAGAAATACGCCATCAAATTGTGTATTTTTAAGGGCTGAGACCACTGGTAAGCTAACTTAAGTAGCATTTATATATAACTTACATGTGGAAATGGATGATACCCCATCTAGGTAAGAACAGAAGTCAAGCCACTAAAATTTCAAGATAGAATTGTCTACTGTATAACCTATGTACCTAGCCTCTCTGTAAGCAACAACTAATATCAAATGGGAAAGCACTCATCTAAGGATTTAACCACCAGTTGTCTTCAGCTTACTGAGTGATCTGCTTGGGAAAGAGTCTGTGGCATGGGTTGTAACAGAGACCATGTGACCTGTAAAACCTAAATATTTAACTATCTGGCTTTTTGCAGAGAAGTCTGACCACTCTTGATATTGAATTCATAGTTAAAAAGGAAAAACCTCTAGGCCCAGATGATTTCACTGGAGAATTCTCAAACATTTTAAAAAGAAAAAACATCCTCCCCCCCCAAAAAAAGAGAGAGAGAGAGAGGGAGAAAGAAAAAGAGACAGATTCTACTCATTCTCTTCCAGAAATCAGAAGGAAGACTTCTCATTTTATGAGGTCATCAGCACTGCCATACCAAAACCAGATAAAGACATAGAATAAAAAGAAAACTACATACCAATAATCCTCATTGATGCAAAAGTCCTCAACAAAATACTAGCAAATTGAATCCAGCAACATATGAAAAGAATAATACACCATGACCTGGTGGGTGGGGTTTATTCAAGGAATGTAAGACTAGTTCAGTTTCTTGATTCAAACACTAATCAATGTCAGCCACCATGGTGACAGTATAAAGGTGAAAAATCATATGATATTATTAATTGATACAGAAAACCATTTGATAAAATTCACTACCCATTCATGATAACTCTTAATACACTAGAAATGCAGGTGAGCTTTATCAACTTGATAAAGAACACCTACCAAAAATCTACAGCTAACACCATACTAAATGGTGAAAGGTGAAAAACTGGAAACAACTCACATGTTCTTCAACACTATATCCATACTTTAGAATACTACTTATTAATAAAAAGGAATGAACTACACTACTGATACATGCAAAACTCAGATGGATCTTTAGGGCATTATGGTGAATGAAATAGAGTCCATCTCAACAAGTTACACAGTATATAATTTGACTTTTACAACATGCTCAAGATATCAATTATAGTAATGCAGAACAAATCAGTGCTTTCCAGGGATCAGGATAAGGGGGAAGGTGTCCCTATAAAGCAATACACAGAAATTTCTTTGCGAGGGAGTTTCTTTCTAGAACAGTTCTGCAGAGTAATTGTGGTAGTTACTCTATACATGTAATGCAATTTCATAGGAACATATGCACAAATGCATGTAAGAACCGATGACCAAATGAGGTATTTTATAGTAATACGCCAATGTTCCTGGTTTTGAAAATTATACTATGGCTATAAGATGGTCATTGGGGAAGCTGGGTGAAGGGTACATGGGAGCTCTCTATTATTTTTGTAATTTCTGAGTGTTGCAATTACTTTAAAAAGTTAATAAATTCAGAAGTAAAATATAGTTCCAGCTCTCCCTACACCAAATAAAAAAGTAAAGGTGAAATACAGGTATTTTCAGACAGACAAGAAGTGAGAGAATTAGTCTCCAGGAAACCTACACTACAATAAATGTTAATGGAATTTTTTTTTTTTTTTTAAGATTTATGTATTTATTTTAGAGGGAAAGGGAGAAAGCACAAGTGGGAGGAGGGGCAGAGAGAGAGGGAGACAAGCAGAGTCCCCAGTGAGTGGGGAGTCAGACACATGGCTTGATCTCAGGACCCTGAGATCATGACCTGAGCTGAAACCAAGAATTGCACACTTAACCGACTGAGCCACCCAAGCGCCCCTAAAGGAATTTTTTTAAGAGGAAGGGAAATGAACCAACTGTAAACTCAAATCTATGGAAGGTCTGAAGAATTCCAACAACAGTAAATATGGGGATATTTGACTTTTTTCTTCTTCCTTTAATTGGAAATAAAACTGATTTTTTAAAGCACAATAGTAACTGCATTATGGAATTAATTACATATTAATTAATTTCTTAAAAACGAAATGTATGACAACAATAGCAAAAAGGATGGGAGGATAAATGGAAATGTGTTTTCACAAGGTTCTTACATTATATATTAAGTGGTATATTAAGTCAAGGTAGATTGTGGTATGATAAGTTAAAGATGTACATTGTAATTTCTAGAGCTATGCTAGCCACTGACCATATATGACTTGAACACTTGGAATATGGCTAGTCTGAATTAAGGTCTGCTGTTAGCATAAAACACACTAGACTTTGAAGACTCACTATGAAAAAAGGAATGTAAAAGGTCTCAATTTTTATTACAATTATAATGTTTTGGGTGGTTTAATTAGAGTATATTATTAAAGTAAACTTTACCTGTTTCTTTGAAATTACATATGTAGCTTACATTATATTTCTGTTAGAGTGGTGTCAGAGCAGGGATTTGCAAACTTTTCCTTTAAAGGGCAGATAGTAAATATTTTAGGACCTTGGGGGCATGCAGTCTGTGTTACAATTACTTAGGTTTGCCACTATAGCATGAAAGTAGCCACAGACAACATGTAAGAGACTTAGTGAATAAGTATGGCTAGGCTGTAATATAACTATTTACAAAAAGAGGTGGCTTGCTGATTTTGGCCCATAGGCCATAGCTTGCTGAACTAAAGTACCTACTACAACAAAAACCAAGAAACCAAGAAAGAACCCCAAAAAGTATAGTTTAAAAATTGAAGAGATGAGAGACAAATTCTCCATTACTCCAGAAGAAAGCAGGAGGGAGGTAAAAAGTGACAAAGAATAAACAGGGCAAAAAGAAATCAAATAGCGAGATTGTAGATTTAACTCAACTACAATGTTTACGTTAAATGTAAATGAACAGATTAAAAGGAAGTTCTGTGAAGTTTTACAAAAAAGTAAGACAAACTCTGTTATTTACAAAAGCACTCATAGACACAAAGACACAGAAAATACAAAACAAAAACATTAAACATAAAAGGATGGAAAAGGATACATCATGTGAACTAATCATAGGAAGGCTAGAATTATTAAAATCAAATCAGACAAAGTAGAATTCAAGATAAAGAATACTGACAGATACAAGAAAGATGTTTGGGGTGCCTGGGTGGCTCAGGTGGTTAAGTGACTGCCTTCGGCTCAGGTCATGATCCCGGAGTCCTGGGATTGAGTCCCACATAAGGCTCCCGGCTCAGCGGGGACCCTGCTTCTCCCTCTGACCCTCTCCCCTCTTATGCTATTTCTCTCTCTCTCAAACAAAATCTTTAAAAAAAAAAAAAAAGATGTTTCACAGTGATAAACAGATATTTCACCAGGAAGATGTAACAGTTCAAAATGTGTATATACCTATTAAGGGGAGCATCAAAATCCATGAAGCAAAAACTTATGGAACTAAAGGAAAAGTAGACAAATGTGCAATTATGGTTGAAGATTTTAACATTCCTTTGTCATTAAATGATTAAACAGGAGGACAAAACAAAGCAAAACAGTATGTATATAGAAAGTTTGAACACTATCAAACAATTTAACCTAATCAACATTTATAGAACAGTAAACTCCAAACTTCAGAATACACATCTGTTACAAGTACATAAGGAACATTCACCAAACTAGGTCTTCTTCTTGGCCATAAAACAAGTTTCAGTGTGTTTTAAAGGGTTGAAAAAATACAGGATATGTTCTGATAATAACAGTTAAATTAGAAGTCAACAAAAAGATAACAAAGAAAATCTCAAAAAATTTAGGAATTAAAAAGCATACTTCTAAATAATTCATTGGGTGAAAGAATAAGTCAAGGGAAATTAGAAAATATATTTAAATGAACAACAGTGAAACACAACATATCAAAATCCATGGACTACATCAAAGCATTGCTTAAAAATTTTTATAGCTATATATATATAATAGATTTGAGAGAGTGTGTGGATGGGGGAGAGGCAGAGAGAATCTCAAGCAGACTCTATGCTGAGTGCAGAGCCCAACAGGGGCCTTAATCCCATGAAGCCAAGGGATCACTACCTGAGCCAAAACCAAGAGTCAGATGCTTAATCGACTGGGCCACCCTGGCGCCCCACTATATATTTCAGAAAAGAGACTTAAAATTAATTTTAGCTTTTATCTTATGAAGCTTGAAAGAAAAGAGTACCTAAAATAAATAGAAGGAAGGAAATGATAAAGAATGGAAATTAGCGAAATAGAAAAAAAAAAAATCAGTAGATAAATCAACAGATCCAAAAATTGGTTCTTTGAAAAGATCAATAAAAATGACGGGCATCTAGCTAGACTATCAAAAAAAGAAAAAGAAAGAAAAAAAAAACTAAAAAGTTACCATAATCAAGAATGAAAGAAGGGACATCAAAATGGATACTGAAGATGTTAAAAGGATAATAAGAATGTCATGAACTACGTAGTGCTGAGAAATTTGACAACTTAGATGAGATGGACAAATTCCTTGAAAGATACATATTACCAAAATTGACACAAGAAGAAAAACAAAATCTAGTAATTTCATTACAGCTGTTAAAGTAAATTCATAATTAAAAATTTTCCTACAAAACTCTAGACCCAGATGATTTTCTTGCTAAATTCTATTAAATATTTATGAAAGACAAATCTTAGTAAAACACTTCCTGAAAATAGACACTTCCAACTGATACAATGACCTGAAAAAAAACCACACAAGGATATTATGAGGAAAGAAATTACAGATCAAGATCTCTCATTAATGTAGATACAAGGAAAACCCCTTAATGGAATAACAGCAAAATGAATCCAGTATGATAACACATCATGACTAAATGGGGTTTATCCCAGAGACAAAAGAAGGCTGATTTAATATTCAAAACTCAATGTAATTCATTATACTAGTAAAGGAGAAAAGTCATAGGATCAGCAAATTCCAAAAAATTACTTAAATATTCATTCATGACTTAAATTTTGTTTTCTTTCCAACAAACTACAATGAAATTTCCTCAGCCTGATAAAGGGCATTTAGGAAAAGCCTACAGCTAACATACTTAATGGTTAAAGAATGAATATTTTCCAGCAAAGAACAGGAACAAAAGCAAGGATGCTCACTCTCGGTGTAGTATTCTACATCACGGCAGGTGTAATAAAGCATGAAAAAAAGATAAGAAAGGCATACATGCTGGGAAGGAGGAAGTAAAACTCCATTCACAAATATGATTGATTATGTAGAAAATGCTAAGAATGTATCAAAAAACTACTAGAATTAAAAAGTGAATTTAGAAAGATCCCAGGTCACAAGGTCAATATACAAAATGATATTTACAATAGAATTAAAAATATTTAGAGATAATTTTAATGGAAAATGTATAAGATATCTACACCAAAAACTACAAAACACTGTTGAGAGAAATTAAAGATCTACATAAACGGAGAGGAGTAGCAGTTTCATGCGTTGGAGGACTCAACTGTGTTGTTGGGATCTCAGTTGCCCCTAATTTGATCTTTAGATTTAATGGAGTCACAGTCAAAATCCCATTGTGCTTTTTAGTGGAAACTGACAAACTGGTTCTTAGATTTTATGGAAAGGAACAGAACCTAAAATGGCCAGTGCTTTCTTGAAGAAAAGGGTTGAAGGACTTCTATTGTAAAGCTGCAGTAATGATGCAGTGTGGTTTTGGTGTAAGGACAGACTGACAGAAGAGAAGAGAGAGTCCAGAAACAGACCAGTACTGTCAGCTGACTTTTGAAAAAGATTCCAGTGAAATTTAATTAGGAAAAGAAAAATCTTTTTACACACGGTGCTGAGACAACTGGCTCTCTATAATGTAAAAGAAGGAATCTTAACCCCTTACACCATATACAAGAATGATTTGAGATGGCTCACAGATTCAAAATGAAAGCTAAAACTATAAGCCTTTTAAAAAAATATATAGCAAACCATGACCCCGAGATAGGCAAAGTTTTCTCAGGTTTCTTTACAGGAAAAAAAAAGATAAATTGAACTTCAAATAAAAATAACACAGTTTTGCTCACTGAAGACACTGTTAAATAAATGAATAGGCAGGCTGCACTAGAACATATCCACAATACAGATATACAGAGAATTCCTACAACTCAGTAATAAAGAGACCATCATCCACATAAAAATGGATCAAGACATTTCACAAAAGAAGATATATGAATGGGCAGTCAGCACATGAAAAAGTGCCCACAATTATTAATTATCAGGTACATGATAACTGGAATCAACAGAGATACGAACACATAAATGTTGGAATGGCTAAAATTAAAAAGACCAACAGCAAATGCTGGGGCGTATCTGGGATTACCGTCAGGAGTACAAAATGGAAGAATCTGTCAGCTTTTTATAAAGTTGAACATACATCTGCCTTGTGAACTAGCAGCTCCACTTCTCAGGACAAACAAAACGTCTTGTGTCACAATGTTCATAGCAACTATTATTCATGGTGGCTAGAGCCAGGGGCAGCCCAGGTGTCATTAATGGGAGAATGGATATATGAATTATAATGCAGTTCCACAATGGAGTACTACTCAACAAGAGAAAGAACAAATGACTGAGATATGCAGCAATACGGATGAGCTTCAAAAAAAACATGCAGAGTGAAAGAAGCCAGACCCAAGAGTACATACTGTGTGACTACATGGTATATGACTTTTGAGAAGAGGCCGAACTAGCCTGGTGGTGAAAATCAGAGTATCAGAACAGTGGTTGTCTGGGAGAAAGGGACCAACTGAGAAAGGGAACAAAGAGCTTTCTGGAATGATAAAATCTGCACGTGTGTATCACAATGCCACCCCAATTAAATCAATGTCTTTGCTTGGAACCTGGGCATCAGTTTTTTTATAGTCTCTCCTTACCTCCATACATAAGTGATTCTGGTGGACAGTTAGGGTTGAAAAAGACCACTCAAGAATCTCAAAATTTTGTCACCAAGCAACATTTGTGATTTTATAATTGGTAACTATAACTGCAAAAGATTCTTATTAGTTCTAAAAAAGCATTCTCTGGATAAACGTGCATGCTTGCTGGTTGGATAAGAATTGCCCAACTTGTATGCATCTAATTTTTGTCTTGGCTGCCAAGAAGTTCAGAGCCAAATTCAGTGTTCAGTTTAGTGATTAATATCCCAGCTGCCTAATACACCAATTTGAGGGGCGGGGCGGGGGGGTGGTTGGGAGATAGAGGATGGGGGCATTAAAATATCCTGTTTCACATCTTAAACTACCTCAAATCATTTGGGGGAAAATGACAGTGTATAAATCATAAAAAATATTGGTCATTTTGGAAAAAAATTTTTTTCACTGAACATATAAATACATTGTATGCTTCTCCTTCTTGTCAAAAGAAGGTTAGGTAAACAAAGACTTTTGCTATTGCTTGGATGAGTCCTCTGCTAAAGGTAAATCACTATCCGACCAAATGATCGAATAACGTTAAAAAATACATCATTTTAAAATACAACCATATAGACAGGGAAACTCTTCACTTACATTTGATTATAAGGGTGAGACTGGAGGAACCCATGTAAGAGTATGGAATATGTTAAGAGTCCCTAATGGATCATAGATGGCATAAAAAATTTAAGTGCACTTCATTACATACATTCTTAGGCTAAAGAAAGAAATCAGATCTGTACGCAAATGTGCTCACTGTCGTTCTGTTTCTATGATGACTGGTGTCAGCTGCTTTGATTTTATCCACTGGATAGGGTATTTTTCTGCCCCTTCTCATTTAACAAAACCATACAACCTTGGCCCTCAGGAGAAACTAAAATGTTTTTATTCCCAAAGGGCATATTCTAATGCAACACGAAGGAAAAAAGAAACAACAAAAAGCCTCTCACCTGAGCTGTCTCACTGTTAAGCAATCCAGTCGGCGGCTCCTCTTTTTGCACTTTTCTCCCCGTTAAGCAGGACTCAGCACTTCTCTCACTATGGATGTTTTTTTCTATTGACCTATTTTGCATCTGACTGACTTGCTTTGTTGCAGCCTTTCGAGAAACAACCTGTTGATAGAGAGTAAAAATGTATAATGAAAACTTTTGACACTTGTAAGAAAAAAAATGCATTTCCGTCCAGATTCTTGAAAATTCTAAACTTGCCAAGTTTTGTGAAAAGGAAGAAATAAAGAGGAAACCAACAAATGGATGTTATGGAAAGAATATAGTCGTTGGCAAGATCCAGACCCTTTCTCATCAATAGTACAAGACCAATTAAAATTAGTGTCACTGTCGTACGCTTTTTAGAAATCATCTCTACAGATAACTTGCTTATTGAAAACGGCATTTTTACAGAAAACTGTCACATTCTCAAACTGCACATGAATTCATTATTAACCTTTGCTGGGAGTGGATCCAGTACATCTTTTTAGTTTAAATTCTTATTAATTAGAATCTTAGTTTTCTATCATTGAAGTGAGCCTAATTAATGTGAACGGATAAAAGGAGCTTATGATGTTGCTTACTTTTTTATACAGGTAATTTAACCTTTGAGCAGATGAGTCACAGTTCATGTCACCTAGTCCTGTGTACCAGTATCAGGGGTTAAGTTCTCCAACAAGCCTGCTGTCTCTAAGGTTTCTTTTTCACACCACAGTGTTTTCTGGGGGATGACTGACTCTTAATAACCTTGAAGTAGACAGGAAATAGAAGGGCAGGTCCCACAATAGAGTTGGAAGATTGAAAGCCACAGTGAAGACCCTTATGTGAAGTATTTGCTCAGCAGCTTTGTGTTTACAGCAGCTGAAAGTGCCATCACCTTTTTTCCGGGGTTAAATAGGGGGCAGAAGATAGGAACAGCGCAAGGGGAAATAACGGAGTAGCCAGTGCCAAAACGGAGAATGAATTACATTGGCTGGGCAAGCAGAGCCTTAATTTGTAGTCTCTCAATTTTTAGCTTCTATTGCCAAATGTGTTCACTCCTTCCCTTTAAAATATGCTGGTGTTTTGTGGCTAGGTCTAAGCTGTCACAACACCATTCTTTATTCACCCCTCCTCCTGGATCCCAGCTTCTCAAAGGATAGCAAAGCCATTGCTTTTCAGTAACCTGACAATTGGAATTGTTCCCTCATCACTCAGGGTTTCTTTATTTTCACCACTCAACTCTCCCAAACTACTGGGAAAATTCACGTGTAACCACCTTCTGAGTCACTCTCCCACTGAAGTCAACTTGGTGATAAAGGCGCATCAGACCACCAGTGTGAGACAAAGGGTTTCCCAAGGCTGTTGTACACCGTTTCATCCTAATAAAAGACTGGCTTGCCAATCATTGTGAAAATGTGTCTTATGATATAAAGGATTCGTTGAGATATTAATTGAGGTTTTTAACGCCTCCTGGATGCTAGGCACTTTAGGTATAACGGTTTTTGGCCTGGGAGCCTCTGATGTACAAACAAAATTTGATCTAATATATTCAGTCCTCCGTGAGGCTTTCTGGAAGAGACGAGGCCTCCTGGATCTGCTGTCAGTTGGCCGGATGGCTAGGTTGTGCTGCCATAAGCAGTTCTAGCTAATAAACAAAATGATATCCAGTTTATGAAAAATTTCTTTTTCTAGGGAAACTTCTAAAACGGTAAGAATGAAGTGGGATGATTAAGTTTTACTCTCAATTATGAACAGAGGTAGAACTTTTCTCAAAGACATAAAAGTAAGTACAGGAAACACTCTGGGCATCTCATATAATCAAATAAAATGATACTGTCCAAATATGTGTCATTTTCAAGAAAGTGGCTATTCAAATAAGGTATCTTTTATTTAATTTCCCATCAGCACTTCACGGTGTTCTAAGAAACCTGGAGTACTCTGGCCTCCTAAAATTCAGTAAGCCAAAAATATGCTCGTAATTGAGATTTTATACTCTCCTTTTCTCACACAGAATATGAAGACGAGCTTAACAGAATTATTTTGAGAAGGCTCAAGGAAGAATTTTATAAATTTTTAAGTTCAATACAAAGATTGCTACAACCAATAATAATATGTTCACCCCTGGATTTGCTGTGGGAACCTCAGATTTAGGGTAAATGGAAGGACAAACTTTTACTTGTCTGAAATGTAGGACACTTGAACATTTTCACTCTGTCCTCCAGCTACCCCTCTGTCTAGGTAGAGCATTTAGGACGGATGGGTGGCTCATTATGCCCAGGTCTCTGTGCTATTCCCATGTG
Organism: Leptonychotes weddellii; assembly: GCF_054177405.1. Lineage (NCBI taxonomy): Eukaryota > Metazoa > Chordata > Mammalia > Carnivora > Phocidae > Leptonychotes > Leptonychotes weddellii. The sequence goes on along the minus strand of NC_138378.1, from coordinate 66,029,091 downwards.
GACTCGGGCACCCTAACAAGGGGGGAGATATGATAAGCTGATGAGAGGGTCCACTACTGGCTCTTGAGGAAACAGCTTATTCAAGGGTTGAGTGGGGGCCTTCAATAATGCTGGTTTTCCACCTTGGCTTTCGCATTCTCATCCGGGAGTTCTAGAGCTTTAGCTCACCTCAATAAGCATTCTTACTGAAATATGGTTTCCTTCAGTGAATTTTGGACATTAAATCCCAGTGGAAGGCATAAATAGACTGCGGTAGCCCTGATGACAGGTTCTTCTAATTTGACAGCATTACCTCAGGAGCCACCGGAGCTACTAAAGAGTGATTTCAGCTATACAGACCATCATTGTGATTGAGGCAAATGCCCCAAAAGATTTGCTTTTCAGGAAAAAAATATCAATGTCTCTCCTGTCTTGACAAAAATTCATTTCCAATTTAACTCCAGTAACAGTCTTTGAGGACTTGTGCAAGGCAGCGGCTCAGTTTACAGGGAACAGTTTATGATGCCTAGTAAAACCCAGTATTGGAAAAATACCTCATTTTTCTTTTGCAAAAAGGTGCTGTAAGTTTGCCAAGGTTCTTATGGTGATGTGCTATTTTCTAATACCTCACCCAAACACATTTTTTTAGGAATACTAAATTTAAAAGGCACCACCACTTATATTGAGGGAAATACCATTTAAAAAAATTAAACATTCATAACTTTCTTTTGAATACTGAATGACAGAAATATTTTATTTATATAACTGTATATGTTTTCTGGTCCACTGACTTCTTTTTAGGTATCTCTGTCCGAAAAGTGTAAGTCCAGAAGTCATTCAATATTCTGTTAAGTAACTAGAGTAATCCACGTATGAAGTAACAAGAAATGTTTTTAGTTACTAATAAGGGGATTCTGTCTGTGATTAAAAAGAGAGAAATTTGGAGCCATGTGACTGATATTCATTCTGGACCTAGAATGCTTTTTGTTATGGAAGCAGAGTCAATGGCAGAAACTGTCCTATACTTGTAACATTCAGGGGAAGTGTCCGTTCATATGGTCATACTTTGCTTTTAAACATTTTCAGGTGTGGTTTTTGCAACATTACAAAATCTGTAAACTTTAAAAATAAAAATTAAGATACTTTGGGTTTAGCTACATGGGGAACCCATTTTTATATTATGACTATTAAATATATTTGTGCACTTAAAATACTACAGAAATAAAGTCACTATTCAATAAATATTGATCTGCTGTGGAACATGCCCCCAAATCATCTTACTGTCTATACACTGGGGCTGGTCATACTGTTAGAAATTAAAGAATGCATACTATTCTTAGTCAAATGAATAATAAATATTATTTATTTGGAATAATATTTTTATATTATAAATAATTTTATATCATTTTAATATTCTTTTTATTCATAATCAAAGTGCTCTAATCAAAAGGGAAGAATAAAATATTTTTGACTGAGGCTCATTGGAGAAAATGTTTTATGTTCTATTCTCTGCATATAAAAATGGTTTCACAACAAACATCCTTTGAATTTGATGAAACTGAAAATTCTGGTGGATAATAATTAGAATTTTACATCAGAGGATATAACTATCCGTTTTTAAAATGGCTTCTTTTATATTTCAATTAAGTTTATGAAACTGAAAAACTACAAAAAAAAAAAAAGGAAAAAATCTACCTAAATTAGTGTAGATTAAGTGGTGACCATTATTGCAAGAGAAATACTATGTTAAGGAAATGGCTCTTTGTTTTGTTGCAAAAGTGATAAAAACACAAAAGTCAATAAAACTGTTAAAATAAGTCTCAGTAATTACCAAGATCAAAATCCACTGGCTTTTTATTAAACATGAACTTTTGTTCTGCCTTCTGCAATACGTAAATAGTGCTGACAATTGGTTTGTGAGGCATTTGCTACAATAAAATGTAATTGTATCATGAGAGAAAGGTGACAATCAGGAGATCATGAAAAAATTACATATTCTCACTGGTAGTTAATTAGCCATGCAAAACCTCCTCAAACAGATATTCTCTTCTATTAGGAATGATTACTATGCAGGCCTACAGATGTCAATACCACAGTCATTCAAATACTTCTTTCCCTACTAATTGAAGGTTGTAAAGCTCTGGTGCCAAGGTTTTGCTTCCAAAGAGCTAATTTATGACTAGAAGGATATTTTATGTCTTCAGTTGCAGCAGCTACAAAATTCAGCAAATCAGAACCATCTGTGCACTGATACTTGACTCACCATTCATCTCGCAGCCTATCAGTCACATTAGTTTGCATCCTGCATTCTTGGCTCATGAACACTTGCGATGATCCAAAGTTCATAAGAAATATTAAAAATGAATGGCATCCTGACCCTACCTCATTGTACACGCATCAAGAAAAAAAGCCTCCCCCCCCTCACCCCCCCCCACACACATCATTTGCGTATGGACCGTATCAAGGAAGGACTGGACATTTGGTTGCCCGTCCAGTAAGGCGGCTCACAGCAGTCTCAGGTTTCCCCCGCCCTCTGAGAAATGTTGTAAGTCCTAATTCCTGTGTATTGTTTCAAGTTCTATTTTTTTAAGTTGATGTGAGTCAGTCAGTTGGAAGATTACAGAGTAAAGGATGAGAAGGTGTAACTTAAAAAAAAAAAAACAAAACTTTTTCAAAGGTTATTTCTGTAGATTGAAATATCAGTACAAACCAGTCATCTGGTTAAATCTAAGAATATCATTGTTATCGCCACCAAATTATGGCCAAACTGGTAAGCAAAACCAGAGGGCAGTAACTAAAGAAATGCGAAGAAAAGCAGCTTTATAAAGGTCCTCATGAGTAAAGTCAGATTAGCCTTTAATCTGACCTTGGTCATATCTCTGTGACATCAGTCATTGCTTTATTTCTTTAACAGTACACTAAGTAGGCCATGGACCCTACTACTATTTTTCTCTAAGAGACAATAGGTCAAAAGAACTGTGAACAAAATTTCTTGGAGCTAAGTGAGGAGAAGTAGGAATTACATATAATAAGCAAGAAACTGGGTTGTCAGACTCCTTTTGAGACCCCAAACAACTTCATTTGGTAGAAAAGCTTCGGGGAAGGTAATCGTGGGATCCCAGGGACTAAAATACTTACGTTTTGATTGTCTGGAGTACGCACATTTACACTCTGGCCTCCGGTGGAAAATTCCAGTGGTCCTAAAGGTATTTCACCTGGGTTCAGGATTTTCTTGAGCATCTGATAGTTTGGCTTTTCATCATATGCTAAACTATGAGCACACACCAAATATTGGGCTATTTCACCTGTGAAGAAGTGTTAAATTTTTTTACACATTATTCATAATTGCCAAGAACTGTCAAGGCTCTCGCAGCATCAAGACCTCTCTATTCTCTTAAACATGCACACAACACACAGCCTGAAGAAACGAAGAATGAACACTTTGGTGAGAAGCACTTTTCAAATGGTATCCAAAAATGACTGAAAATACAGTGACATGGAGAGTTGACAAGATGGGAAAAACTGGTAATTTTTTTACATATCTTTGTTGGTATGTTTATTTCTCACTAACTTATCAAAGGAAGCAAATTTTTAAAAAATTACAGTTAGTGATTTTGACTTATGGGGTTCAATTACTAAGAACTACATGAATACTATAATAGACCAGACATGCTTCATACTTTTATGTTGAAGTTTTAAAAATTCAGTTAAAAACAAGTGTTACTTATTATAAACCTCCTTACTTTGACAGAAAAAAAAAAATCACTGCAAATTTTAATTCAGGCTTTGATTTTGAGATTATAACAGTACATTCTGAAATGACCTTGAATTCTAGGTTTCTAGCCATGACTAATTTTAGAGTTCCCCAGACCTCCCTCGAGTCCTCCATACCTAGCTGGCCCAGTGCCTTCACTGCGTCGTCTTCCTAATTTAGAGCAGAAGGATGAGATGTTGCTACTTTTTTTCTTTCTAATGTAATCTCTTCCCTAGAACTATATAGCTATCCCCCCAAAAATATGAACTACAAACTTTTAAATACAAATAAAACTAGTCACCCAAAATTACAAACATTGCTGCCTTAAAATAAATGTAGTCAGGTGGAGATTCAATCTAAAATCAAGGCACAAGTAAATGATAATACCATATACTGCTTAAAATCTAGCATGTTTTCCTTTTTCGTAGAGATGTTTAGATACTCCACAATCTAGTTTTTATAAGCTTTTCCCCTTCAAAAACTTATTACTCACACAGACATAAGTACCTCTTACTTTCTCACTAAGTTGCTATATCCCCATGGTGGGAAAAATCTGGGAAGCTTTGTGGCTTGGCAGGAATGACTTCCTAATCCTTCCCTTCCCCTCCAGGCCCACCTCCACTCAAGAGGGAACTGCAGACATGGCTTTCACTCCCTACGGGGAAAAATTCCAAAAGGAACAGTCACCATCCCTTCCCCCTGTGAGAGTCAGAGCGACCATTTCATACCCTATTACCCGCAGCTGTGTTCTAGGACCATAAGGCCACTGTGGCTAGAATGAGAACTCTTGGCTCCAGGGTTTTTGTTTTTAGTTTCTTGTTGTTTTTTCTTTTGGATACCGTGGCAATTATGCAACCTAACTTTTTTCCTTCTCTAATGTTTTAAGACATGTCACATTCTTTTATCTAACATTCCATCAGTCAGATCTCTATTAACTAGCAAATGGTATGGCTTCATCACATTTGTAACTCCTGTTTCCAGAAGCCCAGTGCGAGACTCCCATTCCTGAAGGGATGATCAAAAAGAAAACAGATTACATTACATTCACTACCATTTTCATGTAAATATTCTGTTGTTCTTCGGCTCTTTCGAGACTGGTACACCAAGTCTGGTATATATTATTACAGTGCTATTAACCAAAATATCCCAAATGGAGAAGAGAGCCGAATATGGTGGGAGAATTTTCACAGGTCATGGCTGGAAGACAATGGACGATTCCTGGCACTCCCCCAGCTGAGGACAGCTGTGCTGCAAAGTCTTCGTGGGTCTGGGGCTTGGAAGAATGAGGTATGGGTGAGGTAGGAAAGGGAGAAAAAGAAAAGCCACCTCTTATAAATTCATTATTATCAACCTGAGGCTTAGACTACTGTGATGTATTACTGCCTAAAATGGTAGCCTTCCAAGAGCTGGATTTGTTATATTAAGTATACTTTTAAATTTACTAGCATATTTCTGGAGCTACAAAACAAAATGCTTTGAGTAGTATGAAATTACCATATTCTTGAATCATTTGCTTTTAAGCTAATGAAATATTAAGTATCATTACTATCATCTCAGGAGATAGAAACTTGTGCAACTATTATCATTACACTGAGCTGGACACGCACATTGGAAACTTTTTGGTGGTTTTATTTCATCAACTGCCTTAGTAATAAACCTTTTACACATCGGATTAATTGTCATGCTTGCAGTACCCACTCCGAAGTACAACCAACTAAGAGGTCTTCAGTTAATATTAAAGTTTCAATGTTTTGTGCTTTAGAAATAGAAATCTGCATTTTATAAAATAATGGGATGGACCCAAATAAAGGGTTTGTACTGAAAAATGGAGAACCTGGCACTCGTGTCACTTCTTGTTATCGCTCAGATCTTCATATCTCCAGTAATTGAAGTGTCACAGAATATACACAGGCCCACAAGCATTCATCTTATGCAACCCAGGGCATCGGGGCTTTCTTTTCTAATCCTGGGAGCTGAGCAGTTACCTTTTGTGCAGAAGGGGCAGAAAAGGTAAGGGAGATACACAGAGAAAACTTTCTTTGACATCTCCCATCTCTCCTTTTTGCTGTCCTATTGAGTAAAACATAAGCTGTATAACTTGGTCCAAATGCCAACAAGCGTATTAGCCAAAAAGGAGTACTGGCATTTGGACCAAGTTACTCAGTGCAGTTACAGAAAGGAAAAGCTTTCACCTTCAACCCTCACGCCGTGCCCCTCCCCCCGCAAGGAGAATCCTCTGGATTCGCACCCTCCTCCATCAGAAGAGGGACAACAGAAAGTGGCAAGCCGGAGGCTCACACTGGGGCAAGCTTAGGACTTGGAGAATGGAGGTGGAAAAGCAGAACTACTTTGTTCCTCTTTCGTTTCCCATGGAAATGAATATTTTGGTTTCTTGTCAAAGAAGGGCTATAAATATAAGTTCAAGATGATTTAACTCTACATTTAAACTCTCAGATGGAAACTGATGCTATTTGACCTTATCTAGAGGGTCAGTGTACACATTCACTTTCATATAAGTCAGCTAAAAGCTAACTTTGAGATTGCCCAATATAGAGAGAACAAGATTCATTCCCCATATCTGTCTCTGAGAAAAAGCGAGCCTGACAGCAGAAGCCGGCACTTTTCCATAAGACAATCGGACTCATTTATTAAATTGGTGAACAATGTGCCATGCATGCATATGCAAACGACAGGCACTTGGGTAATTGTGAATTGACTTACTATTTTTACTGATAATACTGTCAATTAAAGAAGTCCAAAACGATCCATACTAACTTGAAAGAGAAAACCATTTAATGAAACATACCTTCAAATCCCAAGGTTACATGCCTTTGCCAATCCAAATTTTTTTTTGCTGGCTGTTCAGTCACAGTGCAGCCCAGGTCTGAACAGCACTCAAGTGTTCAATGATTTGGTTTTTTAAATTACTGACTGAAAGTAGTCTTTCCCTAGATCAACTTTATCTTCTTTCAATGATATAGAGAGGGACAAAATCAGAACGTCAACTCTAACAGTACTAGATACAGGTGACTATTAAACCTGTGTAAGATTCCTCCCTCTCCTGCCCCCCCACCAAAAAAAATGCAGTCAGCAAAGCCTAGAACGCTGCCGAAATATTTTCTTGTAGCCTTCTTGTGTTGTGTTCTGATGTCAGAGAGGATCTAAACATTCTCTTCTCTAGCAACTTACCTGTAACCTTGTGTAGAGAGTTTCCTCCCACCCTTGTGGGAATGGGAGTGGGTGGATTCAGCAAAAGCCGTAACACAAGAGTGACAAATGTGGAAATGTGGTGACCAGTAAATCATACAGGAGAAGGTGGTAGAAGTTATCATTTGACTTACGGCAGCTGCTTCTGGAAGGAGCCCATTTAAGCACTGACTCAGGAAGCTCATCCAACAGACTAAAACAAAATAGAGTAATATGCAGTGAATTTGTTCACGATCCTGTGCTTCACTGTCTTGATTACAAAAAACAAAACTCAAATTCTGTGTTGGTGGGTCACCCATATCGTCGTGCCTTTCAATATTTTTTTTCACCCCCGAGGGTAAGTGGAAGTGGGGGAGATCCTTCAATTCTCATTGACCAATTTTATATCAATCCCCTAGAAACTAAATGTAGATTTACAGTATAAATGCTTTAGTTCAAAGTCTGTACATGCAGAAATGTAGAAGTAGGGCTATCTGTCATGATTTTTTCTCAAAAACAAGAAAAAATACATAGGAAAATAGTATCAGGATTTTCAGGAGATTTTTCCTCAGGTACTTATCCTTGGGGAGGGGCAAATTATTTATGTACACTGTTCTCCACTGGGTAGTGTTTGATGCTCTTCTATGATTAAACAGGTTAAGAAGAAATATCCAAACAACAAAACAAATAAGATGGGTCATTATTCTAACCCTTCCCAGGGTTTCAGACTGAACAAATATAGTTCTTTTAAGTTGCTTGAGCCACCAGTATATAAACATGCAACTAAAATTACTGATATGAGTGTTTGACTGACAAACTCAGGCACAGGCAGAATTGCAACAATAAATGCACCGACTGATCTGATATCACCCCATGTCAGGAAAATAAAGGGCATGAGGGAGATACGGTATCATGGCTGTATATGCAAGCACGCCCTTACGAGGAAATTCAGAGTATGCCTTCTTAGCAAGTTGAATGAATTCTGATCATATATTATTTACTATCAGAAGTTCAAAAATGTCTATAGTTTACCTTAATTATAAGCTTCATTATGTATTAGCTTTACTGGTTTATAGACTTACATTAGTAATCAAATCAAAATGAAGATATTAATATACATAAGGGTCCCCAAAGTGTAAATGGGAGTTATGTTTATTAGCATTATATTATTTTGCATGATACCCTATTATCACATTTGAATATACACACATAGGCATACTCTTTAGATATCTACAATGAATGCATCTATATATGTATATTGATAAAAGACTAAATCATATTAATAAGTCTTATTAAAAGAAAAAATACATGTAATCATTGGAATTAGAATGCAAGTCTTTTAAATATAGTACATGATTCAAATCAGGTGAACTGAGGTGAAAAACTGGGTATCGAGATTGTTTATAATACGCCCATTACTGTGCTTTGACTTGACCCATATATTGAAAAATGTCGGTTAATACGGGCACATTAATCACTGTGGTAAATAACTGATTAGACAGCTCTAATATTGACTTATATAAATGTGTTCATTTGGGGTAAGGGGCTGCGATGATCCAGATTCCAAGCGGAGAAATACTTCATATAATATGCCAGTATTTACAAATGTAAACTGTATTACTCTGCATCTGTAGGCTAGGCCCTCTGTATAAAGAACGGATACCACAGCTGAATTTGAAGACTGGTTTCTATGGATCAGCTCCCCCTTTTGTAAACTTCTGTTGTAACTCACCTTACTTAAAACACAGCTGCCTTTTCCAATCGCAATATTCTATCTGTGGATAACTACTGTTGAGCATATCTGTCGAGTATATAATGAAACTGGGCTGCATGCAATTGCTTTTCCTTAGGCCTGATGAGTGGGAAATTAGTAAAATAGCAACAGGCTCTGTTCTCAGTCTGACCTAGTTCTCATGCTAACAGATTCTAGGTGATAAAAATTGAATGTGGAATATTAAAACTGTTTATGTGGCTGCAAGATTCTCTCTCACATAAACACCTCCTATAAAAGTTTTGTTTGTTTCTTCCTCGAGAAACAAAACACACTCTCTCCAAGATCCAGAATTAAGAAAGAGGTACGATGCTCTCACTTGAAAAACAGAAGCCGCATCGCTCCCACCTCGCGCTGTCGCTTTGCACAGTTCACAGCACTCACACCAAACTCAGACTACCTCCATGTACTCGTACAACGCTAATTTGAAACTACTCTTCCTTGAAAAGACCACCACCTAGAATTCGGCTTTGGAAAACGCCACGTAAAAGAACAAACACTTCACTTGACATTTTGCGTTACGACTCGTGTGCGTGTGATCTCACAGGTGCTGTCTTAACGGATTTGAAGTCGGTAAGGTGTTTGGCTTTTCAAGAAATGCTTTTCAGATGTCAGAAACTGGCTCTGATTATCGGACCGGGCGAACGGCCGTCTTGTCGGGGCTGGAAACTCCCTTTACTGTAAGCCCTCCAGGGCCCCTGCCCTCCGGGCTGGACTGCTGGTGCACGGGTACCTTGCTTTAGCAGCCTGGACGGCCGCAGGGTCCCGCAGGCTCCGCTCCCAGGGCAGGCCCCCACACAGGCAGCGCAGCAGGCAGTAGCCGAGGGTCTCCAGGTCGCTCCGTCTGGACAGGGCTGGAGGAGGAAAAAGCACTGACAGAGAAACCCGAGGGACAAGCAAGTTCTGAGACCTAGGGAAATCGCCGAACGAACCCTGAAAAAGCCAAATGGGCAAGTGCGTTTTGTTTGTTCAGCTGGATGGAAACGTAAACGCCCAGGCTTTTGGCCACAGTCCACAGACAGGCAGTGACTTGTGGCTGCTGAAAGTAAGGGTCAGTTTCCTCACCTCCTCCAACTCCATCCTTCCTTCGTCTGGCCTGTCACATGGACTCGATCTCCATGGCCTCTGACATGATCCAGACAACCCATAACCTGGCACCAACACTTTCTCCAAGAGCCAAGCAGTAAAACAAAGAAATAAATGTCTGCGGCTAAATTGCTAACATATGTTCCAGGAAGTCCGTGGGGTCTGCACTGGTCATGCGGAGACCCTCTGAGTGCAGACTAAACATTGATGGCCTTTCCTGCTCCAGTCCCGCGAGGAGCATTGGAAGCTGGAAGAATATGACAAAACTGCCATCTAGTGTGCAGGGTGGAAACACAGGCCTGTGTGAAGATTCTGCAATTAAATACAAGTACAGGATGAAAAAACGCCTACTGTTTCAGGCACGCGGCTCTAAAATTTTACAAATATTTTTAGATATAAGCAGTGTGAAGCTAAAATTCTGGTCAAATAGCCTGAATAGAAAAATGCAACAGGGAGGCGATGGTGTGCAGAGGTGCTTGGACATAGATTTGGAAGCCACACAGAGGCTTTCAGAATTGAAAAGAGGATGGCTTTTCATCAAAAAACACAGAAGAACATTTTTAGGCCACTGTAGATATCATTTATACCAGACTATTAAATGCTGTAGACTAATTTTATCATAATTTTTGTGTTTTTTTTAAAGTGTCTTATTTGAAAAGACAGACAATGAAATCTGATGTAAGTCAAAATACAACCAATATTACTGAAATAACGATTACAGCGTTAACGAGATCCCACAAAATAAACTCATTTTTTTATAACCATTCCAAATTGTTATAAAACAATAGGCCAGTATTTACATTTCTGCCATTACTTGAATGTTCATCTGTGGAGGGATATAAAACCTCCTAAGTGCAATATGTGGCTGTTAAACCCGCTGTAAACAGGTATCCTATTTTATTATCTTTCATTAAATAAACTCTGAAAAGTCAGTCAGTAAACTTAGTTTTTAATTTAAAAAGTCACCTACAAAGAAGAATGCCGCGAGCACATCATAACTACTTTTGGTTACCATACGTACGTTATTATAAAAGCAGAAGACAAGATTAGCTGTTACACAGAGTCTGTCTTAACTGCTATTGGAGTATTGGATTATTAAAGGCCCTTCAATCCAGCAGAATGCTACAGTCCCATGGGCACCGTTTACTTTCTTCACAAGCTTCGACAATGTCCTAATGCAAGACTTGGCTCTCCTAGTAGAATAAAAACACAACCTCTGCCATGCTGTTTGGTACTGATTTCTTCAGTAATAAATCTCCCACTAATAATGGAATGGTTCCATTTGTACAGATGTGCGCACAAGTCCCTTTTCCATTATGGCAATACCTGATTACCACCACTTAAAAAAAATCACATCCTCTAATTTAAAAAAAAAAAAAAAATCATATTCTGACACCTGTTTGGACGACACAGGCTACACACAAGAGGTCCTTTGAGGAAAAATAATCAGAATTAAAATGGAATAAACCTTCCCAGTCACTTCCCCCCTCCTCCAACGGAGGGATGAATTGATTTGAAGCTCTAAGTAAAGACGAGTCATTTAGGTTTCTGAAGCCAATCTTTCATAAACTGGTCTTCATTTGAAATAGCCCCTTGAGAGTTGACTTTACTTGACTATTAGAGTTTGGTCTTACCTAATTAATATACATTATCACATTTATCAACCTTTATTTTCTTTTAGTGCTCATATACATTGATAACTATGGTTAGGTCAATGTTTTACTACTATTTCCACTAAAATATACGTAATGTTAGGGGAAAAAAAATCCTATAGTCACTCTTGCCCACCAGTAAAAAGACACCTCTCCCTCAAATTCCCTCCCAGAGAAACAAATTGCAAAGTTCTATGTGTTTTAATGAAGTTCAACCCCAAGACTCTACCAATGATTAAGTCTTCTTTCCATCTACTATACAGAGAAGAGTCATCTTAATACCTGTTAAATTAAAAATAAATATTCAAGATGGCAATATTAACATCTATGTTTATGTGTAATTAACACAATGAATTGATCATATATCTTTGACTTTAAAAATACATCATCAAGGGCGCCTGGGTGGCTCAGTTAGTTAAGCGACTGCCTTCGGCTCAAGTCATGATCCTGGAGTCCTGGGATCGAGTCCCGCGTCGGGCTCCCCTGCTCAGCGGGGAGTCTGCTTCTCCCTCTCCCACTCCCCCCCTTGTGCTCTCATTCTCTATCTCATTCTCTCTCTCAAATAAATAAATAAAATCTTTAAAAAAAAATAAAAAATAAAAAATAAAAAATAAATAAATAAAAATACATCATCAAAATATAGATGATATGACAAAAGGATAATAATTATAGAAGCCAGGAACTGGATATTTGGATATGTATTATACTAGTCTATTATTTTTCCTGTGCATTTGAAAAAAATTAAATAAAATGCTGAAAATAAAAAAATAACAATTGATATTTGAAGAGAACTATTAATATCTAACTATAAAAATCTTTTTAATTTGAAAGTTGAAATATATTATGAACTGTTTTGCTTCTACAGAATTTGGTCTCTGTATAATTTATTATAATACATAAAGTTCTTCAGTTGAATTTGATAATTAATGTAATCATTAACAGTAGTATATTTTCATGTAGATTTCCTAAAAAGTCAAACTTTTACTTATGATGCTACTGTTTAAAAATGTGGCAAGATTTAGTTATTAATACTTTGCCTCTACATTCCCTTGTTAGTTTTAAAATATAATTTAGCATCTAGCATTTATTTAGCTTATTAATATGGAGCAATGCAAATGACTCTTCATTGAAAGCCTGTTGTGTTCTCAATTGTTTAACATTTTCTAAATTATAAAGTACTGTCAAGAGTAACAAGAGTTACAAAAAAAAAGGCATGGGTGGGAACTTGAATTCTACCTCATTAGAAAGCAGATTCCAGGAACAGTGGATACTAGAGTACTTAATTAAAATAAAAACAATTGATATGATTTATGGATCTGCTATTGTGCCAGACACTCTGCTTTTATATTCTCTCATTTAATCATTCTAACAATAATATAAAGTGCTATTTAAGCCTGTTGATAAACAAGAAAATAGAAGCTCAGAGAAGTTAAGCAACTTGTTTAGTATCACAAAGCAAAAACTGACAGAGCTCTGCATTGAAATGCAAATCTTTCAGAATCCAAAGCCCATACTCACTCTAACAACTACTTTGCCTCGCATTAGTTTTAACACCATTCAAACCACATTACATATTCTACTTCTGTAGTTAGGGGAGTATTTGAGGCAGGCATTTTAACTTAAAACACCAAAGACATACTGATGCAAAGATGGTTGTTTGGCGAGGAATAAACAAGCAGCAGGTCCTGAGGTCTAAGGTGCAGCACTAACGAAAGTTTCCATGCAGGGCGCCTGGGTGGCTCAGAGGGTTAGGTGTCCGCCTGTGGCTCAGGTCATGATCTCCAGGGCCTGGGTCTGAGCCCTGTGCTGGGCTCCCAGCTCAGCGGAGAGTCTGCTTCTCCCTCTGCTTGTGCTCTCTCTCTCAAATGAATAAATAAAATCTTTTAAAAAAAAGTTTCCATGCAACTATCCCTTTATGAGACGGTTTCTTTCAAACTATTTCATGGTGATGAAGAAGGGTGTCTAGTAAAAATATTACTTTATACAGTGTTTCGATGGTCCTTCCCAGCTGGTAGGAGAACAAGAGAAGCTAACTTAGAGAACTGGTTCTTATTCTAAAGACAAACTGGAGTAAAAATATCTGGGACCAACTCACCAAATGGAATGTAACAGGAACCGTGGGGAAAAGAAAGTATAAGTGTTAATCCCAAAATGGATCTGATTATTTGCCTGAAGTGCTTTCTGTTTAGTTTTATTTTTTTTATATAGAGTAACATGAAGTATGAAGAAAAACAGGATTTGGTAGGAAATAATACAGTGAACTTGAAAACTTCTGCCTTAAGCAGACAGGGGTGAAATGCCCAAAATACTAGTTTATATGCTCCGAAATGACCTAAGAAAGGAGAAAACATCTGAATAAGATGCTCACCTGAAGAACTGAATGGTGACTATCTGCAGATCAAATTTGGAGTTTATTCTTTCATTCCCAACTAGTAACCTATGCGATTGTATTTTGTCACTTTAGTTGTATAAAAAGCTGAAAAATTTCATGGTGGCCACGATTTATTGCAATATTGAAAAGGATATTAGGAAAGCAGAATGCAATATGTCACATTTCAAATAAAACATTAAACTCAGGTCTCTCTTATTTTTTAGTACTTTAAAATTTTAAACCTTAGTTGTTGTTTTTTTTTAATGAAACACTACTGTGTGAGGCTTAGGTAAAGTTATTCAACAGAGCAAAGATGTTTTTGTTTTGTTTTGTTTATTTTTATTTTTATTTTACCCATCCCTCCCCACCTCCCCTCTGGTAACCATCAGTTTGTTCTCTAGAGTTAAGAGTCTGTTTCTTGGTTTGCCTCCTTTTCTGGTTTTGTTTGTTTTTTCCCTTTGCTTATTTTGTTTCTTAAATTCCACAGAGGTATCTTACATTTGGCCAATGTGTATTATTAACCCAACCAAATAGTTCAAGACCTACATTAAGGCTTTAAAAGTCAGGGCTAAATGTCAAAATTGGGTGATGCCATATAGAATAAAGAGTGTCTTCATTATTTTTTATTTATACATCGACCAAAGACTATTTATAGCAGAAAATTTATCTAAAAATAGAAATCAAGGGTTTGCTTTTCTGACTACTAACAGGATCCAAGCTTACTACCTTAACATCATAATTGAAAAATGGGTTCCCTTTTTTGAATTATTGTTTGAGGAGATAAATATTGTGTAAACCATATGATTTCCTCAAGTTTGGTAACATGAAAATACACTCTCAGTTTATTTCACATACATTTTGTAAGTTGGAGTGCTAGATTAGAGTGAAAGGGAACTGTGCAAAAAATAACACAAGACTTGGATTTCATCTACCGTAGCAATTGGCAAAAATAAAAAAGTATATGTCTCTTTCCTTGATACTGAATATATTACACAAATGGACATTTAAAATGCAATTTGGATATCATATTTTATGGTCATCAATGATGTCAAATTAAAACAGGTATTATACACTCAATGCAGAGGTCTGAAGTATTTAAAAAAGCTCAATATGTTAAATGCAGTATATCTCTAGAGAAATTAGGTATTGACTGCATGCCTCAGTGAGTAGAAAAATCTACAAAAATCCATACCACACATTGATCCAAATATTGCTTTTTAACATTACTAAGAATGTAACAAATTTTAACATGGTATATTTGACACAGATATAATTCTCTTTAATTATCAGGCAACAAGCCCAAAATATGTCTATGTTTATACATGTTAGTTTTTATGAAGAAGAAAAAATTAAGAATAGAAGAGATAGATAAACCCAATGTATATTACTCTAATTTTACACTAAATGAAGCATTTCAGCCACTCAGAAAATACCTTTAGGTCATACAAGAGAATTGAGTTTGGAAGAATAACTGCAATTTTTAAAATACACACAGATCTCCATAGATGTATGGCAGCCCTGGGAATGTTCGTCCCCCTATCCAGCCATCTCTATGTATCTCAAGTCATATTTTTTGGTTTGTAATAATACAAGCTGCCTTCCTTTTACATACAGTTGAACTAGAAAATGCTTAGGTGAAACTGCTGGTTGGCACCTTATAAAAACTCCTTCATTAGAAAAACCCAGCTAATCCACAGAAAACTGAGAGTTAGCTCTGGTTTCTGAGTACCCACTACAACAAGTAAGAGACCAGACGGTCTGATCGGGTTAATGGTCTCTGTTAAGTGGCTAATTCATATGGCAGTTTTACCCTGAATCTTGGAAGATTTCCCTGGGCCTGACCAGCCACAGATACACCTGACATACAGCAAATGCATTGACAACTGGAGGTTCTATTTCCTAGAGATAACTTGTTTTGCTCTTTATGTTTTCCTTTGCATTATCTTTCTCAGTATTTATTTGATCTCATAGCTGGACTGGTAGAGAAAAGATTTTTGTGAGATTAAACTACACAGTGACTGTACTGAAAGTAAACACATGAATATTTATGAATCTGACCTACCACATTTAACTACAGGATTTATGGCCCTGTTTATTCTGGTTTCTAGATATGACTAAATGATTATTTCATTTCTAATAAATTCCTAAAGTAAAATGTTTTATTTTGGAAAATTAAATGCAAAATGTTAGGAATGAATGGTATTCAAACATTTGAGGATATCACCCTTTACTATATAGCAGACTGAAACTGCATATTAAAATTTCAGCAAATACACATATTTACATGTATGTATTTATGTATGTATGTGTGTATATATGCATGTATATGTATGCACATATGCACATATGTATGTATGTGTATACAGTGGACCCCTGAACAACACAGATTTGAATTGCATGGGTCCACTTATATGCAGATTATTTTACAGTACAGTACTGTAAACGTATTTTCTCTTCCTTATGATTTTCTTAGTAACATTTTCTTTCTCTAGCTTACTTTATTGTAAGAATGTGGTACGGTATACATATAACATTAAAAAAATATGTGTTGGGTGCTTGGGTGGCTCAGTCAGTTAAGCATCTGCCTTCAGCTCAGGTCATGGTCCCAGGGTCCTGGGATCGAGCCCCGCATCGGGCTCCCTGCTCAGCGGGGAGTCTGTTTCTCCCTCAGCCTGCAGCTCCCCCTGCTTGTGCTCTGTCAAATGAATAAATAAAATCTCTAAAAAAATGTGTTAACTGACTATGTTATATGGTAAGGCTTCTGCTTATCAGTAGGCTATCAGTGGGTAAGTTTTGGGGGGAGTCAAAAGTTATACAGGGAGTTTTTTTGACTGCTCGGAGCATCAGCATCCCTAACCCTCATGTTGTTCAAGGGCTAACTGCATATGTATGTGTATCTACATAGATATCTATATCTACATACATGTCTATGTAGATATAGATACACCTAGAAGTTTAGTGTAAATTCTATTTTAAAGGCAGTAAGGGAATCTACTTTTTATAAGAATCCTGTGAAACCTAGATAAAAATGAATTATTCATTCCAGCATATAACTTTCTAGCAAATACCAAAAATATGTAATATAGGCACTTTCCTGAACACTCCTCCCAGGGAAGTCATATCATCTTTCTACCATCATTCTCAGTTCAGTCTTCTCCCCAGAGACCTACTAGCATGGTGAAATCTACCCAACTCATCAACATGTGTTATTATTTAGGGAGGAAAAAACTTAAATGGACTACAGGATAAAAAATTGTTTAAATCGTTCATGAAGACAGCACAATGAAAACACTGCCCTAAACAATGGAATGATTGTAGAGGACGTTCAGAATTACCATAGTCCAAACACTGACCAACTAACATGTAACAGCTCTATTTCCCATTCTGCAATCACAGTTGTTTCTTAGCACTTTTAATAGTCAAAATCAGATAGCATCCGTATGAGAGCTATCAGTTATAGAAATAAGTGGTCCCACCATAAGTTAATATCACTAACATAGTTGGACCAATGCTTAAGAATCTGTGTGATGAATTTCCAGTTACACCGCTATGAAAAAAGTACTTCTGGGTTTGTGCAAACTCTTCCATACTAATAAATCTGGCAAAAATGAGGAACAAAATTCATTCAGAGTGAAAGAACTTCAAGTTGAAAAAAATATATCAGTAGGCATTTGACTCTTATGTTTCTTAATTAAAGCCATGTCCCATTTATATCTTTAACTGCTCATTGACTCATTAACAATGTAAATGGTGAAAAATTACACAATATTACTATATTTCTTAGTGATCACTACTTTTCTAACTACCTTATTCTTGAAAAAAAAAATGTAGTGGTTTCTCTTAACTCTGATCAGGAATATAAAAGGTAATTTCCATTTCAGAAAATTTAACCTATGATTCTTCCCGGAAGGAAGGTGTACACTGACACACTTGTTTCTTTTCCCTGGCCTACCTTATGCTAGTGTGGGTTTTAATTGCTGTGGAAAATGATCAAGACCCCCTACATTACATGGTCAATGGTCCTTTTAATAGAAAAGGCAATAATATACAGTTGTTTGCACCAACTAAAACTCGCCAGAAAGTATCAGTTTAGGGTAACAGTTCAACAGCCATTAACAAGTGCAAATGTCTAATTGCCTTTTAGTGACATGGGGTCCTTTCAAAGCTGTTTCTAAATTATTTGCATGGTTTAGCATATTTGAAAATACTTTTATAAATAAAGTTTACAAAGAATATAATTTTGAAAGGCAAACTTTTTCAATAATCACCATTTTTTTTTTTACTAGCATAACATTAGAATTGACTTTTTGTCTTGCTGACAGAGCAACTAAGAAAGTACAGTTGCATTGACCATATTGATTGTGAACAAAGCAACCATCAGTGGGACTCTGCACCATATATTTTCAATATTGACCTCCTACTTCCTTTTCCATGGCTTTCTGGGTTGGCTATTGGATTTGGACTGCAGTGTAATAAACAGCTAAGGTTTAATTAATGGTAAATGAATACAAGACATAGGTTATGACTTTAACTAATTAGGGAATTGTTGAATTAAGTCTGCCTTGGAATGCAAGGCAGTACAATCAATATCCAATAAAAGGACTATGTATGTAATTTACCTGCAAATGTGTTTCCAATACCATCAAAGTGAGTTTAAATAAGTAAGATATATGAAAGGCGACTAGGAGAGATTTCCACAAGTTAACACTTTATGGTTTCAGAGAAGATTTCCCTATTGTTGAGAGATGGTATCTTCTAAAACTCTGATAAGGGCCTGGTGAAAAACAGGAATAATTCTTCCCATGTGCACCTTTACCAAATCTGTAATATTAGTGACAGAGCACAAATTCACTTGCTGACCTCCAAGTTTAACCTATACAAACTCGTGATTTCCTGCCCCAAATCAACATCAAGTTTTGCTTACTTAACACCCCGTTGTGCCCTTCTCACTTGTCACAATCTCTGTCTCCTCCCCCTTGTAGACGAAATATTCATTGGCATATAGGAATTCACTACTTTTGATAAAAACCTTGTCAATGTTCTTACTCTTCAAACTGACTATGCAAAGGTCATTACATGGGCCTTTTTACTCTTTAATCATTCTTCTGAAATAAAATTAAGAAAAAGAAAAAAAGAAACCGACCTACTCCCTTGTGGGCATCCAAGCTGGTAAACTCTATTGTCCCATTATGGCCTTTTCTAGGATTTTCCTGATACTGTTTGTGGTTCCCATTGGGACAATATCTGTAGCAAAGTCCATAATCTGCAAGATAAACCTGGAAGACATGAACAGAGAAATGAGTAATGCTTTTGTCCTCTGAAAATATAACCTTTATAATTAATTCTTAAGAAACTGAGAGGTTAAGAACAGCCTCAGATCTACATTTTATTAAACCAAATGGCACCTCAGGATAAAATATATACAACTGGGGGCCATTACAACTAACTTTCCAGCTTAAATCCTGACTTCATCCTGGGCATATCTTGTTTCTGAGTTGACTTAGATTTTAGTCCTTTTTATTTTACTCCTAAATTCCCTTCCCTCCAGGTAGGCATCTAGACATCATAAACTACAATAGGGTTTTGTTTTTTTTTAATCTGTATTCATAAGCTTATGAGGTCTGCCTTTTCTTGTAACCCCTCCCTTAAACATAAACGTGTTTCAAGCAGGAAGGGGAGAGGAGAGCAAACAATCTAAAAATATAAACCTAATGTTATAGGAAACTCCATTAACAGGAAGTATAAAAATAGTGAACAGACTATAAGAGGTAATGACTCTTAAAAAAAAAAACAAAACCCACCATGTTGCCTGTATTTAAGAATGGAACATCAATGCCGTACTTTTGGCCTTTCAGACCGATCCATATCATCACTGTTATCTTTGTAAGTCAGTCAGAATTGCAAGCACGGTCTCCAAACAGAATATAGATTGTTAGAAGTCAGATGGCAATTCAAGTGAATTTTTCTCAGATTACTTTTGGAGAGAGAAAGAAGGGGGAAGAAGTAGTTTTACAGATACAGCATGCCCTGAATAGGGAACTGATATGACTAGACATTCATCCTCATGTGTAGCCAGAATAGAGTAGTTCCCAACTACGTTACCATGCTCCTTCCAAAAAGAAAGCAGTTTAAATTTCTTAAATGTGTTGTTTCACATATATTTCCTTAAAATTGGGGGAGTGAGGCAACATTTCATGATACAGCTTCACGACAATAGAGTATTGCCTACAACTTGCGCTTTAAAATATAACAGAAAATTTATTATGATATTAATATTACAAGAAAATTTAGTATTAAATTCTAGTCTCTTTAAGTTTTTGGTTTTAGGATAGCCTAAGAAGGAGATAATTTGACCTTCAAAATATAAACAGCACAGAGTTTTCTTCATTTGATGGAGAATATAGCTTGCTAGAGTGTCTGGAAACATGATATTTCAGTTTTCTCTCTCTCGCCCACAGACACCATTTCTCAACATGGCCTCAGAAGTAACCGATCCCTCTGCCCTAAATAACTAGACTCCAGGATCAGATGTGTAACTGGTTGCTTGCTTTCACTATTTAGGATACACTTTATTTAGTTTAAGAACTAAATAGACTTCACTTTGCAAAGTAGATATCCTGAAAATGTACATACTGTTAATTCAGCAAAAGGAAACATTTTAAATATGCTAGAGTAATTCATTACTTAAAAAAAAAATGACCTATAGGCAAACCATAAGAGACTCTTAACTCTAGGGAACAAACTGAGGGTTGCTGGAGTGGAGGTAGCTGAGGGGATCGGGTAACTGGGTGATGGGCGTTAAGGAGGGCACTTAATGTAATGAGCACTGGGTCTTATAAGCAACTGATGAATCACTAAATTCTACCCCCAAAACTAATAATACTCTATATGTTAACTAAACTGAATTTAAATTAAAAAATTTAAAAAAAGACCTATCAAGAAGTTTTTCATGTAGTCATTAGTTAAAAAAAAAAAATCAGACCTAAAATTTATGGAGTGCCTAATATGCACCGGGCAGCATGCTAAGAGGTTTATATTCAGTGACCCTCACAGAAATCCTGTAGGTAGGTACCATTATCTCCATTTTACTCAAGCACAAACTGAAGCCTAGTGAGATTATGTGATTTGTGTAGTAAAATGGAACCAGAGTCTGAAACTGGAGTCTTCACTCTCAATCACTGTCAAAGGGAAATTGCACTGGACAAGTTACACAGACAAGGAAGACTTTATTCAAAGCTACTGAATAAGGGAGAGAGACTGTTGCAATTGGGTAAGAAGTTTGAACTCAACTCCGCTGAAATAAAACATGGGCAAGTTTTAAGTGCAGGGGGTGAGCTAGTGAAATAACTGGAGGAGGTTAAGGGAAGGTTGGTCAGTGTGACTAGGTCGTCCATGTTGTTAATTGGTGTGTAGACTCCAACCCTCCCTCAGAGTCAGGGGGATAAGGGCACAATCTTTCTTAATGACTACATTTTAAAGGGATGGCTCCCAGGTCCTTGAAAAAGACACTCCTGGGTTGCAAAACTGGCAAGAGGCTGGGAAAAGATTTACATCTCAAAGGCACAGAGAAAGAACTTACAATTTCAAGTTTTCTAAGGTAAATGCTCTAAAAAAAGGATAGGGGCCTATAATCCAGAAGAAAATGGTCTAAAGTTCAGTCAAGCTGAAGAGAAGAAGCTGATAATATAGTAAAGAAAACATATGCTAACCATTTGACTAAGAATACAGTAATTCATTTGAATAGTGCTGCAGTGGACATGTGGGTAAAGATATCTCTTTGAGATAATGATTTTATTTCCTTTAGATGTATACCCAGAAATGGACTGTTGGATCTTATGGTAGTTCTATTTTTAATTTCTTGAGGAACCTCCATATTGTTTTCCAGGGTGGCTGCACCAGTTTGCATTCCCACCAACAGTGCACCAGGGTTCCCTTTTCTCTACATCCTCACCACTTGTTATCTCATCTTTTTTGATAATAGCTTAACTGGTGTGAGTTGATACCATATTGTGGTTTTGATTTGCATTTCTCTGATGATTCAGAGATCTTTTGTGGTTCCAAACAATTTTTAGAATTGTTTTCCTATTTCTGTGAAAAAGGCCACTGGAAATTTGATAAGGATTAAATTGAGCCCACTGATTGCTCTGGATAATATGCACATTTTCACAATTTTAATTCTTCCAACTCATCAGCATGGAATTTTTTTCTATTCATCTGTTTCTTCTTCAGTTTTTTTCATCAGTGTTTTATGGTTTTCAGTACATAGGTCTTTCATGTTCTTGGTTAAATTTATTCCTAAATATTTTCTTTTTGATGCTATTATAAATGGGATTATTTTAATTTCTCTTTCCAATAGCTCATTGTTAGTGTATGGAAATGCAACTGATCTTTGTATACTGATTTTATATCCTGCAACTTTACTGAATTCATTTATTACTTCTAGTAGTTTTTTGGTGGAGTCTAGGGTTTTCTCTATATAATATCATGTCATCCACAGAGACAATTTTACTTCTTCCTTTCCAATGTGGATGACTATTTTTCTTGCCTAAATGCTCTGGGTAGGACTTCCAGTACTATATTTGTTCGGCACTATACTTGCTCTGTGGCCTAACATGTGATCTATTCTAGAGAATGTTCCATGTGTGCTTGAGAAGAATGTGTATTCTGCTGCAGTTGGACGGAATGACTTGTATATGTCTGTTAGTCCCACCTAGTCTAACATGTAGTTTAAGCCCAGTGTTTCCTCATTGATTTTCATCTGGATGATCTATCCATTGTTGAAAATGGGGTATTGGAGCCTCATATTATTGTATTGTTGTCTGTACGTGGAGACTTTATTATTATTATTTTTTAAAGATTTTACTTATTTATTTGACAGAGACACAGCGAGAAAGGGAACACAAGCAGGGGCAGAGGGAGAGGGAGAAGCAGGCTTCCTGCCAAGCAGGGAGCCCGATGCGGGGCTCGATCCCAGGACCCTGGGATCATGACCTGAGCCGAAGGCAGACGCTTAATGACTGAGCCACCCAGGCGCCCCTGTAGGTGGAGACTTTAATCTGTTAATATATGCTTTATATATTTGGTGCTCCAATACTGGGTGCATAATCATTGATCTTAATAGAGAGTTGTGGGCAGGATTCAAATAATCATGGAATGCTGTCAAACAAAGTGGTAGAACAAACAAATATCTATCCCCACCACCCAATATATAATCCCCGTTTTTTTTAGTTTGTTTTTTATCTACTAGTGCAGCATATGGTTTAAAATATTTATATTCTATGAGAATTGGCTAAATTCTCTAAAATCCTTGTAAGTTTTACCACTAGCATCTATCAATATTATAGATCTTGATGCACTAATGAAGAAATTTAGGAGTGACTGCATTTGGTAAGTAGAGATTTTGGTATAAGCACAGTCAATAATTTGTCCCAAGTAATCAAAATGTCGATAAATTAATTTGATACAAATTAGGTCAAAGTGAGAGTTTCTATGAAGATATGGTAGTAGAAAAACACAGTCTAGAATTCTGGAAGAACAATTCAAAGAAAGAAAAAAAAAGACTGGGAAATATTGTCAAACAAGATAAGAAAGGAAGGAAAGGAAGAAAATTTGTTGAGGTTCTACTTAATGTGATAATCACTGGGCAAAGTACCTTTCACAAATTATGTCATTAAATCCAGGCAACCTCCCAGACAGGTAGCATTGGTCTCATTTTACATATGAGGAAGCCAAGCACCCCAGTAATCAAGTAGCTTGTCCAAGTCAGCGCTAGTAAAGGATGGAAACAGGATTCAATCCCATGCCAATATAACATCAAAGTCCATTCTCTCTTTTTTTAAATATAGTATAGAATTTGGGGTTCTGTCCATTTCTGAAATTTTGTTGAAGTCAAAAATAAGTTTAAGCAGAACTTAATACACACTAAGGTTTGCAGTCTAGGTCCTATTTCTGTGTGCCCTTGAGCTAAGAATGATTTTTACATTTTTATAGGATTATAAAAAAAAAAGAAAGAAGAAAAAAGAATATGCAGCAGAGACCCATATGTGGCCCACAGAGCTCATAAAAGCCTAAAATATTTACTGTCTGGCTCTTTGCAGAAAAAGTTTGCCAACCCCTAATCTAAAATAAAAGTTGCTTTCTAGTTAACTTTTTAAATATTCTCTCTCTTTTTTCTGTGAAATAAAAAATAACTAGTTAATATTTTTCATTTTAAGTATAAATATATATAATATCCCTAGTTTTAGACAAGCCTGTAGTGGGACAGTCCAAAGTACCAAGGTCAAGTAGGAAGTGATCATTTGCATTGTAATCATACTAGGCATAGAAAAATGTAAATATCTAGCTTCCTAATGCATTTTAATTTTTTTAAGGATTTTATTTATTTGAGAGGGGGGGGCATGAGCAGGGGTGAGGGGCAGAGGGAGAGAGAGAAGCAGACTCCCCACTGAGCGGGGAGCCCAGGGGCTCGATCCCAGGATTCTGAGATCATGCCCTGAGCTGAAGGCAGATGCTTAACCGACTGAGCCACCCAGGTGCCCCTCCCTAATGCATTTTAAATGATTTTCTTTTCATGTGACTTTTCTGAATTTAGTAATCATTTTCTTTCTCCATGAGTAAAAGAAGAGCCCTGCCTGCCTCCCCTAGATCTTTCTATTCCACTGCACTACCTCTCACATTTCCACATGGAACTCCTTTTCTTCTCACCTTTCTTAGATATTATGTTTTATTATAACTTCATGAGGTGTGTAGGGAAGATGTGTTATTACCCACATTTAACAGATAAAAAATAATGTGCTACACCCAAATAATGCAAGTCACCCAATGCTAAGTCCAGCTTCTACAAAGAGTTTTCTTGTTTTAGTGAGTTGCTCAGGCTCCCAACTTCCCCACTCCAAAACAACCCACCTAATCTGAACTAAGGTTTACATGGACATTTGACTTTATTATTTTACCACGGAAAGGGTAGTGTGGCAGCCACTGAGGGTCCAATCCCATCCAGAAAGAACCAAGCTTTCACCTATGAGGACGGCAGTAAGGGGACGACCTCGAGCGACAAGGGCCATCAGGAACTACTATGGCATGTGAGCCAAGGCCATGCTCTTCCTAGGCAGCACCTGTCAAACAATGATCATGGTGGGGGTATTGCGTGGCCATTGCTCCCCACGGGGCTCTTCCAATGGGTACTCTCTGCTCTGATGCTCCCTGTCAGAGCTGTATCACAGTCTAAGCTCTCCCGGCCCAATCCTGCCTGTCCCCTTGCCAGTCACGGGTCATACCAACATCCCACTCTCAAAGCTTTCCTTGTCCAATCTTGCTTTTTCTCTTTTTCTCTTCATAGATAATATACTTGCTTCCCCCATTAAGGCCCTGCACTCCTAATTCTATCTCAGCATTGGCCCTCCAAGAACTGGATTTGGCACAGGTGGTCAGTAAATCATAGCCTTCGTTAGAAGCACTAAATAAATAAAGATGAAAACAAATTAGACTTTGATGCCCATGAAGAACGCAACTTTCCTACACTGAAAAGGACTCTCTCAAACATTCTTCCCCTTTTAGTAACCACATCTGCACCCATATATGCCATATTCTCAAGTTCTGCACTTAGTTAAACCTTTACTTCCCATTGCCTTTGCTTCCTAATGTGGGAAGGCTCTTACACTGCTTTATTTTTCCAAATGGATGGGTAGAACTAATGATTACAGAACACCCTGTGATAAGTCCTCTTTGCAGTGAATTGCATGGGAAGGGCCTTCATCTTCAACCCAGCATCCCTCTAAGGATGCCCAAAGTGCTCTTCTCTACCTCCTACCACAGCCCTGGATTCACACTTCACAATTCCTGGGTTCACCACTCTCCCCTGAATCCTATTCTGGAATGTACATTCCTTTAACCACAAAGCAACTTACTGGGTTTTCATTTTTGTCCATGGATTTACTATTTAAAAATGTAATAGCATTATTTAGCTTTTCTTTTCTTTTTTTGGGGGGGGGAGGGACAAAGGGAGAGAGAGAGAGAGAGAATCTTAAGCAGCTCCGTGCCCAGCACAGAGTCCAATGCTGGGCTTGATCTCACAACCTTGAGATCAAGACCTGAGCCGAAATCAAGAGTTGAATGCTTAACCAACTGAGCCACCCAGGCACCCCTAGCTTTTCTTTAAGCCCTGGCTCCACATTTATAGGCTGTTAGCTCTGAGGGGCCAAGTGGCCAGGATAATTTTGTACACATTTTCGTATCTGTCACAGTACCTACTCTTTTTTTTTTTTTTTTTAAAGATTTTATTTATTTATTTGAGAGAGAGAATGAGAGACAGAGAGCATGAGAGAGAGGAGGGTCAGAGGGAGAAGCAAACTCCCTGCTGAGCAGGGAGCCCGATGCGGGACTCGATCCCGGGACTCCAGGATCATGACCTGAGCTGAAGGCAGTCGCTTAACCAACTGAGCCACCCAGGCGCCCTCACAGTACCTACTCTTAAGGGCTTCTACACAGGCTTAAATAAATTTTTATTGATTTGACTTGATGGTAATAATTGGAAAAATTGAACTAAATTCTTTTCAATAGCTGCCTGAGTGCCAAGCATGATAAACTACTGAGAATCGTATATTTAACAAAAAACAAAGAAAAAGAAAAATGAATGCATATTTATTGAATGCTCACCATGTGAAAGCATTAAGTGCTTTACAGAAGTCAAATCATTTAACCCTCATGACCCTAAAAGGAGGTTATTTTAAGATATCTTGAGGATGAGAAAACAGGATGAGTCGAGTTAGGTACCCTGCGCAAAACAAACTTAGAGCAAGGGGCAAAGTTGAAAGTGAACCTAAATCAGTCTGATCAGAGGCTGAGTTTTTTCCCTGTCTCACTTAGAGAAAGGAGAGATGATATAAGCACATCTACAGGTCCTAAGGTAACTTTTACTTTGAGAAAAATACAGCAGATTTAAATTTGGTAATATTTTAGAGCAAGGGGAGTTTATTTCTAATTGAGGGGCTCAGAGAAAGAAACATTTGAGTTGGGCCTTGACAAATACCTAAGATTTCCACAAACAAGGATAGGGAAAAAGAAGTAACCCAAGAAGGAAAACCAGAGCACAGGTCGGTGTAGGCTGGTAGTGCAGAGGTTATTGGAAATACAACACAAGCCAGAAAAACTGGTCAGCAGAAAGCTTCTAAAACCATGTTAAGAAGCTGGAACACAATTTTTGCATGTAAATGCAAGTCACCAAAGGTTTTTGGCAAAGAGTATTATCAGTACCAGCAGCACCATAACGAGGAAACAGAAGCAGAGAATCCATTTAGGAGAATGTAACAATAGTCCAGGCAAAGGCCAATGGGAGGGCGGACTAGTGCGCTGGTGAACAAAAGAAGGGAGACAAAGAAGAACCATGGTTCTTGGATAAGAGGACCAATGACAACTCTAAAAATGGTGTGGCTGGCCACTATGTGAGGAGTCAGTGAAGAAAGGAAACAGGTGGAAGAGGTGGTTGGGAAAGAAAATGATTTATTCATTTTTGTACCAAAAGCAAACTGGCTGACTGGTGGCTAACACCCTAACCCAACCAGTTCCTGGTTCTTTCAGTTTATGCAAGATTGAGTGGCTTGCTCATAGTTGATGGAAAAAGTAAAGGACCTGTTTCCCAGCAAGAGTCAAATCTGCTGCCTTCCTGCTCCCCAAGCAACCAGGAATCCTAAGCACCAAGCAGCCAAATTGGCTCAAACGGAAGCATTTCTCAACACTTGATGCGATGGACAGGAAAAATGTCAGCTGGAAAAGGGTGCAAGAGGTTATGGAGCTGAGAGAGAAAGAAGCAAGACACGACGTGAACAAATGTCACTGCCCAGTGGGATGTGACCACCCATTAAATCACATTATTACTTTACCTCCACTTTGCAGACTGATTATACATTAGAGAAGTATATTCAGCCCCCAAAATGGGATTCACTTTTTAAGAATTTAGCCTTTTGTCATACACTCTCATATCTTATCATAATTTACAGTATTTTATACAATTAACTCCTTTTAATTAACACACCTTGTTGTATCGAGAAATGTGTCTGTTAAGCTCTCATTATCAGAGACTGATGGAAATTATACTCTGGAAGGAGACAGCCACTATTCATGACTTTTTTAAATGGAAATTTAGAAAACACTTTGAAAACTCTAGCAAGAACATACAGACTTACGCAGCAACTTTGAAGGCTCTTTAAAAAAAGCCAGCATTTATCTTATTTGAATAAGGTATAATATTTCCCTATTCTATCTACAAGATACTATAATGTAAAAATCTTCGCAAGAAACTAAATGCTCCCTGACTAATGAAAATCACTATATGCCAAAAGAGGAATAAAGTATGCAATGTGTAAGCAGCATGTTTGTGTTCACAAACATCCCTCGTGTCTGTTAAAAACTTAACATGTAACCTCACAGATGCTACTACATGTTGATATAAATCTGTGCTTCTTACTCTTTTATTGTATAGCACCTCTTTTGTTTTTCAACTTCCCTCCCTTGTTTTGGCCAGTAATGCTGCATTACCGCTATACAGTCTAGACAAAATAATGCAACTTTTAAAAGGTGCCAGCTTACTTTTCAAACATGATGCTTATTAGAATAAGCATGAAGATGTATTTTTCAAAACTACAGTCTGACCTGATCTGCGCCATAGAAAGTCTGCAGTTTCTGTTTTCTGATGGATGCAACATGCGGTTATTCTTAAAAAAACAAACACAAAAAAAAATCTGTTTTATGTGTTGGAGGTTTTTTTCCCCTCTTGGATCTCAAAACTACCTACTCTATTTCAAATCTGAAATTTTATCCTGTTTTCTTTATACATAATATTCACTGAGAGTGAGAGACTTAAAGACACATCTGTGGGGTTAACTTATGAAGAGATGGCAGATGAGCGGGGCCTCTTCTCATGATCTCTTCAGGCATCTAAGGCTCTGTTGGGCTCAGGTCTATGGCTCCTTTAAATGGTGCTGCAGATTCAAGCATCATCGCAAAATACCCAGGTATTTAGCAGTATTCTAAATGATCCTCACATGTTGAACCCGTGACCTGTTTTTCTATTCCAACCTGGTTCTTTTAGCAATATGTGAAAGCCTATTTGATCAAATAGGGCTGTGACTTAATATGCTTTCCAGACTTTGGGGGGAACTTCCCTCAGTAGATCATATGCTAGAAATTGCTTCTGTCCCAGAAACGCCTTTTGCCCACAAAAGAAAACCATTCCAATTACAGTCGCTTTCCAATTTGTCCTTCTGACACAAGTTCTCAAGAATTATATGAAAGAACCTACAATACCCTTTCTTTCTAATTTCCAACGTGATATCAAAGCATATAATTTGTGTCTGTCCTTTAACAAAACAAATAGGCAATGGGAGAGGATAATCTGAATTGCATCCAATTTATGGTCTTCCTTTTTGTCTAAATCAAATCTGAACTTAAGACTTTTCAGCATGTCAGTGAGCATTCTCAGAGCTTGGTGTATCTGTAAATAGTAGACACTCACAGAATGTTAGCTGATATGATTTGACTGCCATTGCTATAATCTTATAAACACGTTTGCCACATGGAAGTTATATCTACATAAAGCACAGCTAACCAACATTCGAACTAGCTGTCCTGTTCCACATTAACTACATTAACTACAAATCCCACCGGCATTTGAGGTTGCCAGCACCAATGCCATTCACGCACGCACAGTTTGTTTAACAGCCCTAAACAGGGGTACATCTTAGCCCATTCAATTCATGCAGCTTACGGAGTTGATTCAGAATCCAAAAATGTCAACTTCCGGTACTAACTAAAAAACAAAGAATATGTATACATACATATGTGTATATTTGTGTGTGTGTGTGTGTGTGAATCAGGATGCTCAAATATTCTTTGGTCATGTATGCATTTGGCCTTCAGAAATAGAAATAATATGACCAGTGGGACTCAGGAGGCACTCAATAAGCATGTATTGATTATAGAAAAACACTAATTTTTCAACAGCATTAACTCTCTTGGGAACCATATTCCTGGGGATAGGTAATTTGCTAAATGGGCCATCCTACATTTACAGTGCACCTACACTCCTAAAATGTGAAATCTTTTCCCTTATGTAGAAAAGGGACCCTGGATGTTCTGGTTCCTACAACTGGGTGGACATCTATCAATAAACTACACATCTGGGGAGAATTATACTTATCAAATCCAATTCATTACCATCTTCTTAATATCTAACCAGAACATCATTATGTCTTTTTTCATAAATCTAAAGAATTCTTGGAAAGCAAAATAAGATATGGTACTCTTTTGTTATAAGTATAAAAATAATGAAATTATCTTCTAGCTATTACTTACTGAGTGCTTACTATGTGCCTCTTATTTAAGCCTTTTACATGTTTAAATCACTTGATTCTTCCCCCTCTGTGTGGGAGGTACCATTATCCTTATTTTCAAATGTGGAAACAGAAGCAGGTGAAAAAAATACGGCAAAGGAAATAGCTAATAAGAGGCAGAGCCAGAACTCAAAGCCAGGGAGGGAGTCTCATTCTGGAGCTCACACCCTTAACTATTTTTACACTGAATCTATATTGAAAGTTATACAAATAGTTGCCATCTTCTTCTATTAAACTTTTTGCCTAGGATTAGGAGAAGGTAAACCACCCTTTTTTTATTTTTTGTTTTTTTAAAAGATTTTATTTGAGAGAGAGAGAGAAGGACAGGGAGAGGGAGAAGCAGACTCCCTGCTGAGCAGAGAGCCTGACTTGCGGCTGGATCCCAGGACTCCGAGATCACGACCTGAGCTGAAGGCAGATGCTTAACCGAATGAGCCACCCAGGTGCTCCACACCACCCTTTTCTTTTCTTTTTTTTAATATCTTCTGATTCTGAACAAGGACATTTAGCTCCAGAATAAACAAGCAGTCTATTATCATGAAAATTCCACCACACCTGGGCAAGAATTAACTGCCTGGAGATCCCATGTGTAAGAACAAATCCTGTTAAAAACCTAGCTGATCTGGGCCAGCCCAGAGTGGCCCTAGGCAAAATAAAAGAGGGTACTTCTCTCTCCCCTCTATTCTCACTTTTCCCCCTTACCATTTTTCCCCCCCTATTCTGGTGCTCACATACGGCCAAAATACACTGTTATTTGTGCTCAAGTGTTAGCAACTTATAAGAAACAGAACACTCCTGAGGTTTTTATTAAAATTGTTTGGAAAATGTATTATCTCAACTTTCGCGCAAAGATTCATCTAGGTCCCTGTATTGGTTTTGCAGGGTTGCCGCTCTAACAAGGTACCACAGATTGGGCAGCTTAAACAATCACAGAAATGCATCATCTCCCAGTCCTCGGGGCTACCTGTCTGCCCTCAGGTTGTTCGCAGGGTTGGTCCCTGCGGAGGGCTGGGAGGGATGATCTGTTCCATGCCTCTCTCCTAGCTTCGGGTGATCTCAGGTGCTCCAAGTTTATAGAAGGCGTTCTTCCTGTCTCTTGTCTTTCCTCTATTCATGTCTGGTCTGTCTCTATGTCCAAGTTTTCCCATTCATAATCTCAACTGTACTGGATTAGGGCCTTCCCAATTGACTTCATCTTAACTCAAAAAAACCCTATTTCCAAATAAGGTCACATTCACAGATTCTGGGGGTTGGGACTTCAACATCCTTTGAGGGGACACAATTTAACCCATAGCAGCCCCTATTTCTCAATTTCTCTCCAGGAATATGCTGGCAGAGCTCTACCCATTAAAAAACAAAAACAAAAACAAAACACTGCTAATGGCTGTATAAAGTCTCAATGATCTCTTGACACTGGATAGATGTCTCACAATAGGAATTTAAGAAATGTACAAATGCCTTAGTCGCTGTATGTGGCTCTACTACATCCAGCTCTACTTGGTTGGCTTTAACTGTTCCTACTGAACACTGACTGACTGACTCATCAATTCATTTATGCATTAACCTAGTCAATTACTCACTGTTCACTTGCCATTTATTTACTGAGTGCCTTATTATATGCCATGCTCTGTGCCAGCTGCTGGGCACACATCAGCGAATACAACACAATCCCTGTTTTCTTGTATTCAAGACTAGAGACTGGCTCTCCTGAGGGACATTCAACTCAGGGAAATCATGCTCACCTGGTTCTGCACCAGGAGTTTCCTAAGTCAGATTT
Organism: Leptonychotes weddellii; assembly: GCF_054177405.1. Classification (NCBI taxonomy): domain Eukaryota; kingdom Metazoa; phylum Chordata; class Mammalia; order Carnivora; family Phocidae; genus Leptonychotes; species Leptonychotes weddellii. The sequence continues at coordinate 65,997,130 of NC_138378.1, read as the reverse complement.
GTACCTTACAGCCAGTTCTATGCAGGAAGTCAGGGGCTATGAGAGCTAAAAGGGGTCAAAGAGATCATATGATCTAGGTGACTCAATTAGAGAAAGGGAAGTTATAACAGAGAAGTTTCCCGCAATAAATAATTTTTAGAAAAGGAAAAAAGAGCTTAAGAGCATGGACTTAGCTTAAGCACATTAGCCACTGGGTGGCTCAGTCGGTTAAGCATCTGCCTTCGGCTCAGGTCATGATCTCAGGGTCCTGGGATCGAGACCCATGTCATGGGGCTCCTTGCTCAGCCAGGGAGTCTGCTTCTCCCTCTCCTGTTGCCCCTCGCCCCCCACCCCCCTGTGCTCGTGAGTGCTCTCTTTAAAAAAAATAAAATAAAATCTTTAAAATAAATATATAAACAAAAATCTTAAAAAAAAAGAGCTTAAATACAATTAGAATAAAAATTGTCTGTATTCCCATTTTCTAATGAATGTTAGGATAATGGAGAAAGAAAGTAGATATAAAACTGTACCTGACATTGAGGAGTGATGTTGATTTTGTTAAGTAACAGCATGGTGATAATATGGTGAACTGTCCTTGTTTTGTGGAAATGCATACATTAAGTATTTAGAGATAAACTGTCATGATATCTAATTGTTTTAAAACCTTTCAGGCAAAAAATAGTTAAAATTTCAAAATGTTAATTTTGAAATCAAAGTAATGGGTATCGGGAGTTCTCTATTATTCAGTATGTTTCAAATTTTTCAAAATACAAGGTTGAAAAAAAACTGTATCCTCCTAGAGGCACAATTATCTACTTAACAGATTCTCACTCGTCTCAGAGTCCCAGCACTGGGAAGTAAGCTTCACAAAATATTAATTTTAAATATGGAGACCATGGCTTCTAAATCATAATTATTATGCTGTTTTCTTCAATATTTTCCACTCCTCACCACCTTCCAATAAGACTCTAGTAGCCTATATTCATATTACTGTCATTTGCATAGTATTTTGAATAAGAATTTTTTCTTTTTATATGGATCTAATCTGATTTAAAATCAGACATTTTAATATACACATGTTAAGAATAAATTTTGATAATAGGAGCACCATTCACTATCAGATAACAGAGCTAAAATACATTTGATTACTTAAACAATTTTAAAGTAATTTAATAAATTGGAGTGCAGTAAAACATAGCAGTATTAACACATTATAGAATGTTAGAGGGGAATAAAATTTGGAGCTTACTTTATTTTTATTTGACAAATCATACTGAAAGTATCCCCAAATAGTAAGTTTATAAAACTGATCTATGAGTAGAGATACATAGAAGGTATTAAATCTTAAAAACATACTCATATGACAAATTATATTGAGACAAAAAATTTAGTGGAAGTATTTTACAAACAATTCTATTAATATAAAGCTCATAAAATTTTAAAAGTTCAAATAACTAAAATCATAGGAATAAATTTCAAAGTCCCTTTGCTCAACTAAAAGTGTACATCAGAACCTCACAAGAAAGACATACATGTTATTGCATAAATACTACCATGTTAATCTACAGTATAATCCTATCCATGTGACACCAAAATACTTTAAAGAAGCTTTACCAGCTGTACCATCCAGTAATATTATGGTATCATCAAGCTAAGACATACAATGCTACTCCAAAGATAATGAAATACAGAGGTGTATCACCAGGACTTAATTTTATATATGTTCAACAAATGAAATGCTACCTCTAAAAAATGGTACCATATTATGTGCATATACCATGCAAAATTCTTATAAACACATTCGCACTCCATCTTACAAGTAACTGTAACTGATAAATGGATTATGTTAGAATTCCCTCTAGCAAACAGTGAACAAGCAGCTTTAATGAGGCTTATGACCCTACCCTATGGATGAAAGTGAGCATTTTGCCACCAGATACAGGTCAGGTACTTCAATTCCTGCTCCCCGATCATTAAATTTTTTCTAAATTTAAACTTTTTAACTTCCTTCACTATGCAACAATAGCTGGACACTTTGGAAACATTATAAGAAACATTACCTTATGCAATGAGTATTAAGCATTTGGAAACACATTTTTAGAGAATCACAGAATTTTAGAGCTACAGGGGAACTTTTGAAATAACTCAAAGTCTCACATTTTATTGACTGGAGAACTAAAGTCCTCACAGGTTAAAACATTTGCGAAAGGTTGCAATCCTGCTCAGGGTTAGGGCTGAGTCAGGAACCTCAGCTCCTGACTTTCACTCCAGTACAACTCTCTGTAGTCAAGTAAGTGTTTTAAAAAACGATAGGTTTCCTAAGCCATCCTTATCCCTCCATTTGTTGACACACAGAACTGTTTTCTCTCTGTGAGGGCCTTTCTCTCTGACTTAGCAGGCCGCTTTGGGGCAGAAACACATGGAGCGTTGTGGGGTGAGGGACCTGAGCAATCAGGTCAATCTGGGCACTAAGTGAGATGGCACTAAGTGAGATCCAGACTGACCTTAACCTCCTGAGTCAATAAAGTACTTCTTAAAGGGTAATTACAAAAGCAACACTAACCCAGGTACTGTGAGGAATACAAAAGAAGGAAGAGAAGTAAAACCTATCTACAAAAGTCTCAAGGGGGGGAAAAAAAAAGTCTCAAGGAGTCCATTCTAGTTCAGAACATAAGATAACTGAGACTGAGGGCTTTTGCATTTAGAATACATATTAGAAGCTAAAGGAAATTGGAAAAGGAAATCAGTATAAACCAGAATCATCCAGAAAATCTTCATGTAAAAGCAGGAATATAAGCTGGTGTGTGAAAAAATAATGTGCTGCCATGAAAAGATGCTCAATATCACTGGTCATCAGGAAAATGAAAATCAAAACTACAATGAGGGGCACCTGGGTGGCTCAGTCGTTAAGCTCTGCCTTCGGCTCAGGTCATGATCCCAGGGTCCTGGGATCAAGCCCCGCATTGCACTCCCTGCTCCACGGGAAGCCTGCTTCTCTCTCTCCCACTCCCCCTGCTTGTGTTCCCTCTCTTGCTGTGTCTCTCTCTGTCAAATAAATAAATAAAATCTTTAAAAAAAAAAAAACTACAATGAGATATCACCTCACACCTGTCACAATGGCTAAAATCTAAACACAAGAAACAACAAGTGTTGGTGAGGATGTGGAGAAAGGGGAATCCTCTTGCACTGCTGGTGGGAATGCAAGCTGGTGCAGCCACTCTGGAAAACAGTAAGTAGAGTCCTCAAAAAGAGAAAAATAGAGCTACCCTATGATCCAGCAATTGCATTACTAGGTATTTATCCAAAGAATATAAAAACACTAACTCAAAGGTATACACGCATCCCAATGTTTATAGCAGCTATAAGATGTGGTATAGAGGGGTGCCTGGGTGGCTCAGTTGTTAGGCGTCTTGCCTTCAGCTCAGGTCACGGTCCCAGGGTCCTGGGATCGAGCCCCACATCGGGCTCCCTGCTCCACGGGAAGCCTGCTTCTCCCTCTCCCGCTCCCCCTGCTTGTGTTCCCTCTCTCGCTGTGTCTCTCTGTCATATAAATAAATAAAATCTTTAAAAAAAAAAAAAAAAAGATGTGGTATAGATATACAATGGAATATTACTCAGCCATCAAAAAGAATGAAATCTTGCCATTTGCAATGACATGGATGGAGCTAGAGTATATGCTAAGCAAAATTAGTCAGAGAAATACAAATACCATGTGATTTCACTCACATGTGGAATTTAAGAAACAAAACAAATGAGCTAAGAGAAAAAAAAAGAGAGAGGCAAACCAAAAAACAGACTCTTAACTCTAGAAAACAAACTGATGGTTACCAGATGGGAGATGGGTGGGGGAATGGGTGAAATAGGGGATGGGGATTAAGGAGTGCACTCGTTAGGGTGCCTGCATGGCTCAGTCGGTTAAGCGTCCGACTTGATTTCGGCTCAGGTCATGATCTCAGGGTCGTGCCCAACGAGCCAGTTTAAGATTCTCTCTCTTCCTCTCCCTCTTCCCCTCCCCCTATCTCTCTCTCTCTCAAAAAAAAAAAAGTACACTTATTGTGATGAGCACCAGGTGATGTATGGAAATATTGAATCACCATATTGTCCACCTGAAATGAATATTACACTGTATGTTAACTAACTGGAATTTAAATAAAAACTTTAAAAAATGATGTGCTTTTGATCAACAAAGTAGCCTTTTACAGGTGAGGAGAACATCTGCACCTCTGAAACAGAAAGATGAAAAGATGTGCACAAACCCTGATTTTAGTTAAACTGCCTCACCTTTCTTCACTAGTGACACTGGGAGATACAGCCACAAGTGTGTGGCACTCAGTGGCAAAACCACCACTCGATAGGACTTCTGGTAATGCCATTGTAAGTAATGAAATCAGAAAGGCACATTCGTTTTTCAAATACCATAACAGGACCCATAAGCCTAACTTTCCAGTAATCAATTGTGCAATACCATATCATATTTCAAAGTCAGTGAGGTTTCTAAACAGAAGTTAGAAAACTTAAGTAGTCTAAGAGGATGTTACCTACTTATCAGGGAAGCATAAATTTAGAAACATTATTTTATTTAAAGAATATAGCATAATCCTTAGTACACAATAAATGTCCAAAATATAGTTGAGATTGATTTACATTGTCTTTTCTGAAGATGTACCTCCTCTATAAGTGGATGTTTCTTAATATAATTTTAATTTTTAATTTAAAGGATTTTTTTAACCAAACCAATATACTTGATTTCTTTCCTCCTCTTCTACTGAATACAATATTACCACTGAAGCATTTTCTTTAGTCTTCTGTCTAAAACAGATTATTTTTTTAAAGAAATCTTATTAAAATGGAGATATTGTAAAGAAGTACATAAGAAATCACGATTTTTTTTTAAATGAGACTTTTCCAAAGATTTTTTTCTTTCAACAAAAAATGATAAAGATAATGAAAGAAAGAAGGTAAATGGTGTACACTTTGAGAGTCTCCAAAATTCCAAACTTGGAGAGTACCAGATGAATTATCAAGAAATGGTCTATTATAATAGGGAAAAAGAAGGCTAAAATAATCTACAGTCTGTTTCACCTCTCAATGAGGTTACTTGTCTGATTATAGGTAAAAACACTGATCCCAGTCTGATTAGTATTTGGAGAATTAAAATTAAAAAAAAACACAATAAAATGAAATTGGCCCAGAGCATCAAGTGTGCCTCCAATGGGCTATCCAGAACTTTATCTTGACTATCATCCCTGTCAGGACCCTTTCATTCCACCTTAACTAAGATGGCTGTTGTTCCTACCCAATACCTCTTTGAGTCTATTTCCTATTTTTATCTCAGTCCTTACAATTCTACTGCTTTGACAAAGGCTGTATAAATGTCAACCTTTCTTGCCTTTATCTCTTGCCGAATCGTTCAACAATTCTTCCCTCTCTACTCTTTGAATCTCTTTTTCCACTTGTTTTTTCTCTTCATTAAAGAGCTTATTGCTCAAGTTCCTTTCTCCATAATTTTAATTCAAAAAACACATGAGGCTGAATTAATACTTAAAACTATAATCCAAGAAAACTTTCTGGAAATAAAAGGCTCAGTCTACATATCAAAAGGGCCCACCAGATATTCGGGAAAACCAATACAGGATGATCTACTCTAAACATATCCCAATAAAACCATTAGACATCATTAATAAAGAAAAAAAAAAAGGCAGCAAGGCAAAAAGGAAAATAACATACAGTGGTAAGAGAATTAAACTAGCAGCAGAATTCTAAAAAGCAACACGCAAAACAAGGCAACAACAGATCAGAATTTTCAAGAGATTCAAGGACAAAAAGTGTGAACTGAGTATTTTACATCCATCCAAGCTATCCCTCAAGGATCAAGGTTATTGAAAAAGTTTTACACATGCAAGGGAATGTTGTACCCATAGGCACTTCTTGAGCAATCTACTAGATTAGTTTCATCCAATCTAAAGATGAGTAGGTAACTTTGGCAAAAGGACAGAAAGGTGAATATTTAATATATTTAATTATATCTAAGACCAAAACAAGGCTGGTGCTAAATGAAGAATATACGAATGATCTACGTCCTGACAAGTTAAAGTGGTATGACTAAAAACTAAGGCGACAACATTAAGGGAAAGAGGAAAGTAGAATAAGCAATAGTGAATCAGTAGTAGGTAGAAGTAAACAACTACCATAAAAGACTATCAGGTAGCAGTAAATGATTAAATACAGACAAAAGGAGCTAAAAGCATCTTTAGAAAGCATAGATTAGGGCAATCACTACAACAAAAATATAAACTTTCATAGATAGTCCCCTCCCCAAAAAAAGAAACCTTAAAGAATATAAGATCAAAGAAAACACAAATGTAGTGGAGCAAATATAAATAATGAATATTTACCAAGTAGCACAGCAATGATCTTTATGAAACAAAAACTACAGGAGAACTTGATTCTGGCCCTTGAGGCCACACAGGAACACACTAATAACAGAATGTTTTTGTTTTTGTTTTTTTTAAGTAGGCACACCCAGTATGGAGCCTAATGCAGGGCTTAAACTCACAATCCCGAGATCAAGATCTGAGCTGAGATCGAGTCCCATGCTTGACTGACTGAGCCACCCAGGTGCCCCTAGCAGAAGATCTTTAAATATCACTCTTGATACAAATCAAGTGGACAAAAAGTAAGTAAAGATATAGATGACATAAATAATACAGTCAATAAGGTAGATCTTTTGCACAGATAATAAACTTTACACTATGAAAATACAGATTATCTTTTTCTCAAATAGGCATGGAATGCAGACAAAAACTGATCTTCTCAGTCACCAATAAAAGCTTTAGTGCATTCTGAAGAGTAAAATTATCATAAACAATATCCTGACCATCTTGTCACAAGTCTAGAATTTAATAACAAAATTTTTTAAAACGGTCCTTCTTCTTGAAAATTTAAAAATCTTCTATTGAACAACTTTTTGGTGAAGAATAAAAACCTTCTAAAAAAGATATTAAAAAGATATTAAAACATAATATATTAAAATCTATGAATATGATATAAAGCTGTGACCAGAGGAAAAATCAGTCTTAAACACTTAGAGAAAAAAAAAAAAAAATTAAGGAAAATAAATGAAACAGATCAGAAACTGAAGACCAAGAGAAAGAAAAGGGCAGAATTAAAAGAGCACAAGAAATAACATAGTAAAGGCAAAAATCACAAATTAATGAGGTAGATAAGGGACAATATATCTCATTAATAAATCAGAAACCAAGTTGAGTGGAAAAATAAACACATTTACTAAGGCAGAAAAAAAGGAAGCAAGAATAAAAAATAACTAGAAGGAAACGACCATTGAAGTAGAAGAAAATTTAAATAAGTCATAAGAGGCTACAATGCATAATACCATACAAATAAATTTGAAAAACTACACAAAATGGTTAACTATTATAATTGACCTAAGTAGAGATAAAAATCTTCCCATCTCCATGGGAAAAAGTAGAGTTACAAGACACTGCCTCACGGAAAAAAAGCAGAACCAGATGGTTTCATATTCAAAAATCAAATGGTATCAATTTAATAGAAATAGTTCTGGGCACCTGGGTGGTTCAGTCGGTTAAGCATCTACCTTCAGCTCAGGTCATGATCCCGCAGTCCCAGGATGGAGTCCTACATCGGGCTCCCTGCTCAGCGGGGACTCTGCTTCTCCCTCTGCCCTTCACCTCACTCATGCTCTCTCTCTCAAATAAATAAAATTAAAAAAAAAAAAGTTATGGAACATAGGAAATGAATTAAAACTTCCAAATTCTTTTTATGAAATAGAATGTTGATACCTAAATCTGATAAAAATAGTACAGAAATAGAAAATGACAGACCAACCTCACTTATAAATACCGATATGAAATACTATGTAAAGAATTAGTGAATATACTTCAACACATATTAAGTAAATAATATAACAAAGTGGGATTTACTCCTGGAAAGTAAGAGTAGTTCAATATTAAAAGCACAGCAATATATCATACCATATTAACTGATCTGAGAAAAACATATGATTATTTCCATACATCCTAAACAAATCTTTGATGAAATTCAATTCTCATTCCATAAAAAGAAAAAAATCCATTCAAGAACATAGGAGAGTCGCCTGAGGGGCTCAGTCGGTTAAGCATCTGCCTTTGGCTCAGGTCATGATCCTGGGGTCCTGGGATTGAGCCCCACATTGGGCTCACTGCTCAGCGGGGAGTCTGTTTCTCCCTCTCTCTCTGCCCCTCCCCCACTCGTGCACACTCTCTCTCTCTCATATAAATAAAATCTTAAAAAAAAAAAGGGAGCAAGATGGCGGAGGAGTAGGAGACCTGGATTTCGTCTCCTCTCAGGAATTCAGCTGGATAGGGATCAAACCATTCTGAACACCTACAAACACAACAGGAGATCGAAGAAAAGAAGAGCAACAACTCTCTCATCAGAAA
>NC_138378.1:65969052-65988192 GCF_054177405.1 Leptonychotes weddellii | reverse complement strand
AGGGGAGGGGGGTGGGAGGATGGGTTGGCCTGGTGGTGGGTATTGAGGAGGGCACGTTCTGCATGGAGCACTGGATGTTATGCACAAACAATGAATCATGGAACACTTCATCTAGAACTAATGATGTAATGTATGGGGATAAGAATAAAAAAAAAAAAGAGGACAGTTAAAAAAATAAATAAATAATAAAAAAAAAGAACATAGGAATTGATGGTGATTTCCTTACTATGACTATAAGGACATACACATGTACACATTCACATACACACATGTAGACACACCTTTGTCCTAAAGCCAGCATCACATTTAATGGGGTAAACTTCAGGTATTTCCACTAAGATCAGGAAGAGGTGAGTATAATCACTACCTTCACTACTATTTTCTATGTACTGGATGTACTAGCAATACAATTAGACAAAACAAATCAAAGATATAAGAACTGGAAGAGAAAGACAACTGTATCTACTTGGGTATGAAATGTTTCCTAAGAAAACCTTAGAGAATCATTACTAAAGTGACCTCAAAGACAGTAATTAACAGGATATAAAATGAATGCACGGAAATCAACAGTGTTCATATACACAAACACTAATTACTTAGAAGATAAAATAGTAGAGTAAAATAGCAGTGACAATACCAACAAAAGTGGTATAATATTTAGGAATAAGTATAGCAAGAAATGTGAAAAAGTTAATGTGAGGAAAGAGTGAAAATACTCAAGAAGATAACAAATGTAAAACTGACGCAATACAAAAAGATTCCTTGTTGTTGAACATCTATATATCATAAAGATGCCAGGTCTTCCCAAGTTAATTTAAAAATTTAACAAAAGTCCAATAAAAATGCCAACAAGTATTTTTAAATGAAGCTAAACAAAAGAACATAGAAAACTGTGAATATCTAGAATAATACTGAAACAGAAAAGCTACAAGGCACTAAGCATCACCAGATATTAAAATACATTACAGAACCTCAGCAAGTAATGCACTACTATAATTATGAAACATAATTAGACCAGAAGGATTCAGTAGGAAGTACAGAAATGAACTCAAGTACATATGGAAGTTTAGTATATGATAAAGGTGATGTCTAACATCACTGGACCAAATTTTTTTTTTAAATAGTGTTGGGAAAACTGGAAAATCATTTAGAAAATGATAAAATTGGGTCCATACCTCTTGTCATATAAAAGAATAAACTCTAAATTAGTAAGAGATTTAAAGGTAAAAAATGAAACTATACAATTAAATTCATATAAAATCTGTCTGTAGAACAAGGTTATTAACCATGACTCAATATCCATAGCAAATAAAAGACTGATAAATTTGACCACATTAAAAATAAAAGTTTCACCTTCTATGTGGCAATGAAATATCACAAGTATAATCACAGGACAAGAGGCAAATTGAAAGAAAATATTTGCAAAATCTGTAATAGATGAAGGGCTTATATAACACATATTTAAAGAACTCTCCAAAACTGAGGGAATAAAAAAAATTTAAAAAAAAAAGAAAAATGGGCAAAAGACATGAGCGGATAATTCACACACATACACACAAAAATTATTTAAAACTAGCCCTTTTTGATTTTGGCAAAAAGGAATACAATGCTGGATTTACACTTCTACTGCCCCTGGGAAACTGGTTAAAATGAAAGATACAAATGTTTTTGGATACTAAATAGGCAGCACAAGATTGAGATCCTTGAGAAAATGGGGATAAAAAGATTAGTTGAATCCCGCAGATGCCTCAGCTTTCTGCTTGGTGATAATTCCAAACTCAGGAACAGGAAGGGAAATCCTAACAATCCCGCTGAGACAGTGACTGAGTTCAGAGAGCCTCCTAAAGAGCCCGAAAATCCAGAGAGGAGTTCAGAAGAGGGAGCTACAAGGCAGGGGGACCTCCAGAAAAATCTGCTCGAGGATCTCCTTATCTGTAGTATAAAAGGTGGAGCAAAGAACCAATGAGGAGTAGGGAGAAGAATAATTCCCAGGGCTCACAAAGAGCTGGGAGTTGAGTTCTGACCAACCAGAGTAAGTCCTCACATGGAATTCCGTAGAAATAACAGAACTTCACAGCACAGAAGTAGGAATAAACTATCCACAGAGAATAGGCTACTATAGACTCATCTTAGCAAAGCTTAAAAATAGCTTCAAAATGAACATACTGTCTCCAAGACATTTAGCTTAAATATACAGACAAAAATAGACCAAAAGAATGGAGATGATATATAATGCAAACACTAATCAAAAGAAAGGGGGTGTAGCTATATTAATATCAGACAAAGTGGATTTCTGAACAAGAAATATTTTAGGGATTAAAAACTCTTGTTTTATAATGATAAAGGAGACAGTTCATAAAGAGGACATAAAAATCCTTAACATGTATACCAGTAATAGAATTTTGGAATTCTATATATAATTCTATTCAATATACATGAAACAAAAATTGATGGAAATAAAAAGATAAATCCATAATTATAATTGGAGGTTTCCATACTCTTTTCAGTGGGGATGTAGGAAATTTCAACACTGAACCAACTGGACCTAACAGACATTTATTAAACACTCCACCCCAAGACAGACAACAGAATACATATTCTTTTTAAGGGCTCATGAAATATTCAGTAAGTTAGCTCATATGTTGAGGCATTTAGTAATTCTCAATAATCTTAAAAGTACAGAAATCATACAAAGTAGTTCTCTGAGCACAAGAGAATTAAATTAAGATCAATAGCAGAGAGGAATTTAAAAACTTCCAAATATTTGGAAATTAAACAACATACTTCCAAACAACCCTGGGGTCAAAAAACAAATTACAAAGGAAATTTAAAAAATATTTTGGAGGCACCTGGGTGGCTCAGTTGGTTAAGCATCTGCCTTCAGTTCAGGTCATGATCCCAGGGTCCTGGGATCGAGCCCCGCATCAGGCTCCCTGCTCAACGGGGAGCTTGCTTCTCCCTCTCCCCACTGCCTGCAGCTCCCCCTGCTTGTGCTCTCTCTGTCAAATAAATAAATAAAAATCCTTAAAAAAATATTTTGAAGTTAAATATAAAAACAAAAGAAATAAAAATGAGTATTACAAAGATCAGTCATTTCCCAGTTAAGAATTAGCTTGGCATTTAGTCAGAAGACTCATATTGTTAAGATTTCAATTCCCTCAAATTAATCTACAGTTCAACACAATCTCAATCAAAATCCTAGCAGGTTTTTGGGCAGAAATTGACAAACTGATTTTAAAATATTATACATGGAATTGCAAAGCATCCAGAATAGTTAAAAATAATTTTGAAAAAAAGAACAAAGTTGGAAGACTCCTATTACCTAAGTTCATGACCATGAAAGTGTGATATTGACTGTATGATACTGTAGTAGAGAATCCAGAAGTAGACTCATTCATAGACGGTCAATAATTTTGACAAAGGAGCCAAAGCAATTCACTGGGGAAAAGATGTTCCCTTCGACACAGTGTTGGAGCAACGGCACATGTATATCTTCCCCTCCCCCCCAAAAAAGAGCCTTGACCCTTACCTTGCACCAAATACAAACCTGAAATAGATCAGGTATCTAAATATGAGAGTTCTATAAAACCCCTTGAGGAAAACTTACGAGAAAATATTTTGTGATCCAGGCTTCAGATAGAAGTAGCAGAAATGATAAAAGAAAAAAATCATAAATTGGGTCTCATCATAATTAAAAACATCTGCCTTCTGAAAGACAATGGTAAGAGATAAGGTAAGCTACGGATGAAGAAAGTATCTGCAAAGATCTGACAGAGGTTCCTGTCCTTAAAACATAAAGCTCTCTTAAAATAAGGCAATCTGATTTAAAACTGGGCACATTTGATTCATCAAAGAAGACAAAAGAGTGGCAAATAAACACATGAAAGATGCTCAGTATCATTAGTCATTACATAACTGACGCAAATTAACACTACTAGATATGACAACACATCTACTATAACGGGTAAAATTTTAAAAACTAATGAAACCAAGTGGTGGCAAGATGTGGAGAACTACCCATCACTGGTGGAAATGTGTAACAACAGTACAATCGCTCTGAAAACCAGTTTGGCTGTTTCTTTTAAGTCAAACATACACTTCCTTATGATTCTGGAAATCCCACTCTTAGTTACTCACCCAGAAGTTGTTAAAACACGTATCTGCATAAAAACCTTTACGTGAATGCTTTTAGCAACTTTACTAATAATTGCCCCCCACACTGGAAATAACATCAATCTCCAACAGGTAAACAGATAAACTGTAGTGGTTGTCAGTGGAATACTATCTATCTTTAAAGAGGAATGAACTACTAATGAACCACAGCATGGGTAAATCTCACAAACATTATGGGAAGTGAAAGAAGCCAGGCACGAGGGAATATAGCCTATAATTCCATTTATGTGACATTCCCCCAAAATGCAAAAACTATTGGGGCAGAGATCATTGTCAGGGGCCAGAGGCCAATGTGTGGCGAGAGAAGGGGACTGACTGCAGCGGGGAGGAGAGAAAGTTTGAGGATGACAGGAACACTCTCTATCTTGACTGTGGGGGCGGTTATAAGACATACATGTGTCAAAACACAACAAACTGTAAGGCAAAAAGGGTGACTTTCACTGTTTGTAAATTATACTTCAATAAACCTAACCTTCAAAAAGTATGCAGACTTTTAAAGAATTTTAATATATATTGCCAAATTGCCCTTCCATTAACTTAATTTCTTCTCCTACTCCCATTTAATTTCCATTGCCCCTGGCATTCTACAAGGGCCGGCACCCTCATCAGCCTCAATATCATCGAATTATTATTTTCGGCTTTTCCAATTTGGTAAGTTCTTTTAAAATGGTACTTCACTGCTTTTATCTGCATCTCTCTTTTTTCCAGTGACGGTGAACTTTTTTCATTCATTTCTGACAGCTATATTTCTTTTGTGTTCTGTTCATTCCTTTCAATCATTATTTTAAGAAAATATTTGGTGTTTTTTTCTTACTAATTTTTTGGTTTGCTATATATATCCCCAAATATCTTTCATAAACATACTTTCCAGTTTCTCATTTGTCTTTCTTTTTTCAATTTTTTATTTATTTTTTAAGATTTTATTTGACAGAGACAGACACAGTGAGAGAGGGAACACAAGCAGGAGGAGTGGGAGAGGGAGAAGCAGGCTTCCCGTGGAGCAGGGAGCCCCATGTAGGGCTCAATCCCAGGACCCTGGGATCATGACCTGAGCCGAAGGCAGACGCTTAACGACTGAGCCACCCAGGTGCCCCTTTTACAATTTTTTAATATAGACATTTTAAAATGTGAATTTCTCAATATTTTCTATTTTTTCTTTTGTACCATTACTTAGAAATTTCTTTCCTCATCTAGAGTTCAGTTAAATATTTAACCATGATTTTTAAAATTTTTTATAGACTCAATTTTTTCACTTTCTAAATCTGTCTGATAGAGTGGCTACTAGCCACATGGAGTTACTTAATTTTAAATTAATTGAAATTAAGCTTTTTCCCTGCATTTTCTTCTGGTTTTATGGTTTCAGGTCTTACATTTAAATCTTTAATGGGTTAAAGATTTAATTTTTGTATATGGTGTAGATTAAGAGTCCAACTTAATTCTTTTGCATGTCGCTTCCAGTTTTCCCACCACCATTTACTGAACAGACTATTCTTTTCTCATTGTATATTACTGGTGCCCTTGTCAAAGAGTAGTTGATAGTATGTATGGCTTTATTTCTGAACTCTCTATTCTGTTCCACTGGTCTGTGTCTGTTTTTATGCCAATACCACACTGTTTTGATTACTATAGTATTGTCATATGGCTTGAAATCAGGAAGTGTGATGCCTCCAACTTTGTTCTCAAGATTGCTTTGGCTATTCAGGGTCTTCTGTGGTGCCATACAGATTTGAGGATTGTTTTTTCTATTTCTATGAAAAATGCCATTGGAATTTTGATAGGGAGAGCTTTGGGTAGTATGGATATTTTAGCAATATTAATTCTTCCAATCCATGAACATGGGTTGTGGCAGTGATTGTTTTTCAACTGACACCAAAAGCACAGGCAACAAAACAAAAAATAAACAACTAGAATTACATCTAACCAAAAAGATTCTGCCCAGCAATGGAAAACACCAACAAAATAAAAAGGCAAGCTACCAAACTGTAGAAAATATTTGCAAACCCTAGATCTGATAAGGGGTTAATATCCAAAATATATAAAAACTCATACAACTCACTAGCAAGAAAATAACCCAATTTAAAAAATACACAAAGGACCTGTGTAGTTATTATTCCAAAGAAGATACACACATGCCCAACAGGTATAAGAAAAGGTGCTCAAAATTATTATCATCAGGGAAATGAAAATTGAAACCACAATGAGATATCATTCAATACCTGTTAGGATGGCTATTAGAAAAAAGACAAGAGCTAATCAGTGTTGGTGAATGTGTGAAGAAGAGGGAACCCTGTACACTCTTGGTGGGAATAGAAATTGGTATAGTCTTTATGGAAAACAGTGTGAAAGTTCCTCAAAATCGCACTATTGTATGATCCAGCAATCCAACTTCTGGGTATATATCGAGAGGAAAAGAAATCATTTTCTTAAAGAGATATGTGCACTCCCATGTTACCACAGCATTTTTCCCAATAGCCAAAATATGTAAATAACCTTAGTGGTCACTGGAGGATGAATGAATAAAGAAAATGTGGTAGATACAGGCAATGGAATTATTTGGCCATAAAAAGAAATATGCCATTTGTGACAACATGGATGAATGTGGAGGACATTAAACCAGACACAGAAAGACAAATACTGTATTATCTCACTTATATGTGGCATGTAAAAATGTGAAACTTACAGAACCAGAGAGTAGAGAAGTGGTTGCCAGGGGCCTGGGAGGGGTGGGGGGGAGAAAATGGGGAGATGTTGGCCAAAGGGTATAAACTTTTAGTTAGAGGATGAATAAGTTCTAGGGGTCGAACATACAGCATGGTGCCTAGAGTTAATAATGCTGTGTACCTCAAATTCACTAAGAATAGATCTTAATGTTCTCACCACAAAACAAAAATAACTATATGAAGTGATGAATGTGCTAATTAAATTGATGATGGTCATCACTTCACAACATATTATATGTTAAATCATCACTTCGTACATGTTGTACAGCCTAAATATATGCAATTTTTGTCGATCATACCTCAATAAAGCTGGTGGGGAAAAGCAAGCTAAAACTGAAAAAATTAATTAAAATTAAGTTAGATTTAAAATTCAGTTCCTCAGTCACACTAGTCACATTTTTAAAGATTCTTTTAGAGCAGTTTTAGATTCAATTTTGGTAAATTTAGAACAATTTAGGTAAAACTGAGTGGAAAAGTATAGTGAGTTCTCATATACCCACTGCCCCCACCCCCCGACAATCTCCCCCCACTATCAACATCCCATACCAGAGTACTGTTGCAATGGATGAACCTACACTCATTACACAGCGACACATCATTATAACCCAAAGTCTATATAGTTTACATTAGGGTTCACTTTTGGTGTTGAACATTCTATGGGTTTTAAAATGTAAAACAACATGTACCCACCACTGTAGTATCATATAGAACAGTTTCACTTTCCTAAAAATCCTCTGTGCTCTACCTATTCATCCCTCCCTCCCCTCTAAACACTGGCAATCAATGATCTTTTTCGCATCTCCATAGTTTTGCCTTTTTCAAAATGTTGTAGAGTTGGAATTATACAGATTTTTACTTAGTGATATGCATTTAAGGTTCCTCCATGTCTTTTCACGTCTTGACTACTCATTTCTTTTTAACATTGAGTAGTAATATTGCGTTGTTTGGATGTTCCACAGTTTATTTATCCATTCACCTATTAAAGGACATCTTCATTGATTCAAGTTTTAGCAATTATGAATAAAGCTGCTATAAACATGTGTGTAGGTTTTTGTGTGGATATAAATTCTCAATTACTTTGGGTAAATACCAAGCAGTGTCACTGCGGATCATATGTTATGAATATGTTCAGTTTTTATTTTATTTATTTTTATTTTTTTTAAAGATTTTATTTATTTGACAGAGGGAGAGACAGCGAGAGAGGGAACACGAGCAGGGGGAGTGGGAGAGGGGGAAGCAGGCCTCCCGCGGAGCAGGGAGCCCGATGCGGTGCTCGATTCCAGGACCCTGGGATCATGACCTGAGCCGAAGGCAGACGCTTAACGACTGAGCCACCCAGGCGTCCCTATGTTCAGTTTTTAAAGAAACTGTGAAACTGTCTTCCACAGTGGCCGTACCATTTTTCATTTCCAGCAGCAAGGAATGAGCGTTCCTGTGGCTCCACATCCTTTTCAGCATTTGGTGGTGCACTGCCCACATCTCAAGTGCTTGACAGCCACGTGTGGCTGACGGCCACTGTACTGCACAGTGACACACAGAATACTTCCATCATCAGAGAAAGTTCCATCGGAAATGCTGCTCTGTTTAAAAGTTACGTGTTTATACAGTGAAAGAGGAGCTAATGTGACTTTTAATTTTTTTTCTCTGCAAAAATCCATCCCTTCTCCCACTGGATTTGGATGGTTCTTTGTTTATAGTCTCTCAGAAGTTCAAATTTCAGCCACTTAACTATATGTCCATTAACAAATTATTTAAACCCCTCTGAGTCTCAGTTTCCCCATCCTAATTACTTCTTAGTTTAGTGCATTAAATGAGATAAACAAGGTAAGATAAATCACAACACGTTAATCCTCATTTGTAAACTCTTCTCGATTAGGAGTTTGATTTTTGAATGTCTCAGTATGATACTGCGAGGATTCTTCCTGGAAACAAAAGCTTAATACTGTACTTACCCGATCAGGATTTCTGTAACCTAACAGTAGATTTGCTGCTTTTATATCACCATGAACATATTCATTTTCATGTATATATTCCAGTACATCCAACTATGAAAAAAAATATGTAAGGTTATATTGATATTTATTTCAAACTCATGATCAACTTCAAACATTTTGAATATAGAATAACACATATTTTTTTCATAGTAACAATAGCAAAGTGACATATTCTATAATTATGTATTTATCTATTTATCACAGGTACCGGTCACTTAATCCTGGAAAAAAGTTGAATAACATGATCCCCAAATATCAAGTGTTTTAATTAAACTTCTGAGAGAAGGAAACCAAGATTCAACAGTGCCTATGCCTACGCCCCTGACAGCCTGGTTGGCCAAATCACCCTGTGCAAAGAGGAAAAACACAATAAAATCAGAGATCCAAAATAAAATAATCATGAAGTTCCCTCAGCAGTTCCTCACCCAACCAATGATTATAAATCAAGTTTTGGAGACCCCAGAACAAAACACCATGTCCATGAGCACATTGAAGGGCATTTTCCCTCTGGACAGTAATCGAAAATACCTTAGCTTCATCTTTGAAGCCCTTGAGCCTTGCATGTTACCTACACCCAGTGCTCAATAAACATTTGCTGGCTGGCTAAATGGATGAATGGATGAACGGGAAAATTAACGAGTTCTATCTGCCACATCCCAACCTGGCATGAGCAGTTTCATTCTATTTAAAATGGAAAAAACAAAATGGAGCTTGGGCAAACCAAACACAAACAAGATAAGACAAATATGTGGTATAAACAAAATGTGTGCATGGGTGCTATTAAGATTTCATTGCTTCTTATTTGGCAAAGTATATATTATTCATTGCCATAGTAATTACTGCCACCATCCCAAACTCATACTAAAAACTTTATAGCACCCCCATACCATCACGTGTTTAGTATGGAAAATAATATATTTTGCCACCGTTTGCATTGTTATAAATATAACCGACAAAAGAGAGGTTATTCTTATACCAATGCAAGCTTGTTCTGATATGTAAAACAAAGCTGTGAGGGGAAAAAAAATCAGACTGTAGAACCAATGCCTAATTGAGTTTGTAGTGCCAAACACAGCACATTCTGTCACTTACAGAGCCCACTGTTATCAATTTCACCAAAATAGCCTCTACTCTAAATAACTGACATTTCTAGGGCAATAATCCTTCATTCTCTGATAATTCCACAAAGGGCAACGATTTGTATATTGTAACAAGTAAATAATCTGAAAATAAGGCATGTGAAATAAGTCATTCATTCTTACCACTCGGATACCTAGCTGCAGGACAGTTGACTTTTTAAAAGTACCATTCTGGTCTGAGATCTTCTGTAAATCTATTCCTAGTCTTTCCATTACCATAAATCTGTAACTATAAGAAGAAGACGTCAAAAAGAGATCTTAAGATAGCAATGCTTGAAACTGCCTATTTATGAATTTGAAACAAGGAAAAACACCCCCAACCCAACAATGAAGAATACTGCAATCTGAACCATTAAAGAATGAAATGTACATTAATAATCTTGCTGTTCTTTTACAGAAAGATACTAGTCAGTATTTATTCTGCAGTTAGTTTCTAATAGAAGGGAATGCTGTGCTCAAACACTCAGGCTCAGTCATAGGTCATGAAAAGAGAATGCTCTTTCATTTTTATTTCATCACCCTCTCACTATATGACCTTGAACAAATTATTTGTCCATACAGAAAATTTTATTTATATTTGTTTCTTGACCTTATAAGTCATATTTTACTTTCTCTACACACTTATAAACCTGACTTTAAAAAATGTACTTCTTTTCAGAGCGCTTGGGTGGCTCAGTCGGTTGAATGTCTAACTCTTGGTTTTGGCTCAGGTCGTGATCTCAGGGTCATGAGATCGAGCCCCGCGTCAGGCTCTGCACTCAGCGTGCAGTCTGCTTGAGACTCTCTCCCTCCCCCTTTACCCCTCCCACCCATACTCCCACTCTCTCTCTCTCATAAATAAATAAATAAATCTTTTTAAAAAATGTACTTCTTTTCTGTTTGTCACCTCTGCCCCTTTTCTTCCCTTCACTTACATGCCCACATCAGCCCCTAGTCTACATTTGTGTATACACGCATGAACACAGAAATAAAGGAATTTTTGTCTTTGTTTTACAAAAATGTGATCTTATTCCATGCACTTTTCTGCATCATACTTTTCTCATTAGTATCTCACTGAAACCCTCCCACTATACCTCCCAACTGGTATAGCTCTAACTGATTTCTTTAATGGGCTGCATAATATTACATGGTATGGATACACCATGATCCACTCAGCCACTCAGTCCTCTATTAGCAGCCCTTTACTTTGTTTCAAGATTACTGATCATTCATTTTGTTTTTATTGATAGCATTTAAACACCATTTGAACAAAGCACTGACCACTGAGCCTATTTCCTCACCTAGGGAAAAAGACATCACCTATCTTAAAAGGCTATTGGAAGGGCAAGATGGGGTACCTAACAAACTGATTTTTTTCTCTTCTAAAAATCACTAGTCAATTATTTATATGTGGTGATTTAAAAAAAAAGTTTCTATAAAATTTTGTTGTGCCTTTTCTCAAGAGACAAAGCTTAATTACATCTCCTCTCTTGTGTATGGAGTAGACTTAGTGACTTGCCCCTAGCAAAGAGACTATAGTGGAAATATGTGACATCACTGTAAGATTCGAAATAAGGCAGAGAAAGACAAATACCATCTGATTTCACTCATGTGGAGTTTAAGAAACAAAACAGATGAACATAGGGGAAGGGCGGGGGGAAGAGGGAAGCAAACCATAAGAGACTCTTAATGATAGAAAACAAACTTAGGGTTGATGGAGGGGAGGTGGGCAGGTGATGGGCTAAATGGGTGATGGGGATTAAGGAGGGCACTTGTGATGAGCACTGGGTGTTATATGTAAGTCATGAATCACTGAACTCTACTCCTGAAACTAATATTGCACTGTATGTTAACTTTATTTTTTTCAAATTTTTATATAAATTCTAAAGATTCAATTATAAAAAGGCTGTGGCTTTATTCTTGAATGCATGCTCCTATGTGTGCATGTGCTTTTTCTCCTTCTCTCTCTCTCTCTTTCAATTATTTGCGCTAGGGGAAGCCAGCTACCATGTCTTTGTAACACTGAGGCAGCCTGCTGAGAGACCTATTATTGAGAGGCCTGGGGAAGTGAGGCCTGTAAATAATCACATGAGTGTATTTAGAAGCAGATCTTCTTAGGCCTGCCAACAGCCACACGAGTGACCTGGAAACCAGATCCTTCCCCAGTCAGGTCATGAGATGACTGCAACCCAACAGACAGCTGACTACATCCTCAGAAGTCCTAAGCTGGAACCATCTGGGGAAGCCATAGTTTCCATGGGTAACTTCCATGTTGGTTACCCATGGAAACTAAGATGATAGTAGTCTGTTGTTATACGCTACTATGATTTGGGCAATCTGTTATATAGCAAAGATATTAGAGCACATAAGACACAGTCATAGAATACTCAATTATAATTCCATTTTACCTTCTTCCCTTGAATTCAGTAATACCGGATCCATAAAACAGAGGAATTCCTAAATAATCAAGTTGTTTGAGTTCTATCCAGTTTTTGACTACAAAGACAAATTTAACAGGAAAAAAGATATATATATTTTTAGAAATGTTATTTCTTACTTTTACATAGATTCTAGAAGTTATTTAGCTAACCTAAACAGAAATCAGACCTTTCTAGTAAATGTTTTAAAGAATCAAATATATCTATCTAGTGGCTTCAAATTCTATTTACCACTATAATTAACATAAAAACATATACAGAAATTTTAAATTAAAGCAATTATAACCAAAACAAAAGTAGTCATGGTCATAAAATGCATTAGCATCATATACACAAGTGTTTCTATTCATGAAAAAAATTCATTCCCTTATATGTTAAATTTTAAAATATAACATATGTTCAAAAATTAAAATAAAATGAAATAGAACATATGTTAAGTACCAAAGAATCAGTAGAGAGATGGCTTTTTCTTTTCCATTACTTAAAAATTTGAAGCCATGGTAGTTGAAAAAATAGAAATTGGGCAGAAAAATCATCTTACTATGAAATTGTTATACAGAAACTGCTTTGATTAAATTTAGTTTTAAAAAAATCAAATCCACTGAAACCGTCAGGTAGCTTACCTTTTCTACCATATATGTTTAATGTGTAAACAATCAAGTTTAATGGATTCTATTTGTCACCCTGACATAGTTTAAGCAGTTGTAAAGACCATTGTCATACCATTTAGAAGGTTTTATTAAGGAAAACAAAGTTAATTATTGAGCTAGTCTCATCATTCTTTTTCTTAAACATAATGCAGAGGACCTTGACTATTATTGTTTTTATTCATATTAACCTCTTGAAAGCTCTACGTAGTCCATCTATCTATATTGTGCAGTGTTTACAAAATGCTTCTGTTCTTCAGCTCTGCTCACATTCATTTCACATTCAATTCCTCTAACTGGGGGTTCTTACATGTGATTTCCAGCTCCAGTTAATTTCCCAACATTCAAGTTTGTAACACTTTTAATTTATGGTCTACATCATTTTAATGTTTAATCACTTCCACATACCTTACACTAATCCATTCTATGGCCATTCCTTTTGTTTATATATCTACTGCCCATTTTAATATCTTTTCCTTACAACCTTTGACACCAAATGGTTTCCTACGAAAGAAATGATTTCATTCTATCTTTTATACTTAGAGAACTCTTGGTAGCTTAGACCAACAACTTGACATTGTACATAAAGTAGTAGAAACAATTTTGATTTGAAATATATAACCCACTATGTATATAATATCAACATTTACATAGCATCTATCTTACTTTTATATAATAGTTAATTATATTACAATAATATTTTAATTGATAATAATTTTCCAGAAGGCCAGAAAAAAGAAAAATATTAATATTCACTTTAGCATATATATACATATATATGCATATGGAAGTAGCCTGCTTTGCTAAATTTACTTACTATAGTCTTTTTTTGCAGCTCTTTGATAAAATTTAAGTTCTGAAAATAATGGGCCATTTTCTTGATATTCCTATAAAAGAATAATTAATTTTATTAGGAAACAATAATCTTAAAGATAGATTTGATATTTCAACTGTGAAAATATGAGTATACATTCATAGTATATAAACAGTGCTTGAATAATTTATTATAAAACAGGCATCAAATTTCCACAAACAATCTCAGAAAAGCACTAAATAAACTTGGAGAATCTCATGTTTAAATTTAATATACTGGTAACGCTATCTCTACACAATCTTACACATGAAAGTAGTCTTCTTACGGAAAAAAACTTACTAAAAGCACTGAGAAATGTATATACACAGACATTCAATGTCTACCAACATGGACATGAGGGTAGATACACTGCAGACTACCATGGGGTTCATTCACACATGACACCTTTACTAAGTAACGACTGTATTTCATTCATTGTACTAGGCATAGGGGATACAAACAAAAATAAAACCTCATCCTTGCCTTAAAGGACCTTACCACTTAGAGTAAAGAGGAAGAAAGGGAAGAAAGGAATGGAGAGACAGCTAGATAGGATATAAAGATGACAAATGTCAACACAGAAGAACAAAGTTCTCCAGTCTTTACATTTTAATAATGTGAAAATATACTATAACACTACATTTATTGATAAGTAAAATTAAAAGCTAAGTTAAAAACTGTTTTTACAAAGCTACCAGGAATAAAGTAGAAAACAAAAAAAGTGAAATATATATGAAATACAAATTTAAGAGTAATACTTACCACTTTTACTACATGTCTTGCATCTTTACCCGGTTTATTTGCGGGGAAAGCTGCAGAACAAAACATAGGGTGGAAGAGAGAAATAGTCGTTCCCAATTACTGAATTTCTACTATGACACTGTGCTAAGCATTTTACTTATCTTCACTTATTACATCCTCCAGAGAACCTCTTCTGGTAGGTATCATCTTCATGTTACACAAGATACTACTAAGGTTCGACAAATTGAATAATTTGCTCACTAAGAAGTGCAGACTGGGGACTGAAACTCAGTCCATCTGACACCATAGCCCACACTTTGCCATAAACCATATTCAAATATTCAAACATGGAAAGCAACAGATATTAATCACACAGATCCAAATGTAGGGGGAAATATTTTCTGGATATGTAGCATTAACTAGTATATGATAAACAGTAAAATCTACTGATTCAATTTTACTAAATTAAAATCTATGACAGTTCAGAAATGGAAACTGATACATCTTTTTTTTTTAAAGATTTTATTTATTTTTATTTGACACAGAGACAGAGATAGTGAGAGAGAGAGCATAAGCAGGGGGAGTGGCAGGCAGGCAGAGGGAGAGGGAGAAGCAGGCTTCCCGTGGAGCAGGGAGCCTGATGTGGGGCTTGATCCCGGAACCCTGGGATCATGACCTGAACCGAAGGCAGCCGCTTAACAACTGAGCCACCCAGGCACCCCTGGAAACTGATTCATCTTAACTGGAAAGTTCAAAACAATTTCTGTGTGGCAAAACTCTAAAATAAATCAAGAGAGAATGAGAATAAAGTCTTTTAAAAATCATTTTCTGACCCTGGCAATCAATGATCCCTACATTAAATAATATGTATCTCCTAAAAAGCTCACTTCAAGTTATCTAACTTCCTTTTTATTATTTATCATTTGCATTTTTAAAAATTTCTTCTTTATTCATTTATTATTTAAATAGGCTTCACAGCCAACATGGGGCTCAACTCACAACCTCGAGATCAAGAGTCACCTGCTTTATCAACTGTGCCAGCCAGGTGCCGCTGCATTTTAGATATAGTAATCAAACTTCTGATAATTTCACTGTTCAAATTTTTAGATCAAATCAATCCTTTCATCTATACTATCTAAATTATTAAAAAGTTATGGTTTTCAAATCTTGATAAGTTAATGTGTGTATTTATTTGTACTATGAAAGTCTAGAATCTTGTCATTCATCTCTTAACTCTTCATCCATTCATTCCTTCAACTAACCAACAGTTATTTATCATGAGGCCAGAACTTGCAAGGCACTGTTTCAAGTGTTAGTAGGATGTTTAACGGAAAATGAAAGGAAGGAAGGTAGAACTACTGTTGAATATGATTAAATGTTAGCACCTAACAGATGGAGAACAAGATCAATTCTTCAAGTATATTTTCAGTATGTTTCTCAGACGCCATCCTCTTATGACTACTACTAAGATTTCTCCATTGATAACTAAGATAACTCCATCAGCTTTCCTCTTTTGCACATGATAGATATTTAAAAAATCATAAATTTACCAAAATATATTAATTCCACTTTACAGTCGAGCCAACTCACGCACAACTTTCTTAACCGTTTTCCAAAAATTTTTATGTCAGCCTGTTATCAACCATTTGAAAAAATTATTACTTCAGTGCTTCTTGATATGATATAAACTGTGAACCCAGAGCTCTTTCCAAAGAAACTAAATGTATTTATATCAAGTAATTTTGACCTTTTAACCTTGATGCATGTAAAGTCATTCCACAGTCACCCATACAGTAGTCCCAAGGGAACTACAGGAGGGATGGATGATCCATATCTAAGGCAAGAAAAAACTAAAGAGAGTGAATATAGAAGAAGGATTCCAGTCCTGTTAGAGAAGAAGGGGTAAGAAAA
This sequence comes from Leptonychotes weddellii, assembly GCF_054177405.1. Lineage (NCBI taxonomy): Eukaryota > Metazoa > Chordata > Mammalia > Carnivora > Phocidae > Leptonychotes > Leptonychotes weddellii. The sequence goes on along the minus strand of NC_138378.1, from coordinate 65,971,597 downwards.
GCCTTTCTTCCCACCTCTGGCAGACTATTTTTACTAGGGTGGTGCCCAAGCCTGGGGAGAAACTGCCCTGTCCTAACCCCGGTCCACTTAGTGCAGTACTAACTCTGGGCAGGGGTCTTTGCTTCCTGAGGTAGAAGTTGGTAGAAACTTCCTGCTTCTCGTCTAAAAGCAAGTGGCCCCAGCAGCAAATACATCATCAAGCCCAACAGATGCAAGCAGAAAAGCACAAAAGAAAAATTGGTGGTTTCAACTAGATAAATAACTTATTTGGGTGCTAATGGGAAAAGAGATATTTAACCAGTGCAGTGGGCTACTCCTTGCTGATTTCAATGAGTATAGCCCTACTACTTTATAGCCTTTCACATTATTTCACATGAACATAACTATGTGTTGACAGATACTCAAAACATCCCACACTTGTCATCTGATAGCTATATAATATTCTCCATAAACTTCTAAGTTAGATTATATTTGAGGGCCTAAATCCAAAATCAATTGACTAGAAAGCTCTTGGAGATGGATGATGAACAAATAAATTGTCCTCATTATCACGGAGGTCTCTTTATAGTAATTAATCAGTTAATTAATGAAATATTTATTTTCTACTGTAAGCCAAGCCACATTCTATCTAGTGAAATTAAAAGATAATGGAAAACAGACATGGTATCTGCTTTTACAGTCTAATGGAGAAATCGGACATTCATTAAATACTCATACACAAGTGCAAAACTGTAATTATAATAAATGTAAAAGGGAGAGGTAGACAGTAATAAGCAAATATATAATTTAATCTATATAAAAGGGAATTATTGAGCAAGAATAGTTGGAGAAGTGATGATGGGCCAGATGTAAATCTAGTTAATAATTTCTGCCTAATGAAAGGTTTTAAAAACTTGAGGTGTAGTTGGAGGATAGGAAACACATAATTAGATTTGCATTCTGAACAGATCACTACACCACAGTGTGGAGAACACTGAAGGGGAACCAGAGTAGATACTGACCGATCACTAAGGATTTAATTTTGATAGACCGGAGGAAAGAGGACTATAGCTTGGACTACACTATCAGTGGTAGATAAAGAAAAATGAACAGATTCCAGAGATTTCAGAAAGTGAAACTGTTAGGACTTGATAAAGGAGGGAAAGGGATCTTGTTTGGTAGGTTACTGCTGATTAATCTACTCAGGGTTGAAAAGAATGATCAGAAACAGTGATAGTCTTGAAGTTATAGCAGTCTCACATCTTCATTTAAATTTCTAACCAGAGGTCTGATGAGCTGCTAAAAAATGCATATTGCACATATAAGATATCTGCCCTACTAGCACTTTTTTCTCTTCATTGGGAACTCTGCCTGCTTTTTCCTTTGAGGAACCGAACTGCCTTCTTCCCATGTGGATCTAGTAGGGCTGCTTAACACAGTATACCTGCCCTTACATCTCAGAGTTGGGCAGATGACCAAACCTGGCCAATTGGAATATACGAGCCCATTGGCCACAGTAGCCAGTTCAGAAAGAGCAACATGCCCCAACTAGGCAAAAAGTTATTTCCTAGGATTTGAAAGTAAAATGCTATGTAACAAAAGGCCATAAACTGTAAGGATACCAAATCCTAGAAATTACTTTCCCCAGCTAAATGGAAAATGAAGTCTGAAAATCAAATCCAACACTGAAAAAAGTAAGGGTAAAGCAGGAAGAGAGAAAGGGACCTGTTGACCTTGCTTAAGCTCTAGACTACGCACACCTGAAGTCAGAAAAGCCCTATACTTCTGAGTTATAAGAGTTAATAAATCCCCCCTTTGTTTAAATACTTTTGAGTTTCTGACACTGGCAGCCAAAGACTTACACAGAAGGCAACTAGAAAAGCTAAAATATGATGGAGTCTGATAAAGAATGTTAATAAAGTAGTGCAGTAGATAAACCAAAAACCTTCTTCTATAAAATAAACAAGATGATGAATATAATAAATCAAACTTTCTTATAAATGAAGAGTTGATCTGGTTAGATAGATAGATAAATAAATAAATAGGAAGCCCAAAACAAAGAGAAATTGAAAAACTAGAGGGAAATGTACATGAGCATTAATGTTCTAGGCTGTGCTGCAGGCCCGAAAGAGGCTGCCTACTCTGGGTAGCCAAGGATATTAGTGTTAAAGCTCTCCTGGGAAAAAGACAAGTCCTTGGGCCTGCAATAGGCAGAGATTTGAAGTTAAGTTGGCCACATAAAGTCAAATTTTCCAAGGGCTACATCTTCAGTAGTGTGAAACATTAAAAAAAGAGAGAGAGAGAAATGGGGAGATGAGGGAGGGGAAGAAAAGGAAAGAGGGGAAGGAGGGTGAGGAAGGAGAGGGAAAGAATGAAAGTAAGAAAGAGAGATTTCACCACTGTCAAACACAGAAAGAGAAACAAAAACAAGACAGAAGAAAGAGAAATTAAGGAGTTGATCCCATTTACAATTGCACCCAAAACCATAAGATACCTAGGAATAAATCTAACCAAAGAGGCAAAGAATCTGTACTCAGAAAACTATAAAATACTCATGAAAGAAATT
>NC_138378.1:65890459-65968552 GCF_054177405.1 Leptonychotes weddellii | reverse complement strand
TAGACAATGGGGAGGGTATGTGCTATGGTGAGTGCTGTGAATTGTGTAAGACTGTTGAATCACAGATCTGTACCTCTGAAACAAATAATACATTATATGTTAAAAAAAAAAGATAGCAGGAGGGGAAGAATGAAGGGGGGTAAATCGGAGGGGGAGACGAACCATGAGAGACGATGGACTCTGAAAAACAAACTGAGGGTTCTAGAGGGGAGGGGGTGGTAGGATGGGTTAGCCTGGTGATGGGTATTAAAGAGGGCACATTCTGCATGGAGCACTGGGTGTTATACGCAAACAATGAATCATGGAACACTACATCAAAAACTAATGATGTAATGTATGGTGATTAACATAAACAAACAAACAAACAAAAACAAAAATCCCCACCTTCTGTGGCTTAGACTCTGAGTGTAAGGAAAAGTAGAGTCTTTCCTGATAATTAGTTACTCCAAAGCCATCTTCAGGAATTTGAGGCTCAAATTTACACAACAGTATGGTACAAGGACTTAAAGCCAAATGATAACCCAGAATACCTTGCAGAAGCAAAAGAAACAAATCTTCAAGAGACACACTGGACCCACATGATTACCAGAGATAAAGCATGGCTAAAGAGGAGTCAATGGTCCAACACTACAAAACAGGAAGGAAAGCAAACAAAAGGCATAAACCCCAGGAAATTCAGACCTTCCATATAGCTCAAATACCTGCTTGAAATGATAACAGACACAAAGTATCAGTAGCATAAGAAACAATGCAAAACATTCTATGAAAAAATGAACAAATTGGTTGTAATTCAAAAAACATCAGAGATCTAAGAGACAGGGACCAAAAACAAGAAATACATTAGAACTCCAAGAGGAGGGATGCCTAAGTGGCTTAGCTGGTTAAGCGTCTGCCTTTGGCTCAGGTCATGATCCCAGGGTCCTTTGGATTTCCCTGATGATCGAGCCCCACATTGAGTTCCTTGCTCAGTGGGGAGCCTGCTTCTCCCTCTCCCTCTGCCTGCCGCTCCCCCTGCTTGTACTCTCTCTCTGACAAATAAATAAAATATTTTAAAAAGAAAAAAATAGAACTCCAAGTGGAAATATGGGAATAAGTTTGAATTTGGAATAGTCCAATGCTGGAAATTACACACACATCTATCTTTAGTAGAATGTGTAACAAATTGTATTATAGTCATAGTATGAAATACATTGTAGGAAAAAAATGAATGGAATACAGATGTAGTAGTAATATAGATATATCTTAGATATAATGTTGAGTAAAAAAACACATAAAACAAAATGTATATTTATGATTCTATTTATATAAATTAAAAACCCACGAACAAATTATATATGTTTACGGATGCACACACACACACACACACAAAATAACAAAACAGTAAAATAAAAACCATAAAGAGTCTAGACAGTGTTGTTACTACTACAAGGTAGGGAAGAGATGTCAGAGCTTCTAGAACACGGTTTGTTGATATTTTATATGCTTGACCCAGATGGGGATTGTGAGTATCTTGGTATTAGATATATTTTCTTGATAAACTATATGTTGTATGCACTTTTCTATATATTAATATATGTAATACATATATAATCATTAATATTTAAAACCTAATGAATAGCCAAATGGTAGATCAGATAGAGCTACAAAGAGAACAGTGAAACAGATTAGATCTGAGGAAATAATCTTGAATTTACCACACAGAAATATAGAGATATAAAATATGAAGAAGAGATTATGAACCACTAAGTTATATGTGACAGAAACACAATTTTCTAAAAAGCTCCAGAACTAGAGGACACAGAGAATAGAGGACAGGTACTTTTGAATAAATAATATCTGATAACTTTCAAATACTGATAAAAGTCATGAATCCTCTGATTTAAGAATCACAAGTCCCCAGCAAGATAAATAATAAATCTGTACTCCAGCCCACCATAGTCAAACTTCAGAACATTAAAGACAAAGTTCTAACAAACAACTCAATAGAAAAGATTAGATTACATACAAAAGATAGATGAAGTGACAGTAGACTTTTCAATAGCAACAAGGCAGTAAGAAGACATTGAATAATATCATATTCATATGCTGAGAGAAAATAATTATCAATCTAGAATAAGGTTCACTAAAAACACGGACAAAAATAATGTACAGGGGCGCCTGGGTGGCTCAGTCGTTAAGCATCTGCCTTCGGCTCAGGTCATGATCCCAGGGTCCTGGGATCGAGCCCCGCATCGGGCTCCCTGCTCGGCGGGAAGCCTGCTTCTCCCTCTCCCACCTCCCCTGCTTATGTTCCCTCTCTCGCTGTGTCTCTGTCAAATAAATAAATAAAATCTTAAAAAAAAAAAAATAATAATAATGTACAAAATAGGAACATGATGACTAGAGGTATAGTGTTGTAATGCCATGTATTATCCAGGAGAAAAGTAGAGACACTGATTAGCTTCTCAGTTTATTAAATCAAGAGAGTGTATTGAGTTTACAGGTAACCGCTAAAATAATAAACTTCAGAACTTCAAGATCAATAAAGAAAAAAAGAATAAAGAAAACCTAAAAATCTAATAGAAAATCAGGAAAGAATAGGTTCTTTAAAAAAAAGGCAGGGTAAATATAAAATATGATAAGTGAAATATATTATCAATTTTATATCAATTTTTTACCAGTTTTTCCTATTTTATTACCTCTGAAATTTGAACAGCCCTAATAACTGAAGACATCATACAGTTGCTGCTGACCACATAGCAGTTTGACAGCTTCACTGCCCATACAGTCACAAAGCTAGTCCCAGGTGTCTATTTGTCTTCACTTTGGTTGAGTCATGTACATTGCCTGGTAGTATTGTTATATTTAATTGTCATTTACAATGATTTGTGCATGCAGAAAAATTAACCAGCACAAAACAGAAAAGTGGGACATAAACTTGATGGTAAACTTGAAAAAAATGTTCCTTAAGATAGGACTGCAACACTGAGTGCTCTACGAGTTCCATATGTAAGACTATTTTAAAGGTATTGTGTCATAGTTTAATGTGCACTATTAGGTATTAGATATAAAGCAGATCTTACATAAACACAAAAGAATGATTCAAGAGGAAGAAAATTATGAACTTTTAAGCATCTAATGGAGGCTCAACATATGTATATAAAATAGTGATGTATCTTAAAATCACAGACACCTTACATATGAAAAAAAAATGCCAGTGATCATAATAAATTTGAGTAGACTAAATTCACCAGATAAGAAACCATAAGATCATTAGAAAAATAAATAAATGTATACTATTTATGAGACACAACTAAAACCTAGTGATGCAGAGAAAATAAAAAGATAAACTAGCCAAAACAGGCTGAAAAAAAGGTTGGAATATTTGTTTTCAAAATTTTAGAAATCTCAGGAAAGAAGAATTACTAGATATAAAGTTAGTCCAACCTAATCATTAAGAAAATGATTCAATGGAAAAAAAAAAGATTCAATGGAAAGACTAAATTTATGAACTTGAAAGCATCTGATAATGTACTTTAATGCAGAAATAAAAAACCATCACAATTATAGGAAAAAAATGAAAAAGCACAAAAATCATGGAAGATTTTAAAACAAATCCATGATGTATAGGCAAGCAGATAAAAATAAGTTGAAATAATACAATTAACAGTTTTTATCTAAAGGCCACATAAAATAACAATTAAAGAACATACATTCTTTTCAAACATAAAACAATTTTTTAACTGTTTCACTCAGAAAGCAGGCTTTCTCAAATTATCAACGAATAAGGATTATTAAGCTACATTATGTGACCATAATGGCTAGACCCCAGGCCAAAGAAGAAATCATAAAGGCATTTAGAAAATATATAGGACTGAATAATACTAAGAATATCATATTGAAACTATTTAGCATATAGTTACATATTTATTACTTGTTTTTCTTTGATAATGTAAACTTCACAAAGACTTGGTTTTATTTAGATGTGTCCCAAGAACTTCAAATAGGGTCTAGCAAGCATTCATTAAATATTTGATGAATAATTTAATGAATGAAAGTAGTACTTAGAAATCAAATTTTGAGGAGGAATTAAGATGGTGGGGTAGTTTGGGGTGGGGCTGATCTTGCCTTGTCCCTCAAACACAGCTAGATTGGCATCAAAACATTTTGAACAACTAGGAAATAGATCTGAGGATTAAGAGAACAGTCTGTACAATTAGAGGGAAAGAACATGGAGGCTGCAAGGTTCAGAGATGTGAACTGGGGGAGAGAAAAGCCATGTTGCCAGGTAGGGGGTGGGAGCCCTTTTCGTGGAGAGAGGACAGGGAAAGAAGGCGAGAGAGAACAGCACAACAGGTTTGCACAAGAAAAACTTCCCTAGGACCACTGACTGGGTAATCGAGAGGAACTGACTATGGCAAGATTTTTGCAAACAGTGGAGCTCAAATTCTGAGGTTTTAGGAGTCTATGCCACTTGCCAGAGTCAAGCCAGGCAGACGGTAGTGCTCCAGGGAGAGGGAGGACAGAGGCCCGGGAGTGGATGGCAGTGCAGTGTGGGGATGCCCTGGGTAGCACTGGGAAAAAATGTTCCCCCTCCTAGGGTATATTTGGAAGAGGGTATATTGTCTCTCCAAGGACAAGGGACCCAGTGGGCACCACTGAGTGGCCATTTAATAGCAGGGGACAGGAAGAGTGCACAGAGGGCCAATAACCCGGTTGTAGCTTTCCCCAGTACTTCACCATAGACTCTAGGCACATGGATGCCCGTGCGACTGCTTTTCTATGACAGAGTGGCTCCAGGAACAGCACTTCAAGGCTCTTCTCTTGGAGGAGGGGGACAGGTCCACACCTTGCTGGATCCTTTAAGATTTGGAGTTTTGGGGCGCCTGGGTGGCTCAGCCGGTTAAGCGTCTGCCTTCGGCTCAGGTCATGATCCCAGGGTCCTGGGATCGAGCCCCGCATCAGGCTCCCTGCTCCGCAGGAAGCCTGCTTCTCCCTCTCCCACTCCCCCTGCTCGTGTTCCCTCTCTTGCTGTGTCTCTCTCTGTCAAATAAATAAATAAAATCTTTAAAAAAAAAAAAAGATTTGGAGTTTTGAATCCCAGCTGTGCACCAGAGATAAAAACACAGGAGAACTCTGGTGTGGGGCATGCTGAAGGCCCAGGCACGGATAGGTTGAGGGCAGGCATCTGAAGGAGGCCTGGGCAACAGGAGGGGAGATTGTTTGCTTTTCTGTGAGGGCTTCCTGAGCTGCGGGGGCTGCGAGTTCCCCTTCCTGGGACTAAAGGACAGGGCACTGCCATCTTCCACCCACCCCTTGCCCACCAGCACAGTCCGACATCAGTGAGCAACACAGCACCCCCAGTGGAGGGTGCAGCCACTTACACCAAACAAACCCTGCCCTTCTGTACCTTGCAGGGACATTTTTAATAGGGCAGGTCTGACTGTGAGCCAGCAAAGCAGGCCTCTCCCACAGAGGACCACACAGGCCCCCAGCATGTACCAAGTATACTGATCACAGAGTGCTACAAAGCATCAGCTTCAGTTCTGGTGAAAATAAGACCAGGCTTTCCCTTTTCTTTTTTTTTTTTTTTCCCTTTCTTTTTTCTTTGGACTCAAGCTTATAGTTTTTTGTTTGTTTCTTACTTTTTAATGGGTCGGGCTTCTTTTTTCTTTCTTTTTCTTTGGAAGCAGACTTATAATTTTTTGTTTGTCTGTTTCCTTTTTTGTTCCTTTTACTTTTTTTTTTTTTTTTTGGACCAGGATTTTTTTTTTTTTAAGAGGGGTGGGGGATGGAGAGAGGGAGAGGGAGAGAGAGACCCTTAAGCAGGCTCCATGCTCAGTGTGGAGCCCAACATGGGGCTTGATCTCACAACCCTGAGATCATGACCTGAGGTGAAATCAAGATGCTTAACCAACGGAGCCACCCAGGCACAGGCACTTTTTTTTTTCCCCCCAAATCAGGTTTATCTTAACAAACAAGTCAAAGCACGCCTAGTTAAAGGCCCAAACATCCCCACTGCAAGGAGGGACTCTGCAGATAACTGACCTGTGGGAAAGAGCAGCCAAAACAAACACTTCCTGAAGTACCAGGGCCTGGACAGTGTATGACCCCTTTTTAATATAGTATTATTCTGAGGAGCGGGAAACATGACAAGCTTTCATAACACACAAAAGACAGAAACCTAGACATAATGACAAGATGGAGGAATTCTCCCCAAAAGAAAGACAAACAAGAACTCATAAACACAGCCATGCTCAAAACAGACATAAGCAATATATCTAGGTGAACAAGATTTTAGAACAACAGTCATAAGAATACCAGTTGGGCTTGAAAAAAACAGAGAAGACACCAGAGAAATTCTTGCTGCAGAGATAAAAGATGTAAAAACTAGTCAGGCTGAAATAAAAATGCTATAACTGAGATGTAAAACCGACTGGATGTAATTCCAACAAGGATGGAAGAAGCAGAGGAATAAATAGTGATACGGAAGATAAAATTATGGAAAATTATGAAGTTGAAAAGAAGAGGGAAAGAAAATCATTAGATCATGACTACAGGCTTAGGGAACTCAGCAATTCCATAAAGCACAATAATATCCATATCATAGGAGCCCCAAAAGAAGAAGAGCAGAAAAAGGGGGTAGAAGACTTATTTGAATGAACTGTAGAACTTCCCTAACCTGGGGAAGGAAACAGTCATTCAAGTCCAAGAGGCACAGAGAACTCCCCCTCAAAATCAACAAAAATAGGTCAACATCAAGACATATCACAGTGAAACTTGAACAATACAAAGATAAAGAAAGAATTCTGAAAGTAGCTAGAGAAAAAAGGTCCTTCACCTACAAGGGTAGACAAGGTTAGCAGCAGATCTGTCCACAGAAACTTAGCAAGACATAAGAAAGTGGCATGATATATTCAACATGTTAATAGAAAAATATGCAGCCAAGAATACTTTATCCAGCAAAGCTGTCATTCAGAATAGAAGGAGAGACAAAGAGTTTCCAAGACAATCAAAAATTAAAGGAGTTCATGAACACTACACCCGCTCTGCAAGAAATATTAAAGGGGACCCTTTGAGGGGAAAGAGAGACCAAAAGCAACAAATACAATCTACAGGAACACTAACTTTACAGGTAACACGATGGCATTGCATTCATATCTATTAATAATCATTCTGAATGTAAATGGACTAAATGTTCTAATCAAAAGATACAGGGTATTAGAATGCATAAAAAAGACAAGACCCATCAATATGCTGCTTACAAAAGACTCATTTTAGACCCAAAGACACCTCCAGATTGAAAGTGAGTGAGTGGAGAACCAATAATAGAAGGGGACTTTAACATCCCACTCACAGCAATGGACAGACCATCTAAGCAGAAGATCAACAAGAAACAAGGGCTTTGAATGACACACTGGACCAGATGAACTTTACAGATATATTCAGAGTATTTCATTCTAAAGCAGCAGAATACACATTCTTCTCTCGTGTAAATGGAACATTCTCCAGAATAGATCACATCCTAGGTCACAAATCAGCCCTCAACCAGTACAAAAACACTGTGATCATACCATGCATATTTTCAGACCACAATGCTATGAAACTCAAAGTTAATCACAAGAAAAAATTTGGAAAGACCTCAAGTACATGGTTCTTACCCTTTCTTTTATTAATGTGGTATATTGCATTGATTGATTTGCAGATATTGAACATCTTACTAAAGAATGAATGGGTTAACCACGAAATTGAAGAAGAAATAAAAAAATACACGTAAGTAAATGAAAATGAAAACAAGACACCCTGAAACCTTTGGGATGCAGCAAAGGTGGTCATAAGAGGGAAGGATATAGCAACATAGGCCTTCTTCAAGAATCAAGAAAAGTCACAAATACACACAACCTAACCTTACACCTATAGGACCTGGAAAAAGAACAGCAAATAAAGCCTAAAACCAGCAGAAGGGAAATAGTAAATATTAGAGCAGAAATAAATGATATAAAAAAAAAAACAACAGAACAGATCAATGAAACTAGGAGCTGGTTCTTTAAAAGAATTAACAAAATTGATAAACCCCTAAGCCAGGCTTATCAAATAAAAAAGATAAAGGACCTAAATAAATAAAATCATGATTGAAAGAGATCACAACCAATGCCACAGAAACACGAGAATATTATGAACAAATACATGCCAACAAATTGGGCAATCTGGAAGAAACGGATAAATTCCTAGAAACATATAAACTATGAAACTGAAACAGGAAAAAATAGAGAATATGAATAGACCCATAACCAGCAAAGAAATTAAATCAGTAATCAAAAATCTCCTAAGAGTCCACAATTGATAGCTTCCCAGGGGAATTCTACCAGATATTTAAAGAAGAATTAATACTGTTCTCCTAGAAATGGAAGGAAAACTCCCAAATTCATTCTATGAGGACAGTATTACTTTGATTCTAAAACCAGACAGCAACCCCACTAAAAAGGAGAATTACAGACCAAGAAACTTGATGAACATGGATGCAAAAATTCTCAAAAGATACTAGCTAATTGAATCTAACAGTCATTAAAAAGATTATTCACCACGATCAAGTGGGATTTATTCCTGGGCTGCAGGAGTGGTTCAATATCTGCAAATCAATCAATGCAATATACCACATTAATAAAAGAAAGGGTAAGAACCATATGATCCTCTCAATAGATGTGGAAAAAGCATTTGACAAAATACAGCATCCTTTCTTGATAAAAATCCTCAAAGTAGGGCTAGAAGGAACACACCTCATAATCATAAAGGTCATATATGAAAGACCCCCAGCTAATATCATCCTCAATGGAGAAATCTGAGAGATTTTCCCCTAATGTCAGGAACACAACAAGGATGCCTACTCTCACCACTGTTGTTCAACATAGTACTGAAAGTCCTAACCTCAGCAATCAGACAATAAAAAGAAATAAAAGACATCCAAATTAGCAAGGAAGAGGTCAAACCTTCACTATACACAGATGACATAATACTCAATGTAGAAAACTTGGAAGACTCCACAAAAAATTGCCGCTGATCCATGAACTCAGCAAAGTCACAGGATACAAAATCAATGTGCAGAAATCTGTTGCCTTTCTATACATCAATAATGAAGCAGCAGAAAGAGAAATCAAGGAATTGATCCTATTTACTACTGCACCAAAAACAATAAGATACCTAGGAATAAGCCTAACAAAAGAGGTAAAAGATCTGTACTCTGAAAACTACAGAACATTTATGAAAGGAATTGAAGAAGACACAAATAAATAGAAAAACATCCCATGCTCATGGATTAGGACAAATATTGTTAAAATGTCTATACTACCCAAAGTAATCTACACTTTCAATGCAATCCCTATCAAAATACCACCAGCATTTTTCACAGAGCTAGAATAAACAATTCTAAAATTTGTATGGAACCAGAAAAGACCCTGAATAGCCAAAGCAATGTTGAAAAAGAAAATCAAAGCTGGAGGCATCACAATTCTGGACTTCAACCTGTATTACAAAGCTGTAATCATCAAGGTAGTATGGTACTGGCACAAAAACAGACACACAGAATGGAACAGAATAGAGAACCCAGAAATGGACCCACAGCTATATGGTCAACTAATCCTTGGCAAAGCAGAAAAGAATATCCAATGGGAAAAAGAGAGTCTTTTCAACAAATCGTTCTGAGAAAACTAGACCACTTTCTTACAAAACTAAATAAACAATAAATTAGAAAGGGATGAAAGACCTAAATGTGAGACATCAAAATCCTGGAGGAGAGCACAGGGAATAAGCTCTTTGACCTCAGCTGTAGCAACTTCTTACTAGACACATCACCTGAGGAAAGGGAAATAAAAGTAAAAATAACCTATTGGGACTTCACCAAGATAAAAAAACTTCTTCACAGTGAAGGAGACTATCAACAAAAGTAAAGGTCAACCTACAGAATAGGAGAAGATATTTACAAACGACATATCGAATAAAGGGCTAGTATCCAAAATCTATAAAGAACTTATCAAACTCAACACCCCCAAAAATAATCCAGTTAAGAAATGGGCAGAAGACATGAGCAGACATTTCTCCAAAGAAGACATAAAAATGGTAACAGACACATGAGAAAATGCTCAGTATCACTCATCATCAGGGAAATACAAATCAAAACTACAATGAGATATCACCTCACACCTGTCAGAAAGGCTAAAATCAACAACACAGGAAACAACAGGCGTTGGTGAGGATGTGGAGAAAGGGGAACCCTCTTGCATTGCTGGTGGAATGCAAGCTGGTGCAGCCACTCTGGAAAACAGTATGGAGGTTCCTCAGAAAGTTAAAAATAGAGCTACCCTATGGTCCAGCAATTGTACTACTAGGTATTTACCCCAAGGATACAAAAATACTGATTCAAAGGGGCAACATGCCCCCAAGTGTTTACAGCAGCACTATCAATAATAGCCAAATTATGGAAAGAGCCTAGATGCCCATCGATTAATGAATGGATAAAGAAAATGTGATATATATATGTGTGTACACACACACACACACACACACACACACACACACGGAATATTACTCAGTCATCAAAAAGAATGAAATCTTACCATCTGCAACAACATGGATGGAACTAGTGTGTTTTATGCTAAGCAAAATAAGTCAGAGAAAGACAAGTATCATATGATTTCACTCATACATGGAATTTAAGAAACAAAGCAGACGAACACAGGAGAAGGGTAGGAAAAATAAGATAAAAACAGAGAGGGAGGCAAACCATAAGAGACTCTTTTTTTTTAAGATTTTATTTATTTGACAGACACAGCGAGAGAGTGAACACAAGCAGGGGGAGTGGGAGAGGGAGAAGCAGGCTTGCTGCAGAGCAGGGAGCCTGATGCGGGGCTCAATCCCAGGACCCTGGGATCATGACCTAAGCTGAAGGCAGACACTTAATGACTGAGCCATCCAGGCACCCCAAGACACTCTTAACTATAGAGAACTGAGGGTTGTTGGAGGGGAGGTGGGGGGAAATGGGCTAAATGGGTGATGGGCATTAAGGAGGGCATTTGTGATAAGCACTGGGTGTTATATGTAAGTGATGAATTACTAAATTCTACTCCTGAAACTAATACTACAATATATGTTAACTACCTTGAATTTAAATAAAATCTTGGAAGAAAAAATTTTTTTAAAGAAATTAAATTTTTATTTTAAGAAAATGGAGGAGTACCCAAGATGGTGACATAGGAGGCTCCTGAGTTCCCCTCTACCCAAGAATGCAAATGTACAGCCACACATGGAACAATTCCTTCTGAAAAAGATTCAGAAACTCGCTGAGCTACTCCTACACATCAGGATAATGAGAAAAATATATATCATAAGGGACACTCACTATGATCCTCCTCTTTGGAACACTGACAGGTCTTGGCACACTCTCAAGTACTGGGGGCTACTAAAAATAAAAAAGGCAGCTAGGACAATCAGCTTGAACACTGAAGTAGGAGATTCATTTCCTACACAAGACCACTCTGTTATATCTGGAAGAAGTGGCTGTTCTAATGCACAGAAACCAACAAAGAGAATCAAGGAAAATGAAGAAACAGTTGAATATTTTCCAAACAAACAAACAAAAAAAACCAAGTCTCTAGAAACAGATCTTTATGAAAAGGAGATAAGTGGTTTACCTGACAGTTCAAAGTAATGGTCATAAAAATGATTAATGAGCTCAAGAGAGAGCAATGTATGAATAAAGTAAGATTTCAACAAACAAAAAAATTTCAAAACACAAAACAAATTATAGAGCTGTAGAACATAATAACTAAACAAAAAATTCAATAGAGATTGCTTCTCAGACACTTTTGGCTAAAAATCAAGTGCAAAAAATTCAATAGAGAGGTTGGTTCAACAGCAGACTAGATCAAATGGAAGAAAGGATCAGTGAACTCAAAGACAGGGCAACTGAACTCATAAAATTGGAGAAGCAACAAGAAAAAAAAGAATGAAAAAGAGTGAAGATAGCTTAAGGGACTTATGGGATACCATCAAGCCGACAATTATATGCACTATAAGGGTCCCTGAAGGAGAAAAGAGAAAGGAGCAGAAAGCTTATTCAAAGAAGTAATGGCTGAAAACTTCCTTAACCTCCGGAAAGAAACAGACATCCATATCGAAGTAGCACAGTACCAAACAATATGAATCTAAGAATACCCACACTGAGACACATTATTCTTAAATTGTCAAAAGTTACAGACAAGGACAGAATCTTAAAAGCAGCAAAACAGGGGTGCCTGGGTGGCTCAGTCGTTAAGCATCTGCCTTTGGCTCAGGTCATGATCCCAGGGTCCTGGGTTCGAGCCCCACATTGGGCTCCCTGCTCTACAAGAAGCCTGCTTCTCCCTCTCCCACTCCCCCTGCTTGTGTGTGTTCCCTCTCTCACTGTGTCTCTGTCAAATAAAAAAATTTAAAAAAATCTTAAAAAAAAAAAAGCAGCAAAACAACTTTCTATGTATGAGAGAACTCCCATTAATCTAATAGTATCCTGTCTTGCAGGACAGAAAAGAGTGAGATGATATATTCAAAGTGCTGGCTGGGGGGTGGGGGGACCAAAAACCTGCCAACCAACAATCCTCTAGTTGCAAATTTATCCTTCACAATTAATGGTGAGATAAAGTGTTTCTCAAACAAAAGCTAAAGGAGTTTATAACAACTAGACTCACCTCACAAGAAATGTTAAAGGGAGTGCTTAAGTTGAAACAAAAGGACATTAATTTTCAAAGTGAACATATACGAAAGTATAAAACTAGTTGGTAAAATATACAGCTAAATTCAGAATAAGCTAAGATTGTAATAATAGATGGTAAATCACAACTGTAGCATAAAGGTTAAAAGACAAAAGTATAAAAAAACTATAATAATTTGTTAATGAATAAACACGACAAAGGCATGTAAATTTTGACAATAAAAACATACAATCTGGGGAAAGGGAGTGTAAAAATGTAGATCTTATCAATATGTTCAAAGTTATTACCAGCTTAAAACAGAGTGTTATAAGTATGTGTTTTACATAAGCTTCATGGTAATTAATAAACAAAAACTTATAGTAGATACACAAAAAATAAAGCAATCAAAGCATATACCACTATGAAAAAAGTCAATTCACAGAGGAGAGCAAGAGAAGAAAATGAACTACAAAACAGCCAGAAAACAACAAACAACTACCAAAATGGCAGTACTAAGTCCATACCTATCAATAATTACTTTAAATGTAAATGGACTGAATTCTCCAATCAAAACACACAGAATAGTTGAATATTAAAAAAAAAAGATCCAACTATATAATGCCTAAAAGAGATTCACTTCAGCTTTAAAGACATACAGAGACTGGAAGTGAAGGGATGAAAAAGAAAGATGTTTTATGTCAATGGAAACAAAAGCAAGCAGGGGAAACTACTATAGCAAACAAAATACACTTTAAACCAAAAACTATAACAAGACAATGTAATGATAAAAGATCAATTAATCAAGAGACTATAACAATTATAAATATTTATGTACCCAACATAGGTGCACCTAAATATAGAAAGCAAATATTAACATATCTGAAAGAGGAAACAGCAATACGAGGATATTAGGGGGTTTCAATATCCTAATTGCAACAATGAATAAATCATCAGACAAAAAGTCAATTAAAAAACACTGGACTTCAATCATATGTTAAACAAAATGGACCTAACAGACACATACAGAACAGACCTTCCAAGAGCAGGATACACATTCTTCTCAAGCACATATGGAACACTCTTCAAGATAAACCAGGTTAAGTGACAAAAAAAGACTAGATTTCTTAAAACAAATTTAAGAAGTTGAAATCATATTCAGTATCCTTTCTGACCACAATGGTATGAAAGCAGATATCAATTACAAGAGGAAAACTGGAAAATTCACAAAAATATGGAAACTGACCAACATGCTCCTGAATGACCGATGGCTTAAAGAATTAAAAAAGGAAAAAATAACATACAACTCCACACACACACACACACACACAAAATCTGATTAAAATGAGGACCTAGACAGACATTTTTCCAAGAAGACACAGATGTCCAACAGACACATGAAAAGATGCTCAACATCACTAATCATCAGGGAAATACAAATCAAAATCACAATGAGATGTCACCTTATTAACTGTCAGAATGGCTAAAGTCAAAACAAGAAATAACAAATGTTATTTTCACACACTGTTGGTGGGAATATAAATTGGTACAGCCACTGTGGAAAACAGTATGGAGGTTCTTCAAAGAATTAAAAATGGAAATAATTCCACTACTAGGAAATGAAAACACTAATTCAAAAAAGTATATGCAACTCTATGTTTATTGCAGCATTATTTGCAATAGCCAAGATATGGAAGCAATCTAAGTGTCCATCAATGGTTGAATGGGTAAGGAAGATATGGTATACACACACACACACACACACAAATATTACATAGCCATAATAAAAGGATGATTGTGCTATTTGCAAAACATGGATGGACCTAGAGGGTATGATGCTAAGTGAAATAACAGAATGAAAAATACCATATAATTTCACTCACATGTGGAATATAAAAAAAAAAAAGAATAAACAAAAGGCAGAATCAGATCTATAAATACAGAGAACAAAGTAATGGTTGCTAGAGGGAATGCGGGTGGGAGTATGGGCAAAATGGGTGAAGGGGAGTGGGAGATACAGACTTTCAGTTATAGAATGACTAAGTCATGGGAATAAAAGGCAAGCACAGAGAATGCAGTCAATAGTACTGTAATAGCACCGTATCTTGACAGAGGTAGCTACGCTTGCGGTAAGCACATCATAATCTATAATGAAGCTGAATCACTATGCTGTACACCTGAAACTACTGTAACATTGTGTGTCAACTATACTCAAATAAAAAAATTTAAAAAATAAAAAATAAAGTACACTTTCCAGTTAAAAAAACTTGAAACAAATGAAAATGAAAACACAACATATCAATACTTATGGAATGTAGCAAAAGCAGTTCTAAGAGGAAAGTTTATAACAATCAACTTGTACACTAAGAAAAAAGAAATATCTAAAATAAACAACCTAACTTTATACATCAAGGAACTAGAAAAAGAACAAACAAAGCTCAAATTTAGTAGAAAGAAGGCCATAACAAAGATTAAAGTGGAAATAAATGAGAGACTGGGAAGACAATAGAAAAGATCAAGCCAGACAAGGACACTCCAAGAAAAAAAACATTGCAGGCCAATATCCCTGATGAACATATATATAAAAATACTCAACAAAATATTAGCAAAATGAATTCAACAGTATATTAAATGTTCATACACCATGACCAAGTAGGATTTATTTTTGAAATGCAAGGATGGTTCAACATACACAAATCAATCAATGCAATCCACACATTGACAAAATGAAGGATAAAAGTCATAAGATCATGGCAATAGATACCAAAAAAGCATCTGACAAAATCCAACATCCTTTCATGATAAAAACCTCTCAAAAATTTGGGTACAGAAAGAACATACCTCAATATAATAAAAGCCAACTATGAGAAGCCAATATCTGACATCATAACAAACTGTGAAAGCTTAAAGCTTTTCTTTTAAGAAGAAACAAGACAAAGACACCCATTCTCAACCACTTTTACTCAATATAATACTGGAAATCCTAGCCAGAGCAACTCGCAAGAAAAAAGAAACAAGGGTGCCTGGGTGGCTCAGTTGGTTAAGCGACTGCCTTCGGCTCAGGTCATGATCCTGGAGTCCCAGGATCAAGTCCCGCATCGGACTCCCTGCTCAGCGGGGGGTCTGCTTCTCCCTCTGACCCTCTTCCCTCTTGTGCTGTCTCTCATTCTCTCTCTCAAATAAATAAATAAAATCTTTAAAAAAAAAAAAAGAAAAAAGAAACAAAAGGTATCATACAAATAGAAAAAAAGTAAAATTGTGTCAATGACATGCTATTATATAGAGAAACCCTGAAGGACTCTACAAAACAACTACTAGAACTAATAAACACAGTGAAGTTGCAGGATACAAAATCAATACACAAAAATCAGTTGTGTTTCTATACACTAACAATGAGCTACTGGAAAGAGAAATTTAGAAAACAATCCCATCTACAATAGCATCAAAAAGAATATATTATTTAGGAATAAATCTGACCAAGGACATGAAAAATCTGTACACTGAAAAACATAAAACATTGATAAAAGAAATGGAAGAAGACACAATAAATAGAAAGATAGTCTGTTAATATTAATTCAATCAATATTGTTAAAATGTCCACACTACCCAAAGGAATCTACAGATTGCTGTGCAATCCCTATCAAAATTCCAATGGCTGTTTCACAGAAAATCCTAAAACTTATATGGAACCGCAAAAGACCCTAAATAGCCAAAGCATTTTGAGTAAGAAGAACAAAGCTGGAGGCATCGCATTTCTGATTTCAAATGACATTACAAAGCTATATTAATCAAAACAGCATGGTATTGGTACAAAAACAGACACATAAATCAATGGTATCTAATAGATAGCCCAGAAATAAACCCATGCATTCATGGTCAATTAATTTTTGACAAAGGAGCTAAGTATATACAATGAGGAAAGAATAAGCTCTTCAATAAATGGTGTTAGGAACACTGGGTAGCCACATGAAAAGTAATTAAACTGAATCTCAATCTTATACTATACACAAAAATCAACTCAAAATGGATTTAAAGACTTGGGTGTAAGACCTGAAACCATAAAATACCTAGAAGGAAATGTAGGGGTATGTTCCTTGATACTCATCTCGGTAATGATATTTTGGATTTTACATCAAAAGCAAGTCAATAAAAGCAAAAATAAACAAGTGGTACTACATCTAACTTAAAAACTTCTGCACAACAGAGGAAACCATCAACAAAATGGAAAAGCAATGCATGAAACAGCAGAAAACATTTGCAAACCACATATCCAATGAGGGATTAGTATCAAAATATACAAGAATTCATACAACTCATTACCAAAACCCAGATAACCTAATTTTAAAATAGGCAAAGGAGCTGAATACTTTTTTCCAAGAAACCATCCAAATGGCCAATAGGTACAAGGAAAGGTGCTCATTATCACTAATCAGAGAAATGCAAATTGAAATCACAAAGAGATTTTCACCTCACGCCTGCTAGAATGGCCATCATAAAAAAGACAAATAGAAAATGCTACTGAAGCTATAGAGAAAAGGAAACCCTTTTAGACTGTTGGTAGGGATGTAAACTGGTACAGCCACTATGGAACCAGTATGGAGGTTCCTTGAGAAATTAAAAACAGAACTACCATATGATCCAACAATTCCATTTCTGGGTATGCATCCAAAGAAAATGAAATAATTATCCTGAAGAGATATCTGCACTCCCATGTTCACTGCAGCATTATTCACATGGCCAACACATGGAAATAATCTAAGTGTCTGTCAGTGGATGAATGGATAAAGAATATATATACAATGGAATATTATTCAGCCTTATATAATTATTCACCCTTATAAAATGGAAATCCTGCCATGGGTGACAACATGAATGAACCTGGAGGGCATTATGCTAAGTGAAATAAACCAGACAGAGCAAGACAAATACTACACGTATCATTTATATGTGGAATTTTTAAAAAAATAAAGTCAAACTCATAAAAACAGAAAGCAGAATGGTGGATGCCAGGGGCTGAGAAGTGGGGGAAATAGGGATAGGCTGGCAAAAAGTTATAAACTTTCAGCTATAAGATGAATGAGGTCTGAGGATCTAATGTATAATATAGTGACTATAGTTGATAATACTGTAATGTATAATTGAAATTTGTTAAGAAAGCTGAACATAAGTGTTCTCACCAAAATGTGTGAGGTGATATATGTGTTAACTCAATTGTGGGAATCCTTACACAATGTGTATGAATATCAAAACATTATATTGTACACTTTAAATATACTACAATTTTTTTGGTCAACTATGTCTCAATATAGCTGAAAAAAGCTTCAAAAATACTTAGGTATAATCCAACAAAATATGTACAATATCTATATGAGGAAAACTGCAAAAGTCTGATGAAAGAAATCAAAGATCTAAAATATGTGGATAAATATTCCCTGTTCATGGATAAAAGACTCATATTCTTAAAATAACAGCTCTTCCCAAGTGCACCTATAGATGCAATGCAATCCTACTGAAAATACCACCAAGTTATTTTGTGGATATTGACATACTGATTTTAAAGTTTATATGGAAAAACAAAAGATTCAAAAAAGTCAACACAATACTAAAGAAGGAGAACAAAGTCAGAGGACTAACAGGGCTCAACTTCAGGACTTTCTATAAAGCTACAATAATTAAGACAGTGTGTCCGTTTCATAAGAATAGACAAAGAGATCAACAGATCAGAATAAAGAGTCCAGAAATAGGCTCACACAAATACAGCCAACTGATTTTACAAAGGAACACAGGCAATTCAAGAGTAATGGTAATCTTAGCAAACAGCACTGGAACTGGACATCCTCATGCAAAAAACTGAATGTAGACACTGGCCTTACATAAATATTAACTCAAAATGGTTCACAGACCTAAATATAAAACACAAAATTATAAAACTTCTAGAATATAACATGGGTGAAAATCTAGGTGAACTACAGTGATACGTTTTTAAATACAACACCAAAAGCATAATCCAGGAAAGAAAAAAACTGATTAGTTGGATTTCATTAAAACTGAAAATTTCTGCCCTGCAATACACTATTAATAGAATGAAAAAAACCACCCACAGTCTGAGAGAAAATATTTGCAAAACACACACCTGATAAACAGTACTCATATCCTAAATATACAAAGAACTCTTAAAATTCAACAATAAAATCAACAACCCACTTAAAAATAGGCAAAAGATCTGAATAAATAGCTCCACAAAGATGATATACAGATGGCAAGTAAGTGTATGAAAAGATGATAAACATCTTATGTCATCAGGGAATTGCAAATTAAAACAACAATAAGATAAAATTACACATTTATTAGAATGGCTGAAATCCAAAACACTGACCATATCAAATGCTGACAAGGATATGGAGCAATAGAAACTCTCATTCAAACGAAAAGAAGAAGACCTCTCATTCATTGCTGGTGGAAATGCAAAATGGTATAGCCACTCTGGAAGACAGTTTAACAGTTTCTTACAAAGCTAAACACAGTCTTACTACATGATCCAAGAATCACATTCCTAGGTATTCACCCAAAGGAGCTGCCAACTATGTCTACACAAAAACCTACACATGAATGCTTATATCAGCTTTATTCGTAATTGCCCAAAACAGGAAAACAACCCAGATGCCCTTTAACAGGTGAATGGATAAGCAATCTGTGATATAGCCACATAATGAAATATTCAGCAATACAAAGAAACATGCTACTAAGCCATGAAAAGATACAGAGGTAACTTAGATGCATACTGCTTGGTGAAGAAGCCAGTCTGAAATGGCTACATAATGTATGATTCCAGCTATATACCATTCTGGGAAGGGGAAAACTATAAACAGTGAGAAAACCAGTGGTTTCCAGGAGTTTAGGGGCAGGGGGAAGAGGGATAAATAGATGGAACACAGGGGAAATTCAGGGCAGTGAAACTATTCTTTATACTATAATGGTAGATACATGATACTATGCATTTGTCAAAACCCATAAAACTGTACAAGTGAATATTAATGTAAATTATGGACTTCAGTTAACAAATGTACCACACCAATTCAAGCCAACAATGCCAAAATTATACACAGATATTGGAACTATCTGACAAAGACCTTAAAGCAGCTATTACAAAAATGCTCCAGCAAGTAAAGGCAAACACATTTGGCATAAATGGAAACATACCAGTGCAGTAAAAACATAGAAGATACAAAGAAAAATCAAATAGCACTTTTGGAATTGAAAAACACAATGACCAAAAATTAAAAGAAAAAAAGAAATTCATGAATGAACTAAATAGGATTATGGAGATGACATGTGAAAGAAACACTGAATTTGATGATGGCCTAAAAAAATTTGTCCAACCTGAAAAGCAGCAAGATAGAATACAGAAAAATTACAAAGAGCATCAAGAACCCGTAGGCAACAACAAAACATTTTAACACTCATGGTGTTGGAGTTCCAGACGTAAAGAAGAGTGTGGTGCTGAAAAAATATTTGATGAAATAATGGCTGACACGTCCCAAGTTTTATATATACAAAAACCGACAGTGCAGTGAATCCCCAACAGGATAAACTTAAAGAAATCAATGCCCAGATACATCTAATCAAATGGCTGAAAGCTAAAAACAAAGAAAAATCTTGAAAGGAGCCAGAGTAAAACAATACATTAACTAGAGAGGAACATGACTCAAATGACTGGATTTTTTCATCAGAAACCATGAAGACCAGAGGAAACATGTTTGAAGTATTGGGGAAAAAAACAAAAAGCTGTCAATCCAATATCCACCAAAAACTTCTTCAGGCATTAAGGCAAAATTAAGACATTCTCAAGTGAAGAAAAACTGAAAGAATTCATAGCCAGCAGACCTGCTATATAAGAATTGCTAGAGAAAGATATTCAGAAAAAAAGAAAATTGTACAAGGAAATGCACACTATTGAGAATAAAAGAAGATAAAAAATGGTAAGTATCTGGGGAAATGTTGATTCTCTTCAGTTAAAATATATTTCATAGTTGAAGTAAAAATTATAATATGGTCTGGAGGATTTTCAATGAATACAGTGGTAATATATAAGACAAGTACAACGTATCAGAATGTGAGGATGCCACCAAAGAAGGGCTTGGAAACTGTAGCATGAAATACTTATGCTACAAGAGAAGACACGTTCAAATAAGTTTCTACCTAACGAAACTAGGAAAAGAGCTAACTACACCCAAATCAAATGGAAGGTAATAATAAAGAAAAAACAGAAATCAATGTAATTGAAAAAGAAAAACAATGGAGTCAATAATGAACCCAAGGGCTGTTTCTTTGAAATGCTCAGTAAAATTGATATACCCATATCATGATTGACAAAAAAAAAATAGAGAAAAGATAAAAATAATCTATATCAGGAATGAAAGAGGGAACATCACTATAGAACCTGTTGACATTAAAAGTATAATTATGAACTCTACACATATAAATTTGACAATTTAGATTCAGTGGAGCAATTCTCTAAAAACCACAAACTACCAAAAGTTACCTAAAACAACCAAATTAGTCCTAAAACTACTAATCAAATTAAAATCAAGTTAAAAAAAAAAAAAACTTCCGGAAAAAAGTACCCGTAAGCCCAATGACTTCACTGCATAGTTCTACAAAACATTTAAAAAAGAATACCAATTTCACATATTCACTTCCAGAAAGCAGAAAAGGAGGGAATAATTCACAATTCATTTTATGAACCCAGCATTACCCCGAAATCAAATCCAGACAAAATCAGTAGGAAAAAGAAAAACTACAGACCAGTGGCCCTCGTAACGCTGATGCAAAAAAAAAAAAGGAAACTACTGTTATCCACCATATGAAGTCTGAATAAGAAAAACCACACAATCATAATTGATGCAGAAACATTTGACAAAATGTAATACCCATTCATGATAAAAAAAAAAACAAACAACTTTCAGTATGCTAGGGGAGAGCTTCCTCAACTTTATAAAAACTATCTACAAAAAAACCTATAGTTAACATCATACTAAACGATGAGAGGCCGAAAGCTTCCTCCCCAAAATTGGGAACAAGTCAAGGATATCCATTACCACCACTCCTATTCAATAAAGTACTAGCAGTCTTGGCCGGTGCAGTGAGTCAAGAAAAATAAAGACATATATATTGGAAGGAAGAAATAAAGTGGTCCCTATTTGCAGAAGACACAATTATCCATATAGAAAATCCCAATCTGGAAAAAAATATCCTAGGATAACTAAGTTTACCAAAGTCATGGGAGATAAAGTCAACATGCAAAAATCAATTGTATTTCTATATATTAATAATGTACAACTGGAAACCAAAATTATAAAAACAATGCCACTTTCAACAGCACCAAAAATTTAGAAAGAAAAACAAAATTTTCATATATACCTAACAGTACATGTACAGGACCAGTTATGCTAAAAACTATAAAATGCTGATGAAAGAAATAAAAGACCTAAAGAAATGGAGAAACATACTGTATTGGAATACTCCACATAGTAAAAATGTCAATTCCCTCCAAATTTATATTTAGATTTAAGTCAATGCCAACCAAAATCTCAGCAAAGTTCTGTGTTTTTGTCTTTTTTTTAATAAATACAGGTAAATTGATTTAAAAATGTATAGAGAGGCAGGAACTAGAAGAGATAAAATAATTTTGAAAAAGAACAAAGTTGAAGGAATCACATTACCCCAATGTCCCTCAGTGGCAGAATAAACAAACTGTGGTACCTCCTTACAGTATAAATACTACTTGGCAATAAAAATAAATGAACTACAGAAACACACAACTTAGATGAATTTCAAAGGCACTATGCTAAGTGAAAAAAATCCAATCTCAAAAGGTTACATACTGTATGATCCCATTGGCAGGAATTCTATACATTCTTAAAAAGACAAAATTTTAGTGACAGAGAAAAGATCATTGGTTGCCACTGGTTAGAGCTAAGGAAGGAGTGTAACTAAAGGAAGATTTTAGGGATGATGAACCTATTTTGTACCCTAACTGTCGTGGTACGGTAAAATCCATAGAGATGTACACAGATGAAAATTTTTTAAATTTTTCTCTATATCAATTTTAGAATAATATTAATAAAAAGATACAATATATAATCATAATATGAAGTAGAATATAGTGCTTAATGACAAAGAGGCAAAAATGATTTTGAAAACAAATACACAGTGTACAACGCTGGCAAAAAATACAAAAAGGTAACAACAGTAGGCTTCAAGTGGAAGGTGGGGACTTCAATAAACAATTTGCATACATAGAAATTCGAAAGAATGCTGTTGAGAATCCCAAAACAGAACAAGCAAGTTGATCCTAGTATTTATTTCCAGCAGTGAATCCCAAGACTATGACATATAAAAATTACATTTTAAAAAATATTTACTATATCACCACACCCTTAATTTTGAAAATGAGTTCTTGCATCGTTGGTAAAAAAAAAAAAAAAAAAGCTTAGTCTCTATAAGGTTATTAAATCTCCTCCAAATATAAATTATTTATTAACTGCATATTCAACTTTGTAGCTTATTAAATATTATAGCACAGTTATCTTCAAACTCTTTTAGGGACAGAATGTTCCTCAAAAGCTTGATACACAGACCAAAGCAGAAATGCTCAGGCTGAAACATGGGTGGAGGGACCAGAGACTCTACCCATCTCACCTGCAGACCAGGCTCCATTACAGACAACTGTGAAGACCTATGGGTAACTGATTTGTTACCTTCTGAGTTTGTAACAACATCAGTCATAACTACATTTGTAATAATTTCTTACTAAATGCTAGATTTTTGCTCTCTTTTGCTTTAAGCATAAACAGTAGCATTCTGGTCATATTAAATTCTATCATTACATTTTCACTTGGCTTTATTAAATTTCTGCCATTTTATGATGTCCTCATTTAGCTCTTTTTAGTGATTTTACTATCGAGTAGAACAATAACAACAACAACAAAAACCCTGCTTATTTTACTCTTTATTTACATGTGCATGAAAAACTTTGATCTTTTCAGGTATATTTTATTGTTTAAAGTACTTCTCTTTTGGGGCGGGGGCGCCTGGGTGGCTCAGTCGGTTAAGCTTCTGACTCTTGATTTCAGCTCAGGTCACGGTCTCGGGGTCGTGAAATACAGCCACATGTCAGGCTCTACGCTCAGCACGGAGTCTGTTGGAGATTCTCTCTCTCCCTCTCCTTCCTCCTCTACCCCTCCCCATGCCCGCTTGCTCATGCACTCTCTCTCAAATAAATATATAAAAATTTTTTAAAAATAAAGTACTTCTCTTTGACAACTGATAAGGGATTTTTGGCAATGATACTCTGTAAAGGATTTTAGACTGTTTTTATTTAATACAGTAACTGGCAACTGTAATGCTCTGTAAATTTATATTACTGTTACTCTTCCTTGTGGTTCTTTGCCAGTTGCTTATTGGTAGTGGTACATACTTCATATTTACTTCATTTTATGGTAGACTATTTTTCAATCCATTTACCTATTTCTCAAACACCCAACACTGATACACTCTAATTCAGATATTTTCATTATTACTAACTAGATACATTTTGAGCTTGCTTGAAGGACTGATATGTAATTTAACTTTTTTTGTTTAACTTTTAACTCCATAATTACTAACCACGGTTCATTAAGCTACTTTAGAAATATGGACTGCATTATAAAATTCTATGTTCATAACGATTTTCACTAAATTTGGTTGTACTTTGTATCATCAAATCTTCTAATATTTTAATTCATTTACCTCTTATAAGTCTCTTCCAATTATATACTTTGAAGTGTACTTTATTTTCATGCTAACCTGTTACAAAATAATTTCAGATTTCCTAAGACCTCAAATGCTCCCTCCTATCTCTTAAGACACATTTAATTTGGTCAGGTAATATGCTGGAATGATAGCCATATTTCTCTTAGCTATCATGAAGTCTTTGTATTTTCAGCCTATGAATTAAGGGTTAACATGGTTCTTGTCCTTCTTTCCTAAAATCATATTGTAAAATTTGTATTTCATTTAAAAACCTACTATGTAAGGACTTTAGTCCCACCTGCACTTTTTGAAACACTTTCTAATATTCATGCTGAAATTAGGTTTCAAATAAGGGAAATCTTTCTCTCTTTAATTATGGTCTCTATTTTTCAGGTCTTTACCTTTTCATGTGATATTCTTATCATCCAAAGATATATTACATAGACAGATAATAGTGCTATTATTTTTCTTCTTGATGATCTCTTTAGGTCATTTTTCTCTGACGCAGATTTGCTTTGCTTGTTCATTAATAGTACAACTAATTTTCCGTAAAGCCTCTATCCATGTTTCAGTATCTCTCACAGCCTTTTAGGATCTCACAGAATTTCAGGGTCAGAAAGAACTTAAATGTCCTTCTCCCAATAAAAACCTCTATTTTTAACCAATATTCCATAATGCATTCAATTTATGTTACACTAAATTTCTGAACAGTTATACTTATTCAAAAGCTTTCTGCTGGAGTAGAAATTCTGATATTATAGTCTACACAATTTTTTTCTTCCCCTTTTCATCACATGGCAATGTAAGCTCATTAGATATACAACTTTCTTTTGCTTTCTTCTCATTTTTTCTTGAAATGTATCATGTGGGGATTTTTTTAATGGGTCTTACTACTTTTCCTTTACCATCTTCCTAACACATTGTAAGATGGAAGGTTTACAGAACTAATACTCATTCTCAACTGTTAATACATTTGACACTGGAGATCTATATTAGAATTGGAACACGTGATCTTTTAATAGAAACAAGATCAGGTATAACGAATAGCTTTTCTTCACATTTTCAAGAAACGGAAATTAATAACCCCATTAGCACCATAAGTGCTCAAAAACAAATATTCTAATGTAATATGATATTTTGTTCATTCTTTCCCTTGCTATGTATATACTCCAAAGAAAAAGGGATTCTAGCATAAAAACTAGCATTGCAATACTTTTTAAATATCTCTTTTCCACTAAAAACACCTAAAGATATGACTCTGCATGAAATGTTACAATTTTTCAATAAAATCATTTATAGATTTGTAATAAATCACTATTATACAATAGTATCTTGAAGGAATTAAATAATTTTCTAAAAACTATACCTCTATTACAAATTAAGTATTTTGGTATCTGGACAAATTTTATATGAAAACATATTCTTTATCAAGATTCCACATATCTAAATGTTTTGTTTTACTCTTAAAAGACCTAGTTTTCTCAATAGCATATCTTTGCTATCCAATGAAAAGAAGCCATGGTCACGAATAATCCAGTATTTGTTAAAGTATCTATTTTTACATGGTGCTTATTTAAAATTGTATCATAGGGATTTAAAGAGGCTTCTTTTGATCTTCCTGCTGCTTATTAGACTCAAAACAAATGCATAAAATTACTCATTTTTCAAAAAGCAAAAAATCCACCAAATCTTTCTTATTAATTTGTATGCACTATTGGTTGACTATTCTCACTTTTGTTCACAAAAATATTGTTTGACCTAAGTACAGTACATTTTTAATGTATTTTTCCAGTTCTTAGCATTAGATTTACTATAAACATCAAATGTTCTTCCACAGATTTTGTGAACTTAATATTAAAAACATATCACTGATGCTCTACACTTCGAGTTGTCAATCTGAATGAAAATGACACCATTATCAGCATCATCACTAACAGATTTCTTACATTAGCTGCCAATACTATCAATTAGATATTTCACGGTTATTTTAGAAATGAGCATGTCAAAAGCATGTCATTTGCAACTATTTTCTCTGGCTAGCAATAAATTCAAAGTGTTCAAAGTGACAAAGGACATCAATTAGTAGTGCAAAGAGACCTGAGTTCAAATGTAGATGGAGACAATTATTAAAACTGTGGCATGCAAGTAAATTACTTAACCTCCCCCTAAGCCTCCATATCTTCCTTATTAGTTTACTGGAAGAATTAAATGAAATAATGCATGTAAAGCATTTAACACAGAGCGTGGCACGCACTACGTAAGAGATTTCAGTAGTAGTTGATGTTGATAATGATTTCCTAAAAAAGATTTAAAGAACTATCCGTGGCAGTTATTGGATGCCACAGACACATTATGACTCATCTGCTATTCTTTACTGCAGATTTGCTCTTTCATTCTTCTCTACTTTTCTATGTTCTCCGTTCATGGGCTCCTGAGTGAGGCTTTGGTAACATTACCTCGAAGAACGTCATTAGGTGGCACTCAGAACACCTACAATGGAAGCAATGCTCTCCACGAGCCTCTTTCATACATGTTGTAGCTTCCAATTGCTCTTGCTTAAAATAAATTTGGGGAAAGCTGCTTTTGCTCCACATTGAGCATAGATGAGAAAAATGGCCAGTGTCTCTGGGGAATAATTAACAAAAGACAGTTTGTTTCATCTCCATGATAAAATACAGCATCCCTATTAGAAGGCGAATTCATCATTCCGAAAAGTTAAATAGAATGACACTTTAAAAGTAATTCCAGCTGATTAAATTTAGGGTTCTGAAAAAAAAATTTAATTCATGAATACACTCTGAATCTTTCATTTGATTTTAAAATGTATAAATGTTCATTTAACTTTGAGCCCTTGCCTCTCAGTGTTCTATTCTGAGCTAGTCAAACAAGTGGTAGCAGGCATGCTGGGCTCAATAATACTGCCTCTCCTATTTAAATACTCTTTTTCAC
Organism: Leptonychotes weddellii; assembly: GCF_054177405.1. Lineage (NCBI taxonomy): Eukaryota > Metazoa > Chordata > Mammalia > Carnivora > Phocidae > Leptonychotes > Leptonychotes weddellii. Next base: position 65,941,115 of record NC_138378.1, on the reverse strand, counting down.
TTGGATTGCAAATTAAAGACAGTCTCCTGAACACTGACACATTTTCGATGATTGATTTTGCAAAACGTGTTGATTTTTCTTCCACTGTTTTGCCTCCGTGTGTGTCAACTTTGGCCTTCTTTTCTTGCTCCTTTGCAGAACTGCTGTCTCTTTGAAGCCATTGTCTGCCTCATATGAAAAACGTACATGAAACCTCATGACTAATTACACAGACAGAAAATTCCTGATCTCAAATACAAAATACCTCTGCCCAGGAACCATAACACAAAAGCTTCCGACTATGTACACAACTCTTCATCAAACCTTTCGTTCACTTGAATTAAAAGAAATTCCAGTAATTTTTTTTCTGTTGAAGTTGTGTTTACATTCTTTGAAAAGCAGATTTCTTATGCATGTTACATGCCTACAAATCAATCCATTTAACAACAAACAACATCCATCCATTTCCTCCACAAAAGTTTATACTTGCTGTTATGTCTGCTATTAGGTGCTTCTGGATGAATTCAATTAAGTGCTACTCTGTACTGTTTTGTTCTAGATACAAAACTGTCTTCAATACAAAGTCCATTTTTTAACTCCCGACACTACGCATTAGCAAAGTAGACTTTTCCCAATAAATCCTATAATCTACAGATTAAGTACATGGTTTCTTATATTTTAAAAATATACTTGAAAAGAAAATGAACAGATACTTCTCTCCCCCCAAAATATACAAAATAATGTCTCTAAATCTAAAACTACAGGGCCTTACACACATACTGCATCTTATAGTATATGCAGCACAAAATCTCATCTCCGATAACCTAGTTGGTGGGCCAATTTTTTTTTCCCACTAACGGACTAGCTCTAGAGTTAATTCAACCCATCATTTTTGAAAAACTATTGAATGCAAGGCCTCGCTTTGGCACTCGGAGAGAAGGCCTGCAAGGAGTTTATAATCTAATGTTGGGGGGTAGTGGTGAATACAAGAGTATGCGAACAGTAATCCTGTGAAACCACGATAGGCACTGTGAAAGAACACGCCAGGGAGACAAAGAGAGGAAAGTTGGGGGTACTCCCCTGCTTGCCTCTTCCGCGTGTTAATTTCCATAAGGGCCACCGGCCACCATTTGTTTTCACAACTCATCCGAGCACCAGACTCCCCTAGCTCCCAGTCTGCCAAATCTAGGTACTCCACTCTGTTTAGCCGTGGCTTGCCTTTTTGTTAGACCAGCTCTCCTCTGCCTCTAGTTGTTGTTCTTCTCGTGCAGCTACCAAGTGCAGTAAATGCAGCACGTGCCATCACACTCTGATTCTGGGAAACCCTGCAAGAACTACCAGTGCACCGATTGGCTAGTCCAACCTTGGATATAAAATTTTAGTCGCTTGCAAATGATGTTTCCGAATGGGGAGACGAGGGGAGGAAGGGGAAAGGTAGCCGCACTACCCCAGAAATGGCCACGATACCTAAGCAGAGTAAGTTGGAATAAGGTCTGCACATGAGCCAAAGCTTAGAATTTCATTGCCTTTGTTGGCTCGTGTCACTTCTTTAATTAATGTCACTTTCTCTGTTTTAATATCAGAGCAAGTGACAAGAGTGCTTCTGGATGAATTGTGTTTTCTGAGGACTATATGGCATACTCTCCCGCAGTCTGACAGAGGGACGTGCCAGCTTTACTTGGCAGTGACAATGCACCAGCTTTAGTTTTAGTAGTTTAATTTGTGGCAGTTATATGTTTTGAATACGTTGAAGTATTCACAACGGTCTCATGGAATCTGTTCCATAGATAAAGTTTACACAGTGGAAAAGAAAAGGCAATGGCTATAAGGCGATTAGGAAAAGCTTCTCTTGGCCACAGCTGGCCTGATAGGCATTCCTGTAAATTTAAGGGCATTTAGGGGATGGGATTAAAGAGATCACAAGGAATGATGGCCCCCCCCATTTCTTTTTGCCCAGTTCTGTAGTTGGTGTGAGACGATCATAAGGAATATGATATTTAGAACTCAATTTTATGCAAAATCCATTATTCAAGAAGTGAAGTTTATATACATGATAGACATGCAATGAAATAAATGTTAGAATAGAAAACTTTGTTACTTATGCATTAAGTTGATTCTAACATTTTGGTAAACTAAGTTTTTATTGATATAAAATTCAGAAGAATTTCTGCATTGAGGATAAAGGACCAAACTTTTTCCTTTGGTGTGCTAAAGATCTTTTGGTTTCAGGCTCAAGTATTCTGAAGGTTTTTTGTTTGGACTTTTTCCTTCAGCTCCTTTATACACTTTCGTGAAGCTTCATCAACTCATGGTGAGAGCTGCCACCAAGGAGTTCTTCCAAACTTTGCCTGCCCTTTCTAAATTTAGGGTTCTATACTGCAGCAGGTTGAAGATCTGGCTTTGATTGCACCTGGCTCTGCTGGAGAACAGAAATATTCATCTCCACTGAAGGCATGCTGCTTAAGTGCTGGAGGCACTTGCAGGAGAGACACTCTCATTGGAAACTTCATTACAATACCTTCTCTTCCCTACATGAAGTAGTAATTCTCATTCACCAAAGACAGAACTGTGCCTGACACAGCCACGGGAGCTCCTGTTTGACTTTCAAAATTAATCAATCTCTAAGCTGGAGTAGAAATGGCATGTCCTTTAACCTTAAGCACAAAAAGCTCTCAACAGACTGCAGTTTTTATATCCCTGGATGAGAGTTTGGGCCCCTAATACTTAAACTTGATGCACATACTGGGTTTCTGGCATGCTTTTGCCCATACCCATCTGCTAGCCTGGCACTGTGCCCATTCAGAAGGTGTGATGCCAGTTTCAATAGGGCATAGGTGCCAATCAAAGATGGGTTTGGAGGGGCAGCATGCAGAACGCAGCAAAAGTCAGCTCTTCTGCCAGAAGATCCTCCTGTTATCATATAATGCCAATGAAGGGCCACATGCTTCATTGCTTGGGATCACATTGCATCTGTAGATGTTTCTGGCCTTCAATGGATGTCTTTCTACGGAAGCATTTTCGTCAAGGATTACTTGATTGGAGACATTAAAGAAAAATCTAACTGAAGTCCATCCTTTTAAAAGAAACAGTGGAAACCTTCAACAATTGTCTTGAAATAATGGCTGGGTTTTCTGTCTTTTCTCCTAAAACACTCTTTCATGTAGAATATTGTACAGTGAGTTCAGTCCATGTATTGGAGTTAAAAGGGACAAACATTCCGAAGAAGCACTAATTGCAAAACCAAGTACCTAAGCAGTATGCAATCCATAAACACTTCTATATCGTTAAGTGTGAATGGTGGACAAATTTTCATCATCTAAATAACTATTTTCTAGTGAATTCTCGCATTTAGAGCTTCAGAGTTTAATTTTCCTCTCCTTTGTTTTATAAACATGGATATTCCTGTGTCTTAAAAGAAAGACCATACCTACTATTTATTCCTCTTCCATATCGAAAGGAAAAAAAAAAAAAAACAACAACACTTCAGAAGCAAAGTCTATCCATATTTCATAAGGAAGCCAGAAGCTCTCAAAAACTGAGAGTTCTTTTATTATGTGGCAATAGAGGTGAGCTCATTTCATGAAGAAGAAATTTCCCTATAGCAGTAGGTTTCAAATTTTAAAACCTTGACCACTATAAACAGTTACAGGATAGTAACAGGTGCAGTAGAAGAGACATAATACAGAAATCAATGAAGAATGCAGCAGTTTGTAAATCTTCCCTGAAGGCAAAAGAGTTTGACAGTAAAACTGCTAAAAATGAAGAACCATAATATATGTTAAAAAGAAGATCAGACACTTAAAATGAAAAAGACAAGCAAAAGCTAAGCCTTAGAAGAACTCTCCCTTTTCATACAAAGAATCCAAACTGCTGTAAATATTTAGATTTCTTGACTGATAGGCACATGAACACTCCTTTTTCTCTAAAAATTCAAAATTAATAGCCTATGGACAGCAAATACAAAATTAAAATACATCTCCTACAGACTTCTATTTCTTGTGTAAAGGTCTAACAGGTGCATTAAATTCACAAGATCCCAGTGATTCCTTCCTCTTGTGAGTATCTCTCTCCACACCCTCATCTGATAACTACTTTATCATATATACTATAGTTTCTAATACAAGTTTTCCCTTTTTCGTGTTTATTTCCTTCTTCTTTTCACCCCCACAGTATTGTTTGCAGAATTTTCTAGTTACAATCCTAGTGGCACCATAATGTTGCATTGTGTCAGATAAGACTAACTGCTTTTCCCAAAGCCTTCTCTGTAAGACACTGCCAAAATAACACAATATAGCGAAGTATAATATAGCACTAAGTGTTCCAATAACTCTGGTGCATTATCACTGGGCTCTTCTGAACATTATCCTACATACCTTCACAATGAATCCATTACTGTGAACAAAAAAGTAAAATAAGTAAAAACTACACATGCGTAAGTAATCTTTTCTATTTCTTCAAAAACAGAAGTCTGTTTCCTTATCAATAAGGGAGTTAAACTTTGATAATTTCTAAAAATCCTACTTAGGCTACCCTGGTTCCTCACTCCCCTCAAAAAAAAGTTTTCTTCTATATTTCTAAAACAAAATAGAGCTAATCTGAAGACATGACCCAAAAAATGTATGACCATCACCTAGATAAAGTCTACACATTTATGCATGGATAAGTGATTCGATCTTAGGGCTTCACCAGAGGTTAATTTTAGTTATAATAATGTTACTCTTTATAAAAAATAATGCTATTGATTTATGGCAATAAAGCATATATAGATTCTATCAGATGATGTTGTAATAACTGTCTCAGCTTTTCTTGCCACTAAGGTACCTCTGTAAAATTACAGGCTGGAATTAAGGGTTGACATCTGTAATTATGGAAGGGAATAAAGAAGACTGGCTTGTGCAGGTTGAATATCCCAACCTCAGTCTCAATCTCTCAAGCAAATAACTGTTGAACATCTACTCTGTGCTTGATATTCCAAAGATGCTAACTGGTCATTGCTATGCCCGACTTCAAAAAACTAAAACTGCTGCAGATAAATAATCTCTGTTTTTACTCATATAAGCCTTCAAAGGAATTCAGCTTAAGTTTATTACGTATAACTTTGTTTTCCTGGATTTTTTTTTTTTTTTTTTTTTTACTAATTTCTGAAACCCAGTATCTTCCATATCTGAAGTACATGAGATTCAACTTAAATGAGAACTTTTCACTATGTCATCATGGCTATTATTATAAATTTTAGGGGTAAAAATATTTAGGTCAGTAAGTAAAATGTCATAGTCTTCCAATGGCATTCTCTATGTTCTTAGTTTACGATATCGGTAGCCAAATCTATCACAACCCATGGCAGGATAAATGGAAAATCCCTCCAATGGATGTCTTTGTCACCATCCTAATCACCTGTGGCACCAGACACTGAACCTGGGATTCAGCTAATCAATGAGGATAGGTGTTTCCAAATAAATAAATAAATACATTACATTACATTTAAGTGCTTACTAAGCTCCAAGTTCTTTAAAAACATTACTTTATTTAATCCTCACAATTATTGCTGTCTCAGTGATACAGAATAGAAACAGTCTTGTGACTAGGTGGAAGTCATTCAGTTTCTAAATGTCTTAGGTCAGAATTCAATCCAGATTTGCCTAACACCAAAACCCATGCCCTCATTTATGCAATTCTGCATCTGTGTTGCACCTAGCGGTAAAGATGAATTCAGACTCAGTTCTCTCTCCTTCCCTGGAAGTTTAGAAACTTTTTCACTTAGTTGATATTAAAATGACAGCAATTTTCCCATTCCCTGAACCAGCTTCCTCCCACCCCCTTTCTTTTCATATATAAAGAAATAATCTTGGCTTTGTTCTTGTATTCAGACCTTTCTTTTCCCCTCTTATAACTATTTCTATTAATGCTATATAGGCACATTATTTGTCCAAGTCAAGACCAAATACCAAAATTCTCCATCCCTTCCCCTTGACTCCCAGCTGATGATTCCTCAAAGGCCTTGGCTACTGATCTCAAAGCTAGAGGACAGCTGGACATGCACAATGAGTTAGACATGGCAGCTGGCTTCTTCCCAGCCTCAGGCAACAAATGCTGAGGAAGTGTCTGACGAAACAGTGTATCTGGAAAGAAGAACACCTGGGGGCGCCTGGGTGGCTCAGTTGGTTAAGCGACTGCCTTCGGCTCAGGTCATGATCCTGGAGTCCCAGGATCGAGTCCCACATCGGGCTCCCTGCTCAGCGGGGAGTCTGCTTCTCCCTCTGATGCTCCCCCCTCTCATGCTCTCTCTCTCTCTTGCTTTCTCTCTCTCAAATAAATAAAATCTTTAAGAAAAAAAAAAAAAAGAAGAACACCTGGAAAGAAGGTAGCTGGACACAAAGGTGTTGTTAAGGAAAACCTGAATTTCTTCACTTATACACAGGAAGTGATGAGAAACATGGTAAAGTGAAAAATATGATACAATTTCATATGAATTTGCTTAGATGACTTTGAAAATAATTAGTAAAAACTAAGTTGAATGAAGTGATTGCTGATGGCATCTCATTAAAGAGCTGATCCTATGATTTACAAGTGCCACTCTGGATGGAACACTGACAACATCTGGAACACACAGCTTTATTATATATTCTGAAGTATGGAGCCTCTACCTCAAAATAGCTAAACATTTCTTCAAAATCTTTCCCCAGTGGCATGCACTTGCTAGTATTCCCAGGATCCAGGTTCTAACATTCAGATAGTAGGGGTACAGTATAGCATATGGAACCTTAAAAATTGCTGTAAAACAGGGGTGCCTGGGTGGCACAGTCAGTTAAGCATAGGACTCTTGGCTTTGGCTCAGGTGGTCATCCCAGGGTCGTGAGATCTAGCCCAGCGTCAGGCTCCATGCTCAACATGGAGTCTGCTTGAGATTCTCTCTCCCTCTCCCTCTTCCCCTCCTGCTCATGCTCTCTCTCCCCTCTCTAAATAAATAAATCTTTAAAAAAATTGTTGTAAAACAAATATTATTTTGATAGTGAGAAAAAATAAGTAAAAAATATGTGACATATACTTAGACTGAAAGAAGCAAAGACTTTTTGGTATTTAAATAGGGACAAATAGAGCACATGCCTGAGCAAATTTCTTTTTCACAACAGGAACCACACAAGTAGTGAAAGTATGTATATGTATATAGACCTATGTTTAATTTTTAAAATACATTTAAATACATATTAACATTTTATATATTTATATTTTAAAAAAGAAAAGGAATAAGTTCATTACAACCCATGCTTTTCTGTATTTCTTTGAAATTACTCAAATAATTGAAATATTAGAAATCTAAAGTATAACTGATAAGCCATGAGATCCAAGGCTATAGCTCAGCGACAACAGAAATTTATTCAACTCCCTATCTCTGACTTTGAGTCAGCACAATATACGAGAGATCTTAGCTCTTTGCTATACAAGAGAATTCACTAATTCAAAGTCTCAGTCAACACGTATTTTATGGGGAATTCTACTCTCTGCGGACTCTAAGTATACTCCTATGGTCTTTATCTGTACTGTCTAGTATGGTAGCCACTAGCTAGATGTAGCCATGGAGCTCTTGAAATGGGACTGCATATATCCTGGATTTTAAAGACTGTAGCTAGAAATAATTTCTTTTTAAAAAAATATTGATAACATGTTGGAAAAATATTTTAGATGTATTGGATTAAATAATATATATCAGTGAAATAAATTTCACCTGTTTCTTTTTACTTTTTTTAATGTGGCTCTTAGAAAACTTTAAGTTACATAAGTGACCTTCTCCTGAACGGTGCTGCTTACGGCACTCACCACCTAGCACTCAGAATCACGGCATTTTTTAAGCAAGTTCAAACTCTTTCGATAAGGACACCGTTCTCTAACCCATACATTTTTGTGGGTGTTGGTCTTATCTTCCCAACTTGATTAGACACTGAGATGATTAATAAGGAGTTACCTTTTTACCGAATTTCATTCATTTGTTCAAAATGACAATTCTATCAGAATAGGAGCTTTATTCATTGTGATTCATGAAACATGTTTGTGAAGGGTGGTGAAATACGCCACTCTAAACTATGCCTCTTCGGCCTAAGGATTATCTTGGGCTGAGGGTACCCGAAAAGGAGCAAGTGCAGGGAGAGGCTTTCTCTGAACTCCCTTTATTTGCATAAAGACAGATCCTCCAAAAAAGACTCAATTGTTATAAATTCCCTCCAGGGAAGTTTCATCAACCAGAAAAAAACTACTCTTACCACAAGAGATTAAAAGTTGATACCACTTCCAGACAAACTTTGTCACAAACTATCATATCCCCCATCTATTCTCCTGAGGGCCCATTCATCTTTCCTAAAGATCATTTACTGTCCTTTAAGTGACCTCCATCCCCTGTCCTTTTCCCCTAGTAAGACAGTGTATAAGCTCTCAAATCTCACTGCTCTTTGGGGGTATTCACTTTTTTTTTTCTCTGCGATCTCCCCATGCACATAACATTAAAAATTAGTAAATTGGTGTAGCTCTTCTCCTGTTGTCAGTTTATTTCATAAACCCAGCTCTCGAACCTAGGAGAGTAGAGGCAAAGTCTTTCCTTCCCTACTGTCTGAAATATTTAATGAGGAATCCAAGATTCCCCCAGTGGAGGTCTTTTACCAGCTTTTTAAACTCCTATAAGAACAGATGTAATGAGTCAATCCATTTAGGAGAATTTATCCTTGAGGGTAATTTTTTTTAATCACTAATATTTATCTTATTTTATTCATTAAATCCAGTCATGTAATGGATAGTTCTGATTAATCAACTACATATTTAAGGTAGCCCTGAACGATCCTTTTAAATTCAGTGTAATTTAAAAATTTTTAAATGTAGTGTAAAAATATATTCAACTAGAGTTCCTTATCTGTACCAAAGAAAACAAAAAATAATTTTGAGCATCTATTTTCTCATTTACCAAGGATGGCAAATAACTAGTACCATCTAGATGCACAGGAGAGAAGTTAATTCATTCCACACAACAGATGCCTTGAGGTACTAAGACTCAATTCTCTAGTGAAGCCTAGTTAAGAAATGACCAGAACCCTGTATTACTTTAATATTAATGATTAAGATTCAGAGTGTTTGGATTTAGACAGTTGTGGTTTCTGAGCTATAAAAAGCAATGTTTCCAGGAAAACACACTCTCAGAAAAGAACATCAACATTTATCTGGTGGACTTTATAACCAGGCTCTAGAAGGTCTTCTAGGAGTCATTCAGAAAAACATGGACAGCAAGGAGTGGGGTCAGTCATGTCTTAAACCAGACATTCTGGTAAACATTAATGATGCTCATTTACTTAATGAAGTACATTTATGAATTCTATTGTAATTCAAAGTTTCAATTTTCAAAATACTAAGTGATCACAGTTTCCATCACATATACAAGAATATTTGGTAACTTATACTTTACCTAAATATATCAGTCCAAATCCTCCAGAGCCAATCATTTTGCCCAGCATCCATTGTTTTCCTTCCATATCATCCAGGACCTTGCCTTCTGGAAGTGGAACAGGAAGTTTGTATTTCTCACTTCTTCTTGGTGGCATCACTTCTGTTGGCAGAAAGGTTGAGATAAGTCATTAAAAATAAAAACAGCAAAAAGTCCAGTTAAAATACATTTCTCAAAATGTCTTCTACGGGGCACTTTCCCAGGTTCCTACAAATGAGGATTATGAGGTCAGTTGGACTTGGGAAAGCCCACACACTATATTCAAATTGGAATTTTCACATACAACATTGAAATCTAAGAAGGACTGATACTAAAAAAACAAACCTTTTGAACTTCACTTAACATGTCCAAAATTCATTTAGGGGAGTCTATAATACCTACTAACAGTGCAGAATATCCCCTAAGAAATGAGTTTACAATTCCCGATGACAAAGAGAAAATAAACATATACATGCAAATACTCCTTTCATTGAGAATGTTAAGTATCAAAGATGAGGTCTTTGGTCACTAGGAGAGAATACAGCTCTGGATTAGGAAAACATGGACAATGGCAACAAATATCACCAAGCACAGCAAGTCACATCACTGACACAGAGCAGGTACTCAGGAAATATTTGTTAAGTAAGCCCGGAATTTTCATGGATATATAACTTCTCAGAGCACAAGGCCACAGGGCAGTTTCAGGGGTAGCACACTACTCTTCGTTTCTTTAGACCCTGTGTCTTCTCCACCCTCATCAAAGTGGAAAGTGCCCTGCCTTAGAGATTAACCAATTACATGTGGACACAGGTGAATGTCACAATGAAAGATTTTTAGTTGGAAGAGAAAACTGCATAGGGAAACACACACACACACACACACACACACACACACACACACACACACCAGCATATCTTCCTGAAACTAATTTACATGTGAAGGTAATTGCAATCCTCTAAGTATTTCCAAAGAAAAAAAATTTTAAAACTGGTGAGTGCTTTGAAATGAAAGTTAAAGTTTTCGTTGTATAATCTTCCCATTTTCTGAATGAGAAAGTTTCTGTTCCTTCTAATAAGGCTTCCCTCCTTCACTTACTTTTATCCAATGCCCTGCTCTCTTTTACTTAGCATCAGCGTCTCAGAGCAAAGGAACACAGCTGAAACCTTTAATTATATTCACCTGTCCTTCTAACACAACCACAAGGGAAACAGGATATTTACACGGTGAACTATGCTTCAGGTAGTTTTGTGGGGACTCCCCTTGACCAATACTTTATATATATATATATATACTGGTGTCCAATACATATTTGCGGACTTAAAACCTAAAGTCTGCAAAGAACAACTTTTCCGCAGGGCATAAATCCTGAGTAAGTATAAAGAGAATAAACACAGTTTCGGAGGGAAGTCCGCGGCATCAGAACTTGAAAGCTGAAACTGCACATCCTGGGCGGGGTTCCAAGGAGCAAGCGGCGGCCTCTTCTCAAGGCCAGCCCCCGACACGGGTGCCCCTCCGCTTTGGGGTTCCTTCCAGGGCTACTATGAAAAGCGCTCACACGAGTTGCCGGCGTCCAGATGCCTGAACACGTACCAGGACCGGGCTTGCGCGGGCCGTGGCAGGGGCCGGGGGCACCGTGCGGCCCGCCACCCGCCTGCCCCCGACTCTCGGAGGCCCCGGGCCGAACCGCCGCGAAGCCCGCCGGCGTCTGGAGACTACCTTCCCGCCTCAAGCTCTCCCTGCACCGGCGAAAAGCTGAACCCGCCCCCCGCCCGCGCCTAACCCCTCCGGCCGGCGCTCTGGGCTAACGCGAGTTGAAGGGGGCGCCGGTTCTCGCTCCGAGTTAGGAAAAAGTGCGCGACCAACCGCGGAAGCAGGGACCCGCCCGGGCCGGGAGGCTCCGGCGCTCACCCCGACGGCAGCTCCTCCAGCAGCGCGGCGGGGCAGGCGGAGAGTGGGGCGCAGATGTGCCGCTCCACCCGACGCCCAGGACCGGGAAGGAGAGAGGGCTGGCCCGGCCCCGGGTTTCCCCCGCCGCCAGGCCGCGCGAGGCACCTCCCGCCCGCTCTTGGGGCCGGGCGGGGCCGCGGGCCTCCAATCCCGCGGGGAGGCGGGCCCGGCCCGAGCCGGCCCTCGGAAGGGCCCGCGCTGACGTCCCCGCACCCGCGCCGCTTGCGCGGGGCGAGCCCGGCGTCGCCTGGTTCCGGGCGGAGACGCAGGCCTAGGGGCTCGCGAAGCCTCGAATGGGCCGCGGCGGGTGCTTTCGTGCCGGTGCCCCGCCCGCGCTCCAGAGACGCCCAGGGGAAGAGCGAGCGCCGGGTCTACATAGGGAAAGGGGGCTGTATGATGGCCGCACACCCTGGCCCGCCCGAGCCTGGAGGATGAGCCGTCAGATCCCTTTGGTGCATTTGTGTAGGAGGAATTTTAGGTCTCCCGTATTCTCTCAGTACCCAAAGTTTCCAAATCAGTGGGCGAGTCTTTACTGAGCACTTACCCATAACTAGTCACACTAGCCAGGCCCTCCAGAGGGCCTTTTTGTCTGTGAACTGGAAATACTCGTAGTTATTTAGGTTATAAGGTATGTTAAAGAAAAATTTATAACGACACTCGTTAAAATGGAAAAGAAAACGTTATTCCAAACTATTGCAATAGGAGAAAGAGCTGCGTTCAATGCCAAAGACAGCAAAGTGGGAATTTATAGCCAAGGGGTGGGGGTCAGCGGTTGGAAAATTATTAAGAGGAAATGTCAGAGATACGAGGAGTAGTCTGGCTAAACTGAGTTAACAGTGCTGAAGACAGGCCAGGGTGATCAGAACTCACCTAGGGGATGGTGAAGGATGAGGAGCTCCGTTAGATATGGAGGGTTGTGGGTAGTCGGGGGATTGGGGCTAAATTGACTTAACAGGATTCCCACTGAAATTAGACAATGTAGAGAGACCATGGAAGTCAATAGCCATCCCTAGTTGAAAAAAGAGTTCTGGGAAGCCAGAGTAGAGTTTGGTCAAAGAGAGGATCTTTAGCAGGTTATTAGTTATAAGATTATGATGATACGTGAGAGAAATTTATTAAGTGGTTTTCTAACACATAATAAAGACTCATAGTGAGCTCCTAATATTTTGGGGTAGACAAAACAAATGTTCCAAAAGCAATTATTAAATATATCAACATCCTATGTTGGAAGTCAGTAATTACTTGGGAGGCAAACTGAAAGGGAAATCAAAGTCCTTTAATGACTTTGATGGAATAAGTTTTTAGGACTTCCTACATTTGTCACCAAATTAAAGATGGCATGAGAAAACATTTCTGAAACTTGGTGCTGTGGATATAAAAGCCTTTTTAGGGGCGCCTGGATGGCTCAGTCCGTTAAGCGTCTGCCTTCTGCTCAGGTCATGATCCCGGACTCCGGGGATTGAGCCCCGCCTGGGGATCCCTGCTCAGCCAGGAGCCTGCTTCTCCCCGGGCCCTTCCCCCCGCTCATGTGTTCTCTCTCTCTCGCTTGCTCACTCATTCTCTCTCTCAAATAAATAAATAAATAAAATCTTTAAATAAATAAATAAAAGCCTTTTTAAAGAAGTTCAGTGGTCTATATGTAGAATAATCGCATCATCTAAGGTAGTGATACACTAATCCAACAATGTCCATTCTTATTTTTGTAAGATACGTATATGTAACAGATGCTATTGGTTGCCTAGCCAAACATCCATATGGACATTCTTTCTCCCATTCCAAATTTGTTCAGGTTTCTACCCACTTCCCCAAGTAAATTTCTTTGGGAAGATGCAGCTCCAGCAACAACCACAACAGATTACTCCTGAGGGGTCACACATGGCTCTTGTGTTCATACCTATTATATGGAGTATATGTGTGTCTTTGTTCAGGCCATTATAACAAAATACCATAGGCTGTGTAGCTCATAAACAACAGAAATTTATCTCTCACAGATCTTAAAACTGGAAAGGTCACACCATCACAGTGGGGATTAGGTTTCAACATAGGAATGTTTGGGGCACACAAACCTTTAGTCTATGGTAGTTAGCAAAATCTGTTAGCTCAGCCTTCAAAATGTATCTAGAATTCATCAGTCCTCACCATCCCTACTGACTGCCACCATCCTGGTCCAATAACCATCATGGCTTTCCTAGGCAATGGTAGTACCCTCCTAAATGTTGTCCTATTTTCTACCCTTCAACACCTTCAGTCTATTCACAGCAAACAGCGAAATGATCTTTTTAGGAGCTTAAATTAGATCATTCCTCTGTTGAAAACATTTTAGTGTCATTCAATAAAAGCCAATCCTTACTATGACTTAAAACAGTGTTTTTCAACCTTGGCAATATTGACATTTAGGCCAGATGATTCTTTAGCGAGAGGGGGAGGCGGGTCCAGAGGTGGTCTATCTCCTGTAGATAGGATATTTAGCAGCATCCCTGGCCTCCCCAGTAGTCTCTCCCCACCGAGTTATTATGGCCAAAATCAACCATTACCAAATTTTATAAATGTTGTCAGAGATGTCCCTGGCTGAGAATGATTTATCTGCAATGATCTACATCTTCTGTACCTCCCCCATTTCCTACTACTCCCTCCAACCACTGTGGCCTCCTTGCTCTTCTCAGGACTTTTGCGCTTTTCCTTTTGCCTGGACCATTCTTCAGTCTGTATCTATATGGACTATTCTATCACTTTCTTCAGGTCTTTATTCAAAAGTAAACTCAGGGAGACCTTTTTTTAACCATCCTATCTCATATTCCAACCTACCCACAATACTTCATAGCGCCCTTTCTTTTTTTCCTCCTAGCACTTAGTAATGTACAACAACATATTATACAGGTAACTTATTTATTTGGAAAAAAGACAAATAGTCTTCCTCAGCAAATTATATGTTCCATGGGAACAGGCAACATTTTTGACTGTTTGAGTCACTACTGTATCCCCAGTCCCTATGATGCAAATAGAGAAAACACAACATTTTCTTATTAAATGAATAAATGAATCATGATGGAATCATTCCCTTCCCAGTGATTGGTTTGGCCAGTATGTGTGTATGTATGAAGTATAGATAGAGGCAAAGAAAAGTTTTCTGGACACTTCTATAAAGAGATGTTCTCCTCTGGGGCGCCTGGGTGGCTCAGTTGGTTAAGCGACTGCCTTCGGCTCAGGTCATGATCCTGGAGTCCCAGGATCGAGTCCCGCATCGGGCTCCCTGCTCAGCAGGGAGTCTGCTTCTCCCTCTGACCCTCCCCCCTTTCATGTGCTCTCTCTCTCTCTCTCATTCTCTCAAATAAATAAATAAAATCTTAAAAAATATAAAAATAAATAAAAGAGATGTTCTCCTCTGGATATCATTCTGGATGTGATGCCTAAAATTTCTGCAGTCATCTTGTGACAATGAGGGTACAAATTATATATCTAATACACCAGAAATGGCAGAATGCTCAACAAATGAGGTTAGAATACTTATTCACATATCCAAAAAAAAGAAAGGAAGAATAAAAGAAAAAAAAAATCAACCCTAACTCACACCTCATTTAAAACCTGACTTGAAATTCATCATAGACCTAAATCTAAAGGCAAGAGCTAAAACTATAAAACTTTTGGAAGAAAACCTGGGAGAAACCCTTTATGATCTTAGATTTTATAAATCTTTGTGATCTTTGACTTTTTGTAATTAGAATGTACCCAAAAAAAGCTGAAAGCCTAAAAGAAGAAGTTGCTAAATTAACTACATCAAAATTAAAAATGTTTGCTCCCAAAAAGCCCTGTTAATATACCAAGTTTTGATAGGTATATGGAATAACAGGAACCCTCTTTCTTCGCTGGTGGGGATCCAAAGTGCTACAGCCACTTCAGAAAACAATTTGTCAGTTTCTTATGATATTAAATGTATAATTAGCATATGACCCAGCCTTCATGTTCCTGGGCACTTACCCAAGAGAAATGTAAACCTATATCTACATCAAGTCTTGTACTTAGATGTTTATAGCAGCTTCTTAGGTAATAGCCAAAAATTGAAAAGAGCTCACATTCCCATCAAGTAGTAAATGGATAAACCGATTGTGGTATATAATATATCTCCTACACAGTGGAATATCACTCAGCAATAAAAAGGAACAAACTACTGATACAAACAACAACCTGAATGGATCCCAAAAGCATGGTGTTATAGAAAGGAAAGAAGACACAGAAGAGTACATATCGTATAATTCCATCAGAATTCCCAGGGACTGGTTTGAAGGGGTGGATGGATGACGAAGGGGATAGTGGAACTTTGGGGAATGGCAGAAATGCTTAATCTCTTGATTGTAGTAGTGACTCCATGAGTATACATTTGTAAAAACTCATCTAATTGTACACTTAAGATTTATAAATTTTATTATATGTGAATTATGCTGCAGTGAAACTGACTTAAAAGAAAAGAATGGCTGAGGAGAAAGACAGGAAGAATCTGAGTTGTTGAGACCTTCACTGAATCACTCATTCAACTGACATTGAAGCCACCATACTTTTCAGATTCCTCCGTGAAGTGTTAAGTCTCCTTATTGCTTAAGCTTCTTAGCATTGATTTTTATGTTTCTTGCAGCCAAAATCTTCCTAACAGATGAAATAAAGTTTCAAGTGACAATGAATTTAAAATGTTAATAAGTGTGTCATAAATAAAAATGGGAACAGAAGTGCAGGTAAACCTGTATTGAGACTATGTGGGGTTTTCTTAAGTGTTGGGTTTTAATGCAGAATTTTATGATTCAGAGCATATTGCTGTGTGTATGTTTCAAGATGAAAACTGACAGAATATAGAAATACAAATTTTGGAACTAGTGAAAGAGCGTCTTCTGAATGAACATGATAAGAAACAAGAAAGAAAAGAGAATCTAGACATGAAGCACTGAAGTATGAGTCATCTGAAGAAGAAAAAATAGGGAAAACAAGGTTTTCAAACAAGGCTATTTTGATAGATCTTACAGACTATGACTGATTCACCACAAACACACGCACACACACACACAAGGACTTTCTTGGCGGTGTGCCAACATTGTAGGTATGGCTTGGGTTCTGCTTTTCAAAGAACCAGGTGCTGTGAAATGCTTGTACTGTTTCAAAGAAAAAAGAAAAACCTAGCCATTCAGTCAGCATACTTTACAAGGCCAGGATCATTTCAAATCAATTAAAGTGTTAAAGATGTTGCATAGACAAAACATTTAGAAAAATCCAATCTTTGTAGTTTAATGTGAGAAAAGGAGATCACTTCACTGGAAACACTTTGCCTGCCAAAGAAGAGCTAGTTTTTCTTTTATAAAAATCAGGAGGCCATTTGCACTCATAAACGCACAATCCCTGGAGAGCTAAGCAGTTACTGACATAGAAATTTTGAAAATAATAGTATTCAGATAAATGGAATCTCAAAGCTATCAGATATACAATCAGACCAAATATCTATGTCCTTTGCATTCTTTCCATATAAGACCATTGCAAGGCCTGAACTTATTGTCCCCAAATCACAGTTCTTGTTTGTCCATGTAAGTGAAAGACAAGGACACAAAAAATTAATTTAAAATGTCATCTGTCAGTATGTCAACAGGCTTCATAAAATCTTTTCCAGAGATATTAATTAGTAGAGCCCTGCTGCCAAACAATTGGATGTAAATATGTATCAAATTATCTCTCAAACAATTGAATGGGGTAAAACCTAATACGGCTAGCCAACATGATGTTAGTCCTACCCTGTCCATTCCCCTAATGCAAGCATCATAAAAGGTTAATTAACCACAAGACTATATTCACACTTTACATCCTCTTTCTTTCTAACTAACATGCCTGCAGTAATCAAAAACATGAGCTAGAGAAGGAGGAAGGGGAACTGGCTGAATGATTTTAAGCAGAAGCTGTGCTTTCAATAATAGGGTTGATGATGTATTCAAAGGAGAAGTGAGGACAGTTTTCCCACGTGCGATGTAAGCCATGCTTTTAGGCTTGCCTTTCACATACCAGCAGCACCACCCTCTTCAGTTTGTATTCTTAGGTCTTTGAGCTCAGGTTGAGATAAAATTATGGAGGATCTTAAATGCTTGATATAGAGTTTGGGTTTGAAGTTCTAGAGTTGTACAGTCCAATCCAGTAGCTTGGACCACTTACATTTCAATTAATTGAAATTAAATGCAATTAAAAATTCAATACCTTAGTTTCACGAGCCATGTTTCAAGTGCCCAGCGACCACATGTAGCTAGTGGCTACCCTATTGGGCAGAACCAGTTATAGAATATTTCCATCATCATGGAAAGTTCTGCTGGACAGTGCTACTACAGAAAATGGAGAATCCCTGGCAACTCAAGCAGGAGGCTAACCCTAACCGCTCATGTGGGTTAGCCACCCAGAGTATAGTGGGGTGTGTATGTGAAAGGTCTATTCCTCAGCCCATACCATGTTTTTTTGATTTTAGTAATTTTATAATAGGTTTAGTTCATTTCTTATATTGTCTTAGATATTTTCACATATTTCACATATACTTTCACATATATATGTATATAAAGTTTGTATTAATTTTATTGGTATGAACATAGAAAAGGAAGTGGAGGATAAACACCATCTTGATACTGATAACATTGGGTTATCTCAGGATGTGGAATAGGAAAGATAGGAGTAGATTGATATTTTATCTCAGACTTATGACATATTTCACCTAATACAACCAAGAAAAATCCATGCCTGTTATCTCTATAAAATGAAATTAATGATATACCCACTGCCTTATCACATTGGCTTTTTAAAAAATTTCTAAGGGAAGATAATTAGGTACCCGGTAAAATATAAGCACTTTAAAGGGATATATATTCTCTTTTTCAATATGAAGGGTCCAAAATAATAAAATTAAATCAAAGATATTCCCTTTTCTTGGTGTAAAATGAAATATAATGTTACATATATTCTTTTAGGTGAGAAAAAATATTAATTGGAACCACTTCAGGAAGCAATTGGATAAAATTAATGATATATTGTATTGGTCTCGGCTCTGGAAAGACCATGGTTTATTTAGCTGTTCCTGGTGTATAGGAGAAAAATTCGAGGATATTTATAAGCCACTCTTATGAAGTCATTCTAATGGATAACAGCCCTAAGCAGTGCTGGAAGTTCTTCTTTCCAAGATTATTCTCCAATGATTCCATTCAAAAGAACAAGTCTGTTTTGAGGAGAGTGTTTTTTATGCAGTAATCTCATTTTGTACCTGAACATTATCCATACCTAGTGTTTCATCTTTTCACGCACATGTGGTTGGGTTTCATCCAATGCTACTTGAATTCGTTTATAAAATGGAGGAATTCTAGCACCCTTTTATATCTCATGGAGTTTTCTCTCTTCTCTTCTGCCAAGCTATGGAGAAAAAGGCTACAAAAATCCCATTCCCTAGAAGTGAAGTTAGTAACGCTGAATTGATTTGACAGGGGTGATGAACATTCAAATGCCAATATATTGGAGTGAATCAACAGTGTGAAGTATTCATGATGGTGCTCGTTCATTTCACAAGGGTACTCAATCAACTATGAAATCCAAATGTTACTAGCATCATGAAATCTTCCTCTGCAGCTATCTGGACAATCTATTACAGGATATTTCATGCTATATGGATACTCTTGAGTTTTTAATATACATAATAATTTCCTGGAATGCAGTTCCTACTCATAACAAAAATAAACTGATAAATAGACAACAGACAAGAGAGAGCGTATGGAGACTGTAGTTTGGTGAAGAAATCATTGGAAGCTTCTGGACAAGATAATGACAAGAGCAGAATTTTATCTCCCTGCTCTCAAATTCTGATTGCAATGCCTGATATAACATTTTTAAAAGGGAAAGAGGAAAAACAATTCTATGTTAGCACCAGAAAGTAAAAATGAATACTGGCCATATGAAGAAACTTGGAGGCATTTCTGCTAAAAGTTATACGGGTGGAATTATATTGAAGGATAGCATGGAGTATCAATGTCAAACATCCTCTTTTAAAAGAGCAATGTACCTATGGTTCAATAAAGGAAACACTGACCAATTAATATCACCCCACCATCCTTTGAAATTTGAAGGTATTAGGGTTAAAAGTGAAATCCATGCATTGCATCATCAGAACCACAACCACTTATGTGGACCAAAACATTTGGACCATATCATTGGTACTGAAAGGCCTCAATGGAGCAGAGAGCTGGCAACATTGCAACTTGCTCCCCACACCAAGAGAGAACCACCAAACATTTATAATAGTGCTTGGTGGATAACTGCTCAGTAAATATTCTGAATGAATAAATGAAATTTAAAAAAAAACAACAACAGTAAACCTGCAACCTGGTGTCAGTCTTCCTTTAGCACTGACTTGGAGAAAGAAACACAAAGATGAGAGGTGGTGTTCATGCTCTGGGACAAAGACAAATTAATGGAATAAAATGAGGGTGAAATGAAATGGCCAGAAGTCCCCGTGGAGAAGCCAGAAACAGCAAAGCAGATTTATTCACTTACTCAAATATTACTTGAGCTTGGCTCTGGAGACAGGTTGTATCAAAAGGCAGAGTCCTTGCCTTCTTCAAAGTCATAGTCTTTTGGAGGGGATAGGTATTAAATAATCATTGAGAAAATTTATAGGATTCTGTTAAAAGCCGTAACAGGAGGAGCTCATTCCAACTGGCAAGCAAGGTCATGG
The DNA here is from genome assembly GCF_054177405.1 of Leptonychotes weddellii. Lineage (NCBI taxonomy): Eukaryota > Metazoa > Chordata > Mammalia > Carnivora > Phocidae > Leptonychotes > Leptonychotes weddellii. The sequence goes on along the minus strand of NC_138378.1, from coordinate 65,921,004 downwards.
GAAACCTCTGAGGGAATGACATTTAATATGAGACCTGAAGGATGATGGGTGGTTAGGAGGCAGAAAGGGGAAAGAAGAACACTTCATGGAGGAAAGCATATACACAAAGTCCTGGGTTAGGAAGGAAGTTGGTGTGTTTAAGGCCCCAAAAGGACAATGGTAAGAGATGACAGCAGTGGATGATCCTGGAGACCTAGGCAGAGGACAAATAATGCTACAGTTTGTGAGTCTAAACATTTTTGTCTTTTTCCTAAGTGAAATAAGGAGCTGCTGAAGAATTTAAACAAGGAAATGACATGGTACTATTTACATTTTAAGATCACAGTAGCTACTGAGTAATTATTCTCTAAATGATTCATAGTGATAGGTGGCAAGTGGTCAGTAAATTTATAAGAACTTACTTGGAATTGTCAAAAATTATTTGGGAAACAACTACATTATCTACACTCACATTGGATCAGAGCTTGAATTACTTTATTTCTCTGTTAGAGGAAAGAGTTATTCCAGAAACCCTGAGATTTGGGAAGACATCAGAATTACACTATTATATTGTAACTTTTTTCATTTATCACTAGATCTAGACAGGAAAGATACTAGCAGGAAATCAATCAAAACAAAAACTATCTCCATTTCTATTTGTCTTATAAAACAAGATTAGGTAAGCATAGATAGCCCTCTGTAGGTGATCAAACTGAGAAAAATTACCATACTTAAGGAAAGATCCTATAATTTAGACTCCATTCCTTCTTTGAAAAATCAAAACTACCTTCTTTTAAAAATAAGTTATTACAACAAACAGAAAACCCTTCTAAAATTTTTTTATTCATAAGTACTATAAAACGAAAGAAGAGATTTTTCCTATGAAATTAAAGATAATATGTATTAATTTCCTATTACTGTTTAACAAATTACCACAAAATTATGACTTCAGTAATAAAATATATTCTCTTACCAGGCTGGAGGTTAGAAATTCTAAAATCAAGGTGTCAGTAGGTCTCTGTTCCTTCTAGAGGCTCTAGGGGAGAATCCATTTCCTTGACTTTTCTAGCTTCTACAGGCTGCCTGCAATTCCTTGTCTTGTGGCCCATGCTCCATCTTCAAAGCCAGCAGTGTAGTAGCATCTTTCAATATTTCTCTCTGACTCTGATCTTCCTGCTTCCTCTTAGAAGGATACTTTTGATTAAATTGAGCTCACCCAGATAATCCAGGATGATCTTCCATCTCAAGATCCTTAGCATAATCATATCTGCAAAGTACCTTTTGCCATATAAAGTAACATATTCTCAGTTTGGTTTCCAGGGATTAGAGCCTGGAAATCTTTGGGGATGGAGGTCATTATTCTGACTACTACAAATATTCTAGAAAAAAAAATCTCTATACCAAAGAAAAAGAGAGAGAGATAAAAAACATAATTTTAAATTATAAACCAAAGATGAAATTAACCCAATATGTTATATCTGAAAAAGCAAAATTAGTTATGTAGAAGATAAACTTATAAAATTCTTTTAAAATTCAAAGGAAAGGACAGATTATAAACTTCAATGATGAGGGAAAACATTTAAAAAGTATCAGTGCAAAAATCTACTTACTTGCAAAATTAGATCGGCCTTAAAGATTTTCTCTATGACACTAAGTGAAAGAAGGAAAGGAGTGTCAACCACAGAGTTGTAAATAAAATGACTGTGACTTTAGAATGCTAAAACAGTCAAGTTATCCTTATGCATGAAGGCAAAAATAGCAATATTTTCAAATATGCAAAAGTCAGAACATAACACCAGGAAAACTTTCTGAGTAAAGTAACCAAAAACCTGGGGAAAAAAACATTAAAATGAAGCAAAATAAGAGCAGAGTTTCTATCTATTCATAACCACACCACCTCCTGTGGAAGGGAATTTCATTTGCTGAACACCTTGAAGGGAAAATTGCTCTGTAGAATTGAGAAATAATGTGGAGTTCCTGGAGTTTTCCGGGAGGAAAGAGGAGGAAGCAAGACAGCAGGTGGAAGAGAGATGGTGTGAGACTGGATGCCAGATGGGGTAAGTGGTCATTGTGGAAACATTGGTTGTCAGATGGACAAAGGATTAACCCAGACTGATGTCTACTGTTCCACTCAAAGTTGTTTTGGTTGCTATGATCTTAACTCCTCTTCTACCTTCCTTCCATTTTTTTTTTCCGTTTGTATGAAAGAGTGTGTAAATTGAAGAGTCCATGTTCCATATCTGAGCATGTGTGACTCAGATCAGAGATGACCCATGAAGAAGCAGTAGTCCAAGGTAGCCATGAGAATATAAACACAAGGTGTTTTTATGGAGAAAATACATAGAAAATTTAGGAAAGGGCTTAGATCTTGAAAAATTGGGAAGCACCTGGCTATCATTTGGATTGCACATTAATTATGGAAATTACAGCTGGAAAATACTGTTGGTGAGCATTAATGATCTGACGTCTAAGTAACTATTTTAAATATAATTTCTAAATGTGTTTAAAGTTTTCTTTATTTGACCTCTCAACTTCAATCATCTTTTTTTCTCCACTCCTACCAAAGTCAATCACTGAAGCCAACCAGCTGAAGTCAGTCACTCTGAGGGAAGGGAGAAAATTGACAATCATATTCTTGGTCTCATTAACAAAAAATGCATCACTTCCTATCTCAGTTCTCTTCCTTGGACTTTATGACACCATACTGTCCTGCTGCTCTTTTAGCCCACTGGCTATTCCTTCTAAATCTGCTGTGCTTAGTTAGTCTCTGCTCAGTCTCTACTCAGGACACAGACATTTATCTTTTTTAATTCCATCTAGTCCCAAGGCTTTAAATGCAATGTGTATTATGAACTCCAAAATTTATACCTCCAGTTGCTTCAGTTACCATTTGGAGTGACAAACACTCCAAACTTAGTGGCATAAAACCACAGCTACGTTATTATGCTCATACATTCTGTATGTCAGGAGCTTGGAAAGGGCACAGAGAGGATGGCTTATTCTTGCTGGGATGATTTGCAAACTGGGGGTGACTCCCAGCTTGAGTACTAGAATCATCTGAAGGTTTGATCATTCACATGTTTGGACTAAAAGACCAGACCGATGACCCTAGAACTCAAATAATATTTAGAAAAGTCACACAACAATGATAAGCACTGTGTGGGATGTTTCTTTCAGAACCTCAGAAAGCATTGTTAAGGGCCAGATAGGGATGGGCCTTTTCCATCCAGATACTCAAGGAAAAGTCAGATGACTGTAAAAGAATACAGTCAACAGTTAAAGATAACTGTAGACCAGGAGCTCAACAGAGCCCAGTACCAAAGTGGCCATTCTGATACAAAATCAACAAACAAACAAAAATTCTTAAGAACCTCAGTATGACAACGGAGGTAGCTTATGTCTGCCTTAGCCTAGCAATCCAAATAATTTAATCTGGTCACGAGAAAAGATTGTAAAAGACAAGAAAATAGGGGAGGATCTCGCAAGCTCTGCCAGCCATACTACTCGCTTTTGATCAAGTCTACATTTGGTCAATGTAAAAACACCTTCCTCTTAAATGTTAGTAAAAGTTCCTTTATAAAAGTCAGTTTCTACTTGAATTGATACAAAGCAAAATGATCCCACCTAAGCAACGTTAGAGAGGAAGATCAGAGACCTCTAAAAGCTTGAGTCCAATGTTGACTGTGAGGAAAAGGGCCTAAGGCAGAGAAGAATGGTGGAAGTGGACAAGATAGGTGAGAGATATTGAAGTTGAAAGAAAATTGGAGATGCAAATTATGGTGATCACTTCATGCCTGGAGGTTTGCCTTTTATTTTTCTCCTGTATTTGGTTTATAATAGGGAATAGAAAATAGCTAATCAGTTTCCATAGAGGTCTTCAGGATTTTAAAGGAATTTTTTATATATATAATTCTAACCTTTGATATAGAGTTGTAATAAATAGGAACTACAGACAAGACCAGGAAATGATGCTATTACTTGTCACTCTTAAGTGTCACCTCTCTCTGGGAGCCCTGAAGTACAAAGCTCTAAATCAGGATCAATAGAAGTTTCAAGATAAAAAACAATTTCTCCTGCTCTGAATTCTAAAAATAGCTGGTGAGTCCAGGTACAGTATTGAGATATTTCCCATCTAGATTAAAGATCTAGATTATGGAATTGTTTGAGCTCTATTTAATAACAGATAGTAACTGGGCAGTTCTTCATCTGAAGGCCCCTGCCATGGTATTTCCCTCTTCCACCAAATAGACAAAATACTGTAGTGTTGGTCACATTTTGCTAAAATTTAGCCATACTCAATTCCTCTTCTTGAGACTTCTATTTAAAAATATTGACCATATTCATGGAAATACAAGCAAATTTCTGTTCAGAGCACAAACTTTTTTTTACAAAAAAGTATCCCATGTTGGATACTTACACTTCTATAAATCTCATAGATGGAGCCAGTATTCTTTTTCTACCTGAAACACTTGCAAGAAAGTTCTGTCAATATTTCTGTCTGTACTGGGGTCAATATTTATATCCATTGACTCAGATGTACAAAAAGTAATTATTTATATAGTTGGCCAACTATATAATTGACTGTTTTCTTTAACTCTGAAGCCCCCGTTGTGTTGTTTAAAACACTACTTTGGATTTATATTCAGTCATTTTAGAGGTTTTCTATCAGTCATAGCTGTTGCTCTCCCTCCAAGAAGTCTTCTCACCACTACTCATTTCTGATGCCTTTTCCTGAATGTAATTTGAATACTGTGGGATCCCATTTATGTTCATGGGATTGAATAGAGAGGCATTTGATCTTTATATCATACCTTGGATTTGATTTAAAGGTTTTTCTCTCATTCTGCTGAGTCACTGGGCATCCCAGACTGGTGCCTTAGGTTTTTAGTATGAAGGAATTAAACAATTCCTTCTTAAACAATTAGGAAGGCAAAAAGTCAGGAAGGAAAAGGCACCCTTAATTTGCATAAAATGGTACAATTATTTAACTCAGTATTACTTTGCTTAAATAAAAGTTTACATCTATACCAGTATAGATTACCTAAACCCACTAAAATTTGCAGATTCATGTTTCTTCAGCAGTCAACAAAGATTTCCCATTTTCTGGTCAGCCTACAAGAAAAGTTATTAAATAGTCTTTTATTCCATTGAACTCAATACAGTCTAAAAATAAGGCAGAACATTACTCACTCTTCTAAAATGCTGCATATGCCAGTACCGCCAAGCTGCACTCATGACCTCCAGGTTATTTATAGAACCTGCCTATTTTTATGGTTTTATATTCATAGGAAGAGTATTGTGGATCCCTAGCCTTCAGGAGTCACATCAACATTCCTTAGCTAAATATATAGTATGATTTCATGCTATAGAAATTAATTACATAAATTAGGTACTAAACGATCCCACTCTCCCTTCCCTTTCTCTCACACACACACACACACACACACACACACACACCACTGGTCTCACTGACAACACCTGCTCTTAGGTAATAGACATTCCAATAATCTCAGCAACTCAGATTTTCCATTACTCCTTCAGAAGGGAAAATGTACCAGGCAATTTTCCACTTTGCACATCTCCATGATGTAATGGAACAAGTAAGACAGAATACACTGGAAGAGGGAAGTCTTACGATAGTTGAAGTATTAAAATCCCCCAGTAGAGTCACATTTTATTTCATTTACACGTAGTTTTATGGAGCACTATTTAATGCATGAGGAGTAGTCATCTATACTGAAATCACAGGGACCATTATAAACTGATGAATACTTTGTACAACTTATAAATTAGATGGAAAGGGATGAGGATATGGGAGCAAAAGTTAGATAAAGGAGGCACAAGTTGCATAGGCTAATGCAGGAGCCAGTGATCAGCAAAGGGCAGGCGACAGGTTTTTGAGTGTCTCTGAGCAGAAGCTTACCCTATCCAGCTGGCATCCTTTCTTTGGTAAATTGAACCAACCTTGAAAACACCAGGATAAATGAATCCAAAAATAGAAGGATATCTTTAATCCAGCTAGAGGATTCATTCTATCCCTGAAAAAAATGTTCATGCCACTGTTCTTGGCTGTCCATCAGATCTAAGTTAGGCAATAAGAGAAACCATGATTTAGGCATGAGCAGAATTCACAGAATAGCCCTCAGCAATGAACACAAAGATAGATATAAGATATTTACATTAGAAATGGTTGAAATATAGCGAATATTTTAATTTTAAAAATTAGCCTATGATTTTCTCCCTTTGTCTGGTTCTTCAATTTGGGCTACCTCTAAAATTGGCTTTCAAATTCTTGTTAATTCAAATGAAAGGAAACTTCAATGCTAGCAATAGTAATGGCTTACCACATATTGAGCTATCAATTCATTAATTACTTTAAAGGTACTAACTCATTTAATAGTTAAAGAAATGATATGTGTATATTATTGTCCTTATTTTACAGTGGATGAACTGAGGCTCTGAGCAGTTTAGTTACTTGCCTAAGCTCACACAGCCTGAAAGCAGCAGTAACACAATTTGAACCCAGAAATCTAGCTTCAGATCCTGTGCTCTTAACCATTCTGCTATACTGTATACCATGTTCAGTGTGACATGGGATTAAGGGCAAGGATGGCTCAACTGAAGAGTGGCCATATGACATATCTTTTGCCCAGAAGGAAGCCCTACCTATGCAAGGACCATCACCCACATTTGCGTTTGGTTTCTAGTAAAAGTTTTTTCCTTTATATTTGAATCTCTCTAGGTAATCCTTAGCTCCAAAAACTATTGATCCTTTACAATATGTTCCTTTTCAATACCGATCCTTTTTAATTGCTGTCATATTAACCAACTAAATTTAGCACCCTCACCATGCATCATTACTTGAATACTGTGTGAAGGATGAATACTGTGTGAGACCTTACGAGCTTAGTATTTTAAGAGTCAGGTCATCAACACCTTGAAATAAAATGTCTTTAGGGTATTTGGTCCTTATACCAGAGGTAATAGATTTGCTTCAGTGGGATCTGTGGATAGGCTGGCTAGGAATAAGTTTGGATAGGCCCAATTTTAGAAGGACAAACAATTCAAAAATAAAATATTGAAAATAAAATATTGATTCTCTTTCCCACCAAAAATAAACTTAAAAGTGTTAAAGCCACTGGGAGTGCCTTCCCAATTGACTCATTGTTGAACATTATAAATCCACTAAAATTAGACTCCCAATACCAATTGAGATTGTACTCTATCAAGTGCTTTAGCTTAATTCTACAAAATGACAACACACACACAAACTTCTATTAATTCCTGACTTATCCTACTTTCTAAGCCTGTTATTTCAACCTCTAAATTGGAAAAGATCTGTCCTAAACCCTTAAGCTATTCATAAGTGTGAATGGTGCTTCACAAACCTGAGACCCATTGACACAGACTGCAATTCCAGCCTAAGTTGATGTTTATTTCAGAAACTGTTCTTCAGTCTCACCATCTCTAGACTTTTCCCGAAAGATGAAGCTATTTCTTACCAGCTAGTTATCTGTTCAACATTAGCATTCAATTGTGAGATTACTGACCTCTTTCCTTTTTCTAGTAAACCTCCATATTTCAACAATTTGATTGTTTATATCAACCTGAGCATGACCACTCTCCTGCAAAGCTTCTATACTGATTTTGTAATGGTGTTCAGGTGTTGTCCCCAGCTGACCCACCTTGGCGGCTCGGATTGTGCTAATCCTTTATTATGGATTTTGGAGTTCTAGAAACAAAATTTTTTTACTTCTAATGTTTGTCTTTGGCTGATATGTAAGAAGCCAGAATAATGAAAGGAAGTGGTGCGCTTTGGGTATTTTTTTTTTTATTATGTTCAATTAGCCAACATATAGTACATCATTACTTTTTGATGTAGTGTTCAACGATTCATTAGTTGCATATAACACCCAGTGCTCAACACCACACATGCCCTCCTTAATGCCCATCACCCGGCTACCGCATGCCCCCGCCCCACTCCCTTCTGTAACCCTCAGTTTGGTTCCCAGAGTCCAGAGTCTCTCATTGTTTGTTTCCCTTTCTGATTTCTTCCCATTCAGGTTTCCCTCCCTTCCCTGGTGTTCCTCAGCGCTATTCCTTATGTTCCACATAAGAGTGAAACCATGTGATAATTGTCTTTCTCTGATTGACTTATTTCACTTAGCATAATCTCCTCCAGTTCCATCCATGTCAATGCAAATGGTGGGTATACATCCGTTCTGATGGCTGAGTAATATTCCATTGTACATATGAACCACATCTTCTTTATCCATTCATCTGTCGGTGGACATCTCAGCTCCTTCCACAGTTTCGCTATTGCAGACATTGCTGCTATGAACATTGGGGTGCATGTGCCCCTTCCTTTCACTACATCTGTATCTTTGGGGTAAACACTTAGTAGTGCAATTGCTGGCTCAGGGTAGCTCTATTTTTAAATTCTTGAGGAACTTCCATACTGTTTTCCAGCTTGCATTCCCACCAACAGTGTAAGAGGGTTCCCCTTTCTCCACATCCTCGCCAACACTTGTTGTTTCCTGTCTTGTTAATTTTTGCCATTCTAACTGGTGTACGATGGTGTCTCATAGTGGTTTTGATTTGTATTTCTCTGATGGCTAGTGAGATTGAACATTTTTTCATGTGTCTGTTGGCCATTTGTATGTCTTCTTTGGGTAAGTGTCTGTTCATGTATTCTGCCTATTTATTGACTGGATTATTTTTGGGTGTTGAGTTTGAGAAGTTCTTTATAGATCTTGGATACCAGCCCTTTATCTGACATGTCATTTGCAAATATCTTCTCCCATTCTGTGGGTTGCCTCTTAGTTTTGCTGACTGTTTCCTTTGCTGTGCAAAAGCTTTTCATCTTGATGAAGTCCCAATAGTTCATTTTTGCTTTTGTTTCACTTGCCTTTAGAGACGTGTCTTAAAAGAAGTCGCTGTGGCCAATGTCAAAGAGGTTACTGCCTATGCTCTCTTCTAGGATTTTTAAGGATTCCTGTCTCACATTTAGGTCTTTCAACCATTCTGGGTTTATCTTTGTGTATGGTGTTAGAGAATGGTCCAGTTTCATTCTTCTGCATGTGCTGTCCAATTTTCCCAGCACCATTTATTGAAGAGACTTCTTTCCACTGGATATTCTTTCCTGATTTATCAATGATTAGTTGACCGTAGAGGTGAGGGTCCATTTCTGGGCTCTCTATTCTGTTCCATTGATCTATGTGTCTGTTTTTGTGCCACTACCATGCTGTCTTGACGATCAGACATTTTAATTTTAATTTGTCGTTGATAACTTCTAGGTACTTGTGCAGGGGTAGGCTTAGAAAATACACGTTTAGTATCTGTTCTTTAAAAATAACCTTTCAGAATCGAAAGCAGGGATTTGAAAAGATATTTGTATACCCATGCTGATAGCAGCATTATTCACAATAGCCACAAGGAGGAAGCAGCCAAGTGTCCATCAACAGATACATGGATAAATCAAAATATTATTCAGGCTGAAAAATAACAGAAGTTTTGATGCATGCTATAACATGGATGAACCTTGAAGACATCAGCTGGTCACGAAAGGACAAATATTGTATGATTCCACTTGCATGAGGTACTTAGTCAAATTCATAGAGACAGAAAGTAGAATGGTGGTTGCCAGGGGCTGGGGAGGAGGAATTGGGGAGTTATTGTGTAACGGGTACAGAGTTTCCATTTTGCAAGATGAAAAAATTCTGGAGACGGGTGGTGGTGATGCTTGCACAACAATGTGAATGCACTTAAAGCCACAAAACTGTATACTTTAAAATGGTTACAATGATAACTTTTATGTATATTTACCACAATAAAAACAAATTTGTTATGTTAAAAAAAAAAATCTCTTTCTACCCACCCCACCCCCACCTCCAGTATGTGAACTTCTGACTTGTTATATTTGTTTTGTGATACCAACCCAGAATTTCTCACGGACAACATAATTTTTACTCTTGCTCTCTTCTCACTCCTCCCCCCCCTTAATATCTATCTGCTTGTTGCTTAAAATACTACACAGGATTTACATTAGAAACATAATGTTGAAACAGCATCAACATTAAGGCATTCAAGTTTTCCCACTCTCAACATGAACAATCTATTCATGATCATCAAGCACTGCAACGTTCCATGCTTCCTTGGTTCTCAGACTGTTTCTGGCATTTTCTCAAAACTTTTCAAGTAATTACTTTTTGGGTATCAGGGGACTTATAACAACCAAAGAGCATGTTGCTCATCTCAGTCATTGTCTGGGTGCACTGACACTCATTCTAAAGGCACTGACACTATTTCGTGAGCCTGGCCTCGTGATTGAGATCACATAATTGCAATAATTAGGAAACTCACCTCAGGATATTATCAAAATGACCCACCCAAACCCAAGTCCATATGGTTTGAAATAGCTAATGAGTCAGTTAATGTGCTATGTCCAGGAGTAATGGGTAGTCAATATGGATGGCATGAAGGTATAATTTACCAACTTTCTGACTGATTAAGGTTTTCAAGTGGACATTTTACAACTTGAAGAGGGTTCAAAGTATTAACAGCTTTATGGTTGATACAAAAGGAAGAAGCAACAAATGTTTAAAAGTCAGGGGCATTGGATCTTGAGCAATTTCTTTCAATCACATACCTCAGGATGAAAAGCATAATGCTGTATAAAATCAAATGAAGATATAGGTTTCAGTAGCTCTCTGTTACAGTGTGGCAGGACATAGGTGTGAAAGATGCCACTGGCTGTGTCTTGGGCATAAAGGAAAAGTAAAGAAAATGTTAAAAGCTATGACTCACTGATTTTTGGTTGGGGTGGAGGAAAGAGGAAATTCAATTACCAAAAAAAAAAAAAAAAAAAAGGCTAAATCAGCATTAACAGATGTCTACATGGAAGAGATTCACTGGTAACCGATGGATATATTTTTCACTTCATGCATTAGTATAAACTAACAAGTTGTAATATGTCTAACTTGTTGACTGTGGTATCTTATAGAAAATTAATATCCCAAGCATATTTATAAGCTAGAATTAAGAAAGATTCTACAGTTACATATTAGCTGTTCATCTGAAACCCTCATGACAAACATATGTATTAATTTTTTTTATTTTGAATATGAAAGTATTTAAGCCCAGGGGATTCTTTTAAAGAAAGGGTTCTTAATTTGGGTCCATAGACATTCATTGAATTCCTGGATAGACTTTAGGAATAGTCTGTGAAACTGCAAGAAAGGGGAAAATATCACATTTTTATTTTCACTAATTTTAACTGGAATTAGCATTTTCAGTAATTACATAATAAACCATGTGGTATCTACATTACCTCTGATTTTTCCACCAAAAAGACTGGAGGTATTTTCATATCATAATAGAGCTGTTATAGATACATCAAAATATCATATATGTTGATCACTATTAGAAAAGTCTGGCCCCCTGTCAGGTCGAATTTTTAACACTATTTTGATAACTAATTTTAATAGATTTTATTTCCTTTATGATCCTGTGTATTTTATTTTATCCATTTAAAAAATATAAAAAATTTGTGGGGAATAGGTCCAAAGGCTCTCTTAGACTGTCAAAGGAATCTGTGCATGGCATGGAGAAGTTTAAGAACCTCTGCTTGCAGTGGCTTTATTAAGGTCTAAGTGGTTTATACTAGACCAGTGGCTCTTAACTCCAGTATCAGAATTGCTTCCAAGATTTTACCTTATTTATTATTTTTTAAACTTAAAAGATAATTCATGCACATTAGCAAAATGTTCAGTTGTACAAAAAGTTATACAATAAAAAAAGAGTCTTTTACCTTCAACTCTACTCCCTAGAAGCAACCATTATTTCTTATGAGCCTTTCCAGAGATAACCTTCATATTTAAGCATATAATATATACAATCTACTTATAATGTATTGTATGTATATATATATTTACATAGGACACATAGACATATGCATATATTATGTATGAGATATATATATGTATATATAGTATAAACCTATATTTATAGACATTTATTTTTCTGCTTTTTACACAAGGAGTAACATACTTTACACATAATCTGTACCTTAGTTTTGTCACTTAATGGTATATTTTGGCAACTGTTCCATATCAGTACTAGTAAAAAAAGTACCTTTTTAAATTTTTTATTTTTTAAAAATTTTTAATGGCTAGATAGCATTTGATGACATGGAAACATCAGACTTTATTTGACTGGATCTCTATTGATTGCTACTTGATTAGCATCCCGTCTTTTGCTATTTCAAACAATGTCTCTAAGTAGTTTCAATTTTCTCCAAATGGACCTTCCACATATTTTGACATGTTTACTCTTAGTTATGTCACCTTATTTATGCCTTTTTGAGAAAATTTTAATGTTTTTTAATACACCCCAATGGTCTGTGTTTGCTTGTTTTGTATGTGTATTTGTATTTTCCTTTTAAATGTGTGAATTGTGGGGCACCTGGGTGGCTCAATTGGTTAAGTGACTGCTTTTGGCTCAGGTCATGATCCTGGAGTCCCAGGATCGAGTCCCGCATTGGGCTCCCTGCTCAGCAGGGAGTCTGCTTCTCCCTCTGACCCTCCCCCTCTCATGCTCTCTCTCAAATTTTCTCTCTCTCAAATAAATAAAGTCTTTAAAAAAAAAAGTTTGAATTGTTTGAAACATTGAAAACACAGTTTTTCTAGTTCTAGTTATTCTGTAACTATAATTTTGTATAATGTAGTCAATTCTCTATTTCTTGAAATAATATCTATTTCCTCTTTAAGCAACTAGGGTATTGGTATACTTCTGAGGAGTAGTTAGATGCCCTGGAAATTCAGCTTCATAAACAAATTCACACAGGTTATGTTGCTGTGTAGCCAAAATTGAAAAACACCTGTTCAAAGGGAGAGACTGCACTAGAACCAGGGGGCCGGAAGCCTGAGTGACTCTAAAGTAACTGGAATGATACTTTTGTTTCATTTGAAAATCAAAGCTAGACCAAATTATGTACTCAATGTCATTTAGGTCAAAGCTTCCTATTCGCATTACACACCCCAATTTCTTGGATAATTGTCTCATTTCTCTATGTCACATTAGCTATGAAAACCCAGTATGAATATGAGTCATGGCTAAATTTTAACTAATGTCAACAGTACATAATGTCGACATTTACATAATTACTGCTAAATTCTTAAAAAACAAACTCAGAGATACTTATTAATTAGTCTTAAAGTTTGTATTTCCCCCCACACTTAACGTACGGATAGTTACTGATATTCTTAGGATTGCCAACTTTGTGCTAGCAGCCTTAACATTTTCTCATTGTTCTAATGTTTCACATGGTTGTGTTATTTAATAATGAATTCCACACATATTTTTGAGGGCTGATATTGTGCTTGGCCTTATAGGTACCAATTTCAGAAAGGCATAGTTTTTGCCTGCTAATTGTTTGGTTTATTTATCTGGTAGGAAAGGCATTTAAAGATATATTTTCAATACTGTGTGAAAAGCACTGTGATATTGATGAGCATATGCAAGAAAAATAGGCCAAGCTTGGTGGTTCAGGAAAACTTGTGAGAGAAGGGGGCATATAACCCATGGAGAAATAGAGATTATTTGGATGAAGTGAAGGAATCGACTAAGTAGTGTTGAAGTCCTGGGGCTGGAGACGCATTCTAGGAACAGAATGGAACAGATGAAACAACGTGCAGAATGGAGAGAACCTGTGATTTATACCCTAGGATTTGGAAGTGGTCAGCTACGCCCAAATCATATAAAGGAGAGTTAAAAGAAAAAATCAGTTCGGTGCTTAGCCAGATGATAGCTTTACTGTAAAAATCAGTAATACAAAGGCTTAAATGCAACTTCTCCACATAGATCAGAGGACTGAGAGAGGAGCCTCAGGGCCTATCAGAATTTCTGCAGGAGTGTCACAATTTCAAAAGAGTATAATTCAATATTACAACATCGCGGTATATTTATAAATGAAAAAATATTTTTTGAAATATAAATTTTAGGAACATAAGACTCCAACAAATATTTGCTATAAAGGAAACACGAATTTTAAACAGTAGAAAAACACTAATACACGTGAGTCATAAAATGGAAATCTTTGAGAATTAACAAGGTAAGAAGAACAAAAGAAAAAACTGCTCTCATTGAAGAACTGGACTGAATAGAACGGTTTTAAAGTTCCTGTTTTTAAAAATATATTCTCTAGTATTCAAGTGAGATGATCTTCTACACATTTGTTGTCTCTATCTGTTATGATGCAGCATGTGCTATGAATATTTTAATGTAATTATCAGGTGGAAGCTTAAAAATTCATGTTATCTAGCTTATTTATTTGTTTAACAGAAATTCAACAACAAATCCAAGAGAGTGATTTTACTATAATTAAAAAAATTAAGGTAACTGGCTTCTCTTTCAAGGAGATGCATTACATATTTAATCACATACTTCAAATCTGGGTTCGTCAGATACTAACGGCAATGCTGTGAGAAAGTAAGGATCTCCCATAAAAGAAGGAAAAATGGGAACTTTGCATTTCAGGATAGTAACATGAACACATATATTTAACAAACTCTTTCCCTAAGTTCCAAGGAATTGATCAAAAAAATGTAAATTGTGGGAGAAATGAAGAAAAAAATTAAGTGTTGGATAACAGGAAAAAAAGGTCATTAAGAGGCCCAGCTTAGAAGATTGTCTCTACAAAATCTATGGCACATGGGATCAGATCAAGGACCATAATAACTAGTCTGTGATGAGGCACGTAAGACCAAAAAGGCCCACCTGTATAATAAGAAAAGGGGATTGCCTAATACCTCCTCTTCATAATCCAATTTCAGAAGAGAAGCCGGGAGTTGAGTCCTGTGGAGTCGTCAGCGGAGGGCAAATTACAGAGGGCAGCACCTGGCTGAGGCAGGTGATGTCAGAATAGGCCACCGGGGAGATTAGTCAAGCCAGGTGGAGGAGGCTGGGACAGGTGCTCAGCTAACTTTGGGCTGTTTAGCAAGTGTGGAAAAGAAAACCTCTTATCAAGCAGAGAATTTTCTATCATGTGACTACTTCCCCAGAAGCTCTTGCACGGCTCACCACAGCCACTTGGGACTCCTGGATCTAGCAAAATAAGGCCACAGAACAGGAGAATGTTCTGTTTTCCCTCTTTGACTGGATTTAAAAGTTAGCAATGAAACCCACATAATTGCTGGCCAATACCATATCAACTTCCCCAACTGAACATAGTCTCCTACTCTGTAAAGTTAAAGAGAAAAATAATCAGGCGAATGGAAATATTTAGCAGTTGTGGGGAGAAATACAATCATGAGGAGATAGAGCTAATAACCTCTGAGGGGAAATAAAAGTCATTCCAAGAAACAGGAGCAAATTTTCAAAACTCTCTAGTTCATATTCCCCATTAGTGTTGAGAAAATATCACATCTATATAGATGCAGCAATTTAGAACTTTTAAAAAGATTGCATTTTAGATACAAAACTATTTTAAAATTAAAACACAGTGGAGAATCTATAAATTAGAAGTTCTACAAAAATATGATTAAAATACTATCAACAATAATTAGTGTTTTTTGAACACCTACTATGTTCTAGAGTTTTTATCCTTTACATGCAATAACATATTTTATCCTCACAACACTACACGGTGAATACTATTGTGCTTTCTGTTTTGCAGATGAGGCACAGAAAGTTTAAGCAACTTACCCAAAGATCAAAGATTTGTAAGTGGTAGAGCTAGGCAATCTAACTCAAGAGCCCACAGAATTAATTCTAGAAAAAGCAAAAGAAGTTGACAAAGAATCCATAATCAAAGAAAAGCTTAGAATAGGAGCTGAGTGAGGTATTTAAATGTAGTGGAAAAACATTGTATTAGTTGAAATTATCTTCGACTGCATAGTATTGATAATTTACAATACTGTTGTCTAATGTGCATTGTATAGATTGGAGGGTTTACCTCTTTAAGAAGACAGAACAAGGCACTTGGTAGAGCAAATCACAACCTAGTATGTTCCCTGGTTTGTATGCCACTTTTTAGTACATGTATCAATTTAAAAACTGATCAAATGAATCAATTAGCAAGAAATTATCTCTGCTAAGAATAGCTGCTATTAAATCCCTGCTAGAAAATGGAAAAACTGTTATATCATTATTGTCTAGGTGATATGTCTATTATCTTCTGAAAGTATTCTAAAAGGATTAACCTATAGCACATGCAAAAACTGAGCAAACTGAGAAAACAGTGCAGTCCGATATAAAAATATGAAAAATTTAATGTTTGTACTGTACCAGTCTCTTTTTACAAAACGCTTCACAAATTTCCCTTGTTTTAAAAATGTGAGAATTATATATTCAAAAATTTTAGGTAATTAAAAAATTAAATTTTTTGCATTACCATTGAAAAAACATTTAACTTATTTTTCTTCAGCATCACAGAGTGTACTAGCAACCAGAATATGTAAATATATTATCTAGGGCTGAGTATTCTGCCACTGCTCTTTCATGATACATTTTTTTAAAGATTTTATTTATTTATTTGACAGAGAGAGACACAGCGAGAGAAGGAACACAAGCAGGGGGAGTGGGAGAGGGAGAAGCAGGCTTCCCGCGGAGCAGGGAGCCTGATGTGGGGCTTGATCCCAGGACCCTGGGATCATGACCTGAATTGAAGGCAGATGCTTAACGACCGAGCCACCCAGGCACTCTTTCATGATACATTTTTGATGGCCGTAGTAAATATGCAAGAACAGATATAAGTAAATGTGGCTTGAAGTTATATAAATGCCTCCTGAAAATGCATTCATACAGGTTATCTAGTGGTGATGATCATACTTTGGTTATAATATGTAAAGATCTTTTTATTATATGCTATATTCATATTTCACCATTAAAATATTTCGGCATTTGAAGAACAGAGATGGCAGTAGATTATTTTTTTTTTTTGCTTAGTGATTTTTAAATTTAATTTTATTTATCTAAAACTGGAATTGAAATGATTTATTTTAAAAATAGAAACTAGAATACAACTAAAACTAAAATTTTCTCTTTTTTGAAAGATTATTCTTCCCTATAAACTGATTGCCTCTTAGTTATGATTTATAAGACATTACATGGTTTGAATTTTCAGATACTGGAATGTTTAACAAAGTTTTTGCCACTTTAAAACACACTGGAAGATTAATTGCTTTTCATTAAAAATACCCGGCTACATAATGGTAGCTAAAATATTTAGTATTACATAGACATAATTTGCAAGATGTTTTTGTCTAGTAAATATGATTTATCCAGGTTTGTATAGTAAAAAATGTATTTGGTTTTTGTCTGTGGTTCCTGGCACAGAGCTCCCCCAAACCCTCAGAATCTCCTGAGTGACAGGAATGTCTTTTGTTATTCATATAATGAGCCCCTTTCCACCATGAGTTTATGCTAATATGGTGACTCAAGGTGGCTCCTGGGGTAGTTTCAAGGGAGAGACCAGCTATACATGTTAGAGGGTTGGTTTTCACTCCCCTCCGCCAACCTCTGGAGAGGGAAAGGTGGCTGGAAGTAAGAGTTCATTCACTGATGGTCAGTGATTTAATCTAGCATGTTTAAGGAATGAAACCTTAAAACACTCATGAACAATGAGATCCCGGGAGCCTTGGGCTGGTGAATGCATTGACATAGTGGGGGGTGGCGCATAGCAGCTCTGCCCCTTCCCCCTCATACCTTGCCCTTGGCACCTCATCCATTTGCCTGTGCCTGAGTTGTGTCCTTTATAAACTGGTAATCCTAAATACAGTATTTGCCTAAGTTCTCTGACTCATTCTAGTAATTATTGAACCTAAAGGGGGTAGGTTGTGGGAACCCCAGATTTTTCGCCAAGTTGGACACAAATGCACGTAGCTTGGGACGGAGGCATTCTGATGTGGTGCCTGAAGGGAGGGCAGTCTCACAGGCCTGAGCCCTTAAACCTGTGGAGGTTTGGTGCTAACTCTGCTGGTTAGTGTCAGAAGAGGATTGAATTGTAGGACACTCAATTGTTGGACACATCAGAGAGTCAGAGAACCGTTGTTGGAAAATTACAGACCCAGATACTCTTCATATAGTAAGTGATATTTAGTTCCGATAATAGCATTCATATAACAGCAAATGATCCTGTGAATTTCAACCTGTGCCATAACATTGAGTACCCCTGGATTTCAACTATTACAGTTCCATTTTATTGAACTGTTTTGATCTCCCTGTATATCAACAAGACCCAAAAATGGGATGTCAGGAGGAGTGAATACCAGGACTATATCTCTTACCATCTTAGCAATTTAAGTGCCATTATCAGGAAGGACCAAATTCATCAAGAGGAAAAGTGCACCGGGCACAACTGTGTATTTCTTCTATGATTTAAATATCATTTATTAGAGGAATGACACTAAGTCACTGTTTAGAAAACTTATTAATGGAAACTCTGGTTCAAGTATCTTGTCGGCCAGCAGCTATGAAAAGAAGCTTTTTGACTGCCACTTGGAACCATCATAAATGGAGGCAAAACTTCAGAACTGAAAAGAATCAGAAAAAAACCCAAAAAGGGAATGCCATTAATATTACTAAGTAAAACAGGTTTCATTGGATTATATATGTACAGCAGGGTCTGACACAAATCCGGTTTTTCATCCCTGTCGAACCAACATTGCTGAAATTTTGCCCTTGCCCTAGGGCAGCTATTGTTTCAGGAAAAGATGCAGCTCTTAATGCAAATTCAGTGACTTCAATTGTGTTCTCTGACATGACCAAAAAAAAAAAAAAAAAAAAAAGATGCCCTGGGCTGTTAGATATAAATTTAAAAAAAAACTGATAACATTGGAGAAAGTCCAATTGACTGGCTCCTTAAAACAGCGCACTTGACCTCCAAGTTATAGTTATGTTGGCCAGCTAGCTTTGCCTGATGGAGTTATCCATTGAAATGCCTCTGAAAACATAGGGAGACTTACAGAGTCACATCACAATTGTACTAAAAAGTAAGGTTATTAATGCATTAAAAAATATTTGAGGGCTTGTTCTGGGCCAGGCCTTGTTTTAGGTAAACATACAGAGAAAATTGCCTGCCTTTGTAGAGTAGCTGAGGTTGGGGTGGGGTGGGGTGGAGCAGACAATACACAATATATTAGAAGGTAAGGTTTGCTCTGAGTAGGAAAGATGTGTAGACTTGCTAAACTCTGAAAGGATCAGATCAAGAAACTCTTTCATGGACAGGCAGGTAGATGGGAGAAAGCCCCTGCATATCCCTCTTCCCTATTCCTATATTAGAAACAGAGGCCTGTGTTACAGCCAAAAAGAGTGGCAATTATTCTCCTGATGGGGCAAGCAAAATTGACGAATAGACTAACTGCCTTTATCATTGAGTCTGAAAGTCACAGTATGTAAAGTAACCAAGGGTCAAGAGGGACAGGCAGGGCCCACTAATGCCTGGATATTAAATCAACTGTGAGAGGAGAAATAGGAAATCATATGGAATTGGTACTTTATAGGCATTATTTTCATTGAGTATTTTCAGTAAAAAGTGGGTCCAAACATAAATTAATGAAAGCCCACACTCATTTGCCACAGAATTATAACAACCTTGTGAGGTAAAGATTATCCTCTCTATTTTAGAGCTATGCTAACCTAACGCAGAGACAAGTTAAATGATTTGCCCAAAGGTCACACCTCTAACAGGCTGTGGAGCCTGGATTTGAACCGAGGCAATGTGATTTGAGATAGCATACTCTTAAGCAGTACACCAGACTGACTCCTCATGGTGCAAGACCGGGCAGTGGAAGCAAGTAAAACAATCCTGCCCTAGTCACTGAATACATGTTTGCTAAAAGCCACAAGTTAGGGGATGCTCTGCACACATCTATTGTTAACCAGCTTCAGGTAGGACAGGAGAATTTTGGCAGCATCCCAGTGGACATCAAGTAGAAACATTAAGAGGAAAATCTGGAATACACACGATGTCAATTTACAAACTGTAGGCCTGGATATATTGATTGCTCCCCATTAAAGGCCAAGTGATCTGGAAAAAATATCAACATGAGGAATCAATGAAAGTATTCTCTCACATAAATAAAACATGGATCTAAAGGCAATGAACAAAGCATATCTAAACACTATTTATTTCAGGAAACAGGAAAATTCTACTCACCATCCATGATAACCTCCTTATAATCTCAATAGAACATGGGCTATATGAACAAGATGAAAATGGAATAGTCTAAAATGTCAGATGGCATAAAAAAAGCAGTAAAGATCAAAACTGACCCTGGAGAAAATCAAATTAGGAATTAAATAAAATGTGCATATAATGCAAGGTGTGAACATGATGGGCGAAAACAAAATGATCAATTGAAGTTTAAGAAGACATAGTAGATCTACTAATTATATTAGTTTTAAACTAAAAGTAAGAAAGAAATCAACCTTTACTAATTTTATTAGTAAACAGGCTGCCCTTTGTTAATACATCACAAGGTCATGGACGACATTCAACACCAGTGGGGCACACAGAAGGAGTAGAGAAAGCTCCAGGTACAAAGTAAGAGACTGACAGTAGCCTTCCCAGGCATTTATTTATTTACTTATTTTTGCATAATACAATGTGTATATGTGCCTCTACAATGTATTCTGGGCCCTGTTAAACAGATCCACTGATTGCATTGTCCTAAATCATAGAAGACTTTTTTCAGTACATGAGATGAGAAGGGACTAGGAAAAACTTGTCCTGGTTACCTCATGACAAAGTATTTAAGAGAACTGTTAAACTTAAATATGGGCTATAGTTTGTTCTTTCTTAAAAAAACAAGTATTCCATGGGGCACCTGGGTGGCTCAGTCAGTTAAGCAACTGACTCTTGATCTCAGCTCAGATCTTGATCTCAGGGTCATGAGTTCAAGCCCAGTGTGGAGCCTACTTAAAAAAAAAAAAAAAGACAAGCATTCCAGATTTCTACAAAGACAGATGTCTGTCAGTGAATTGTTAATTGGTATATATTCCGGAAAAAATAAACATCTTAACCTGTTCCTTCATGGAAGTGACTTTTATCAACAAATGAGAAAGTAACAGCTTTTCAAAAGAAACTCTTAATAAGCAGAAAAGATTTTGAAAAAAAAGTATGGAAATATTTGCATCATAATGTAGGGTTTGTGTGTGTGTGTGTGTGTGCGCGCACGTAGCTGATACTGATGTAAATGTGTTGATAAAAACTCACGTATCTATATATTTTAAAAACTTGGAAACAAAATTTTCTAACCGATCACAAATCTTCCATATGAGGAGTTTCAGTGAATTTTAAAACCAAGCCACTTGTTAAAAATGTAAAACTATGCTACATTCTGATTATTTTGCAAGGACTGATTGACAATGAGGAAAGTAAAAGGTTGACCAAAAGCCCAGTGCGTAATTAGTTAATGGGAGTTTGAAAGTGAATATCATAATTTAGTAAGCACAATTAATTCAGCAATCCCATTGGATCTGCATATCTTTTCAGTTATATTAGTCATTAACATCAAATATCTAAAACTTAGAACTTAGAGACATTGTATCAGAAAACATTAAATCAAAAGTTTCCAAATCAAAGAAACATATGCAATGATGTTGCTACACTAAAAATAATTTTCATTATCATAAATTTTATAAACAGTAATTTAGAGAGGGCATAAAGGCTTTTGCTCTTAGTATATAAAATAAGTATTTTAAAATACATATTACATCCTTATCTGTGCCTCTAAATTTTTGTTTTGTATACATTTTACAGAATAGTGTATATGTATGGTTTAAATAAATGGGGATTTTTTTTATTTTTGTGGTACAAAACAAGCCAACTCTGACTCACTCCTTACCTACTCAGAAACACTGACCAATTTGGCCAGACTGCATTATAAAACCTATTGATGATAATTAATAGGGGAAAGATACCGGAGAACGCCTATCTGAAAAACCCTATACCTGGTCTGTCTAGATTGCTTATTGTAAATCAACCTATAATTTGGCTGCTGGAGAATGGGTTGTGGTAACATAAACATGCTCTATCTGAGTATAAAATTGGAGAACCACAAAACTGAATTAGCTTCTTTGAGAAAGATGTTTCACATCCAATGTTCAGAATGGGTTTGTTATCTATTCAGGAACAAGGGATGTTTTTGAAAACTGTGTTTAAAGGATTTGTGCTTTTCTAGAAAGAAATGCTATATCTGTGCCTGTTCTTGCCTGTATCCTTTGAATCTTAGTAAAGCTTTGCCATATCTTGTGTAATAGCCATGATTAGCCAGTCTGCTTTGACAGTTCAACTTTCATGGTAAGCTGTAAGCTCAGACATTCTTACTGATAGGGTACAATATAAGAAGTGTGGATAGCACCAGTGTAGAGGGCAATACAAAAGAAAATGATGAAATACTTGACTCTATGAAAGTTTAGAAGAACAATCTGAAAAAAAATTATTTATACAGAAAGAAGTGGCCGCATGTTAACAGAAATATTAGCAAAAAACATGTATAGGTGTCTGCATGTCAGATGTTTCAGTACCCTTTACTTTCCAACTGACCAAAAAACCCCCAAACAGTTCAAAGTGACTTAAACAATATAAGAACATTTTGGTTCACAGTGTGCAGAAATAGTCTTCACAGAGAGTCTTCAGGACTGCTTTTATCCAAAAGTCCACTGGTGCCACAAACCCTCCTTTTTTTCCACATCTGTGCTTCTTTCTGAGGTGTCAGCTTCGTCCTGACCCCAGCTCCCCTATTGCTAACTAACTAAAGCCTGTGTACCTTAGTGCCTGCATCTAATGCTCAGTTTCCCCAGTCAAAAACAGGAAAAAACAAAAACAAAACAAAAAACAGCTGCCAACAGCACAGTGGGCTACATGTTTCCTTGTTTATATTGAGAAAGAGAGATTGACTGAAAATCAGTCTTTGCTCTGATTCAACCATCTGTGGTGACTTTGGTCACCTCAAATAAACTATTGTGGTCAGGTAATTTTATTTACTGATGTGCCCATCTTTGAACTAAATATGGTAGCAAAGAAGTGGGTTGGCATTCTGTTGATAGGTTTAGGCCACTTGTAATACATCCTGGGAGCTAGAGGTCATATGAAGTCAATTTCATACAAACCTCAGGACTAAAATTCCAGGAGGTCAGGTTCACCAAAGGAAAATTTGGGAACTGGGTGTAATGGATGCTGTGGTACATTGTCTATATCTTCCTGTCAGGACAGAGGGCTTCCACCAGTTTCTGGACTTTTGGTTGAAGCTGGCTCACAGTGGAGGCCCTCTCCAGGAATTTCTCAGCCAAAGGATGCTGTCTCCTCTAAGATCATGCTCCTTACCTGGGACAGTTCTCATCAAATAACCAGTTTATGTGGGAATATCAAGACCTTGCCCTTTTGTCTCAATGAAGGCAACTTCCATGGACAATTCCGTTTCTTGGCCCAAATCTATTTCCTTTACTTCCATTACTGGTGTTGCTTCCAAGAATATTCTCTATGGTGGTTAATTTTATGTATCAACTTGGGTGGGAAACAAGATACCCAGGCTAAACATTATTTTTGGGTGTGTCTGTGAGGGTGTTTCTGGATATGATTGGCTTCTGAATCAGTGGATTGAGTAAAGCAGATTAACCTCCCCGATGTGTTCTATTGAAGACCTGAAGAGAACAAGAAGGTGGAGGAAGGGAGAATTTTACTAACTCTGCTTGACTATTTGAATTGGAACATTAGTCTTCTGCCCTTGACCAGGACATACCATCAGCCCTTCTGTTCTCACAATAATACCACCAGTTTTCCTGTGGTCTCTAGCTTGTAGATGGCAGATCATGGACCTTCTCAGCCTCTGTAATCATGTGAACTAATTCCGTATGATGTAATAATATATGTGATATATAATAATCACATAAAAGATACATATCATTTATAAACATGTTTATACATATTGTTCTATTGGTTTTGTTTCTCTGGAAAACCCTGACATTCCCCCCTGAAAGAACTATCCGCAAAACAATTTCTATCACAATGTCTGTTTTCCATGGAAACTGAATAAAGATGAGAAAAGGGAGGAACACAGAATCAGAAAAGTCCTTTAGAAGAGACATTTTACCCCCAACATTACAAATTGCTAATATAATGATGAAATAATATTTATCACTAGAATCAAATAGTTAAGAGGTAAAACAATGGTATACAATTTTCATTTATCTGATATGTAAACATTAAAAAGAATGATAATACAACTGGTAAAGGGTAGGAAGATAGGCACACTCACGTGTGATTGCAGACATCAAAATCGGTTCAAACTTCCTGAAAGACAGCTTGACAATGTCATACCCTGCATCCCAGATGCTCCATTTCTCCCAAGGAAATAATAATATAAATGCACACATTTGTAAATCTAACTGTATTTATCCTGGCATTTTCTATAAATTTGAAAAATTTAGAATAACTTCCATTTAAGAATGGTAGGGTAAGGCTTTCTGCTCCACTCTGCTCTCTAAAACCTACTAAAATCAATAAAGAGAACAAAGAAAAGAAATTGTTATATTTGCTATATAGAAACTATAAAATAGTACCAAATACCTAACCAAAAGTGATGATGAATAGATGCAAAATTCAGTGAATTTTGGCAAAAATCAATGGAGTATACAGAGTGTGGAGATATATATATATCTAGAGTTCAGGTAGTGTTCTCCAAGGGAAGATAACATCACTGATTTGGAATGGCAGGATCCAAGAGCGGGGTTGGCTGGACAGGCTCACCACTCCCCCCACAACCCAAGTTTCCCACCCCCATTCTATCCTATAGTAAAAAACTGGGCCAGAGAAAATGGCAATAATAAAAAAATAAGGTCAGAATGGAACAAGCTGGAGGCTTTGCATAGAGTATATTTTCCATCATTTATGTCTCTGTGCTTAATTCTTGGTATTTTCTTCTGACCTGGATTCCAGTTCACAAATTCTCCTTTTATCAGGGTTTACCCTGCTTTCCTTGCAGTGCATTGCATTCTCAATTTCAGTGGGGTTTTTAAAGAGTAATTTATAGTTGATTCTCTACCATTATCACTTCTCTTTAAATATTTTTGGTTTTGTTTTTTATTTCTTTGAGTATATTAATCATGACCACTTTTCTAGTTTGAAAGCTCTATTACGCTGATTCCAAGTATGACTAGTTTTACTATCCATTGTTTCTCTTGGTTTAAGTTAGTTTATTTTACTTCTTCATATATCTGTTTTTATTGTTGAGTGACAGATATTAAGATACTTGAGATCTAGGACAATGTTACCATCTTCCATGGATGATTTATAATTGCTTCTGGCAGGAAGTTAGCAGAAACAACAATCCTGGATTACCTTAAATCAATTAAAAATTAAGATTATTCAAAACTGAGCCTTCAGTCTCTACAAGACATGGTCTATCTGATTCACCCTTACTCTGTGTGTGGCTCAGTAAAGTTTCCAGGCCCCGGTTTCCCCTCTATTCCTATATTTTGGCAAACTATACATATCAATTTTTTTCCTATGTCCTAACAAGTTTGATGAAAGCTTTGCTCAGTTTCTCAGCTGTATCAATTTTTTTTTAGAATCAGCATAAACCTCTTAGGGTAAGGCAGTTCCAAATGCTTGGGTCAACTCTCTTGAGTTTCTTTTTCATTCTGTATTTTTGTTCCATCATTTTTCAATGCTTGTTAACTTTTAATGATTTGAAATAGATTTTTTTTTTTGGTCCAAATTTTTTAGTTGTTTTCAGAAAAAGATTGGTCAAAATTTTTCACATTTCCAGTTATTAGAAATGGAATTCCCCAATCAAATTTTTAAAGACCACCTCCTTCCAGATAATTTAGAAATCTTTTCTTTTTATATGTTGTTCCTTTGTTTACTATGACCTAAATAGTTGTGACTAAGAATTTTTATTCTGCTTAAGGTTGATTGGGATTCTTAATCTGAGTTTTGATGTTTTCCACAACTCTGCAAAAATGTTGACCTCTTGTCTTTTTCAATATTGTTACTGACCTTTTCAGTTATTCTTCCATGTCTTTTATTTTCTCTTTTATGTGTTATATATTTTTTCTTCTTACATTTTTGTATGATTTCACCAGATTTATTTTGCATGTTGACTTTTCTTTAGTTAGTTCTAACTTGCTCTTTACTTCACCTAATTAACTTTTTAAATTTATTCTATTGTAAAAAAATCTGATATGATCCCAATTTTGTAAAAATATTGAGATTTAGAAGACAAAAACAAATATATCAAAAAGCACAAGCTTTCTAAATACTGTTGGAATAAGAAATTATTTTCATTTTAATCTGTATACTTTCTATATTTTCCAAATCTTCTGCTATGAGCTAATATTAATTTTGTAACAAAAAATCCATATTTTTAAAAGAAAACAACCCATTTTGATAATTTTAAATAAGTATTTTCTTAGATGTTGTTTCCATTATTAAGTTAATCCTCGTGCAAGCATGGTTTCCTGACAAAATAGTTTTTGCATCAGAATCCTTACAGGCTGACTGGTCTAATTAGAAAGTCATATCAAGTAGAATACAATGTATGAGATAATCCTTGATGAATACTTTCTAGATGAACAATAAAATTGCAAGCCTTTTCTTCACTGCATGAATGTTAATGCCTGAATGTTTATGTATTTCTTTGCCTTTCAACTGTGAAATTAGACTAACTGGACAACTAATTGGTCTCCAGAATTAGAATACTAGCCACCTAACTGGCCTTTAAATCTTGACATTCAGTGTGACTGCTGAGAATTTGATAAGCTATTATTTAATACAGTTATAAAACAGTCTTCCACTAGACTGGCATTACTAGTATATGTCTCAACAATCCCTGATCAACTTTGGAATTTTTTTCTTAAAGATTTTATTTATTTATTTGAGAGAGAGAAAGCGAGAGACAGAGCATGAGTGGAGGGGGAGGGGTAGAGGGAGAGAGAGACGCAGACTCCCGCTGAGCAGGGAGCCACGACCCTAGGACCATGACCCTAGCTGAAGGCAGACACTTAACTGACTGAGCCACCCAGGCACCCAATGTTGGCATTTTTGATATTTCACAAAGCAACATGTTTGTCTTATTTTCCTAATTCAGTGAAAGAACCCAGATAAATGTTTAGGCAGAAAGAAATTCATTTATGTATTCTATTAAAATTTAAACAAATACAACCACATTTATAAAAGAGTTAGAAACATCTATATTATTTTCTTTGAATATTGCTTTTCTTTGGCAAAAGACAAAATTAAAGAAAATCAACTATTATTGAAGAAAATAAAGGAATAAAAGATTCTTATTTGGGAATAAAATCCAAAACAAATTACACATGTCTGTCCAAGGAGATATATATATGGGCTATATCTGAAGCTTAGGTTCAAAAATCTTCATTTCAAATATCACTCACTATTTCAGAATAATGCTTGGATTTATTTCACAGGATAAAGTCATTACAATTACAAGTTAGAAAACGTCAATTACCATTCTAATAAAAAGTTTTTGGTTAGGGAGTTACTTGCAAATCTTGAACAAGATAGATTCACTCATTTTTTCCATTGAACCATTCAGTAATACTTTTTTTTAAATCACACAAGTCATAAAAATTATATCACATCTTCAGATAATACACATAACTTAATACTTCTATGGCTTCAAGAACTAGCATGGTTGGATTTATAACAAACTTATTATAATCCCATAGGTATGTGGTGGGTCAGGAATTGTGAGTGTGTGTGTGTGTGTGTATGTGTGTGAAAGAAAAAAGAGAGAGAGAGAGACAAAGAGAAAGAAAGAGATTGAAAATGAACAGGAAGAAAAGAAGAGAGTTGTTTCTTTGACTATTAAACATAGACTTCTGAATAAGGATCAAAAGTTATTAATCTTTAAAGTAATATGAAGAGAGAATGCCTTTTCACATGTATGAAAGACGGCCATCTAGAATTAGGAATGTTATATATCTGGTCTAAATAGGGCAAAGATAAATAGCCCTAAGGAAACAATCTACAAACAATGTGCAAACAATTTACAAAAAAGGATCAGTAGCATGATCTAACCAGTTAAACAATTTATTATGTAACATAACTTCACACAAATAAAAAGATATAAATCCCAACTGCCTTGATGCAGCCTGGATCAGAATTGTGGCTGAAATCAGAGGCCACAATTCAATATTTGGGACATATTTATACTATAATATTATTGTTATATTTATGCTAAATTATACTTTTGTTAAATATTATTTGTTGTTTATCTGAAATTCACATTCAACTTGGCATCTTGTATTTTTATTTGAAAAAACTGGAAACTCTGTGTTAGACATTAACTAATATTGTAAAGAATAATAGAAAATATTGTAAGATATTCATGAATAAAAAAAAAGAATTAGCCAGGTGGTGTGAAGTATTTTTTACTTAAAAATAAGTAAAAATGTTGAAATACAGTTTCAAATAAGTTACTATAAAGACCCAAGTTATAAATAGTATTAGGCATTCAGGTGATATAACTTGTATTTATACACAGTCTGTATTTTTTCATGATAATATTGAATTTATGGGTAGTTTTTGTTTGGTTTGGATTGGTTTTTTATTGAGAAGGGCAGGAAGCTCTCCCAAGATCTCCTGCTTTTTATTATAAAACAACTATATTATCTTATAGGAGTGATGTTTTCTCAAGGCTTTGATTATCATAAAACTTGTTTCATATATATTTGTTGTGGAAAATTGTAATACTGCATAAGTATACTCTTGGATAATATCCTTGCTGGAATTTGAGTTCATTTACCTAAATTGTAGTGTACATACTGATACCATGATTGTTAACTCATTTTATATACTCTAATTTACTTAATCTTTAAATGCTATTGTAGCTAAAAGACATGGGTTTACTTGCTGGGCAGAAAGCATCATGACTCTGACATGGCTTTCTTCCTACAGGTGTGTTTGAAAGCCATCTATTTTGTGATTCCAGTAGCTTCATTTTGGGACACAAAACGAAGGATGCTTCCACAATTGAAACAGCACAATTCTTTTCATTTTCTTTTAAAGGTTTATTTATTTATTTATTTATTTATTTTTATTTAAATTCAATTAGCCAACATACATATAGTACATCGTTAGTTTCAGATGTAGTGTCCAATAACTCATCAGTTGCAAATAACACACAGTGCTCATCACATCATGTGCCCTTCTTAATACCCATCACCCAATTACCCCATCCCCCCACCCACCTCCCCTTCAGTAACCCTCAGTTTGTTTCCTATGTTAAGAGTCTCTCATGGTTTTTCTTCCTCTCTGATGACTTCCCATTCAGTTTTCTCTCCCTTCCCCTATGATCCTCTTCTCTGTTTCTTATATTCCACATATGAATGAAACCATATGATAATTGTCTCTCTGATTGACTTATTTTGCTCAGCATAATACCTCCAGTTCCATCCACATGTATGTAAAAGGTAAGTATTCATCCTTTCTGATGTCTGCTTAATATTCCATTGTATATATATATACCACATCTTCTTTATCCATTCATCTGTCAATGGACATCTCAGCTCTTTCCACAGTTTGGCTATTGTGGACATTGCTGCTATAAACATTGGGGTGCAGGTGCTTCTTCGGATCACTACATTTGTATCTTTGGGGTAAATACCTAGTAGTGCAATTGCT
This sequence comes from Leptonychotes weddellii, assembly GCF_054177405.1. Taxonomy (NCBI): domain Eukaryota; kingdom Metazoa; phylum Chordata; class Mammalia; order Carnivora; family Phocidae; genus Leptonychotes; species Leptonychotes weddellii. Next base: position 65,891,378 of record NC_138378.1, on the reverse strand, counting down.
GGGTCATACGTAGCTCTATTTTTAACGTCTTGAGGAACCTCCATACTGTTTCCCAGAGTGGCTGTACCAGCTTGCCTTCCCACCAACAATGTAAAGGAGTTCCCCTTTTCCACACCCTCGCCAACATTTGTTGCTTCCTGTCTTGTTAGCCATTCTGACTGGTGTAAAGTGGTATCTCATTGTGGTTTTGATTTGTATTTCCCTGATGCCAAGGGATGTGGAGCATTTTTTCATGTGTCTGTTAGCCATTTGTATATCTTCTTTGGAGAAATGTCTGTTCTTATATTTTGCCCGTTTCTTGACTGTATTCTTTGTTTTGTTTTGTTTTTTGGTGTTGAGTTTGATAAGTTTTTTATAGATCTTGGATACTAGCCCTTTGCAAATATCTTCTCCCATTCTGTAGGTGGCCTTTTAGTGTTGTCGACTGTTTCCTTTGCTGTGCAGAAGCTTTTAATCTTGATGAAGTCCCAATAGTTCATTTATGCTTTTGTTTTTCTTGTCTTTGGAGATGTGTTTAGCAAGAAGTTGCTGTGGCTGGGGTCAAAGAGGTTGCTGTCTGTGTTCTCCTTTAGGATTTTGATGGATTCTTGTCTCACATTTAGGTCTTTCATCCTTTTTGATTTTATCTTTGTGTATGGTGTAAGAGAATGGTCCAGCTTCATTCTTTTGCATGTGGCTGTTCAATTCTCCATTTATATAAAGCCCCATTTATTGAAGAGACCTTCTTTTTTCCATTTGATATTCTTTCCTGATCTGTCAAAGATCAGTTGACCATAGAGTTGAGGGTCCATTTCTGGGTTCTGTTCCATTGATCTATGTGTCTGTTTTTGTGCCAGTACCATACTGTCTTGATGATGACAGCTTTGTAATAGAGCTTAAGTTTGGAATTGTGATGCCACTAGTTTGTTTGTTTTTTTTT
>NC_138378.1:65869649-65889959 GCF_054177405.1 Leptonychotes weddellii | reverse complement strand
TTTTTTTTTCCTCAACATTCCTCCAGCTTCTAGTTTTGTTCATCTGTTCTACTATTTTTTTTTATTTCTATATCATTGATTTCTGCTCTAATCTTTATTATTTCTCTTCTCCTGCTTGGTTTAGGCTTTACTTGTTGTTCTTTTTCCAGCTCCTTTAGGTGTAAGTTTAGCTTGTGGTATTTGAAACATTTCTAATTTTTTGAAAAAGGCTTGTATTGCTATGTACTTCCCTCTTAGGACTGCCTTTGCTGTATCCCAAAGGTTTTGAACAGTGGTGTTTTCATTTTCATTTGTTTCCATGAATTTTTAAATTCTTCTTTAATTTCCTGGTTGATCCATTCAGTCTTTAGTAGGAAGCTCTTTAACCTCCAAGTGTTTGAGTTCCTTCCAAATTTCCTCTTGTGATTGAGTTTGAGTTTCAAAGCATTATGGTCTGAAAATATGCAGGGAATGATCCCAATAATGTTTTGGTATCAGTTGAGATCTGATCTGTGACCCAGTATGTGATCTATTCTGGAGAAAGTTCCATGCGCATGTGAGAAGAGTGAGTATTCTGTTGTTTTAGGATGGAGTGTTCTGTATATATCTGTGAAGTCCATCTGGTCCAGTGTGTCATTCAAAGCCCTTGTTTCTTTGTTGATCTTCTGCTTAGATGATCTGTCCATTGCTGTGAGTGGGATGTTGAAGTCCCCTACCATTAATGTATTATTATCAATGTGTTTCTTTACTTTAGTTATTAATTGGTTTATGTAATTGGCTGCTTCCATGTTGGGGCATAAATATTTACAATTGTTGGATCTTCTTGTTGGAAGACTGATATAATGTCCCTCTTCATTTCTTACTACAGTCTTTGGTTTAAAATCTAATTTGTCTGATATGAGGATTGCTACCTCAGCTTTCTTTTGATGTCATTTGGCATGATAAATGATTCCCCACCCCCTCACTTTCAATCTGGAGGTGTCTTTATTTGTTTTTTTTTAAGATTTTATCTATTTATTTTTTGAGAGAGAGAGAACGAGAGAGCACAAGCAGGAAGAGCAGCAGAGGGAGAGGGAGAAGCCAGCTCCCCACTGAGCAGGGAGGCCAATGTGGGGCTTCATCCCAGGACCACTGAGATCATGACTTGAGCTGAAGACAGACACTTAACAGACTAAGGCACCCAGGCGCTCCTGGAGGTGTCTTTAGGTCCAAAAAGAGTCTCTTGTATACAGCATATGAATGGGTCTTGTTTTTTTATCCAATCTGATACCCTGTGTCTTTTGATTGGAGCATTTAGCCCATTTGCGTTCAGAGTAACTACTGACAGATATGAATTTAGTTCATTGTATTACCTATATAGTGACTGTTTCTGTAGATCGTCTCTGTTTCTTTCTGGTCTATGTTACTTTTGGGCTCTCTCTTTGCTTATAAGATCCCCTTTAATATTTCTTGCGGGGCTGGTTTAGTGGTCACAAATTCTTTTAGTGTCTGTTTGTCCTGGACGCTCTTTATCTCTTCTTCTTTCTGAATGAGAGTCTTGCTGGATAAAGTATTCTTGGCTGCATGTTTTTCTCATTTAGTACCCTGAATATTTTATGCCAGCCCTTTCTGGCTTGCCAGGTCTCTGTGGATAGATCTTCTGCCAGTCTGATGTTTCTACCATTGTAGGTTAAGGAGCTCTTTCCTTGGGTGCTTTCAGGATGTTACTCTGTTATCTCTGAAATTTGCAAGCTTCACTGTTATATGTCGGGTGTTGATCTATTTTTATTGATTCTGGGGGCCTTCTCTCTACCTCTTGGACTTGAATGCCTGTTACCAAGATTAGGGAAGTTTTCAGCTTTGATTTGCTCAACTAATCCTTCTCTCTCTCTCCTCCCCCCCTTCTTCTTCCTCAGGGACCCCAATAATTCTAATATTGTTTCACTTTATGGTATCTCTGATTTCTTGAAGCCTCCCCCTCATGGTCCATTGGTTGTTTTTCTTTCTTTTCCTCAGCTTCCTTCCTTCCCCTCATCTTGTCTTCTATGTCACTGACTCTCTCTTCTGCCTCATTTACCCTAGCTGTTAGAGCATCCAATTTAGATTACATCTCAGTTAAGGCATTTTAAATTTCAGCCTGATTAGATTTTATTTCTGCATTAAGATATTCTCTAGTGTCTTTATGCTTTTTTCAAGCCCAGCTAGTAACTTTATCATCGTTATCCTGAATTCCAGCTCTGACATTTGACATATCTATAGCGATTAGATCTGTGGCAGAGAGTATTACCTCTGGTTCTTTCTTTTGTTTTGACTTACTCCTTCTAGTCATTTTGCCCAAAGAAGAATGGATGAATGAGAGAACAAAATCAAAAATATCAACCACAACTCAAGTGAAATATACACTAGACAAATCTGAAGATGTCAGAAACCAAAAAAGAAAAAAAAGGGAAAAAAAGAGAATATAATCTTCCAGGTGGACAAAACAGGGTGATCCACTTGGTTCTGGGTGTATTTCGGTCTGTTTGTTAGAAGACACTAAATCCCAAAATTGTAAAGAAAGCAAAACTTATATATATACAAAAATAAAATTGAATCAGTGAAAGAAAGCCAAAAATGAAGAATATATTTATAAAATGTAAATGTAAAAATGAAAGTTAAAAAAAGACTTAAAAACAAAGAGTTGATAAAATAAGAAACTAGTTGAAAAGAAAAAAAAGAAAAAAAGGATAATTTTAAACTGAAACACAAAAGAATCATGAGAAAAAAACCTTGAGTTCTATATACTATTTTCCTCCAGTGCTGGAGTTTTGCAGTTATCTGTGCTTAGTAAACTTGGTATTCCCCTGATGTTACAGCTGATCTTCTGAGGGAGGGTCCTGCTGTGCTGATTTTCAGGTGTCTTTGCCTGGGTGGAGTTGTACCACCCCTTGCCAGGGGGCTGGGCTCATTGTAAGCTGCTTCGCGTTCTTCTATGTGGCTTTTGTTCCCTGAAGGCTTTCCTTGCCACTTCAGAGGATAAAAATAAAAATGGCCTAACCCTGATCTCCAGCCATAGAGCTGAAAGATTGTGGCTGCCTCTCTTCAGTAAATCCTCAGGGGAAAAGCAATCTTCACTTCTGTGTGTGCCAAACTCTGCAGACTCCTGTGGTGTGTACCCAGGCCAATCCTCCCAGGGAAGGAGGAGGGTCACTGCAGGCCTGCCACTTGCATGGCCCCCACACGAGAGCAGTTGACTGATCATGCATGCACCCATACTGCTCTTCATGGGGGAAGGCAGAGGGTCACCATGTTTCTGCCCTTTGCAGGGCCCCCACACAGAAAACAGTCATTGGATCCAGTCGTAGTTTGCCCTTTATGGCAAACCAAGCTGAAATCTCACTCCCAGGCATACTGACTGCAGCTGGCTTCCCAGATCCGATGCCTGGGAACTCTGCCAGCTCAGGCACTTCCGTTCTTTCCATGACCCCGGGGATCCTGAGACCACACTGTCCCACCTAGGATTTTGCCCCACTTTGCCACATGAGCACCTTTCAGACAGGGACGTTTCTCCCTGGAGCAGACTTCTAAATGTTCTGATTATACACTCTGGGGCTATATCACTTTCTAGTAGCTGGCTTACTGAGGCTCCCTCCCCCTGCCATTTATCTTCAGATATATCCCCTAGGATTCACTTCTCCGCACCTCCTACCTTGCAAAAAGTGGTCGTTTTTCTATTTATAGAATTCCAGCAATTCTTGTCTTACATCTCAGGTTGAGTTTGCAGGTATTCAGAATGATTTGATAGTTATCTAGCTGAATTCAAGGGACCAGATGAAACAAGGTCCCCTACTCTTCTGCCATCTTGCCTCCCTCTATTTATTTATTTATTTGAGAGAGAGAGAGAAAGAGTGGGAAAGAGGAAGAGAGGGAATGAATGGGAGGGGCAGAGGGAGAGGGAGAGGGAGAGAGAATCTCAAGCAAAGTCTGACATGGAGCTCGATCTCACCACCCCGAGATCAGGCCTGAGCTGAAACCAAGAGTGATTTAACTGACTGTGCTACCCAGGCACCCCCAAACAGTACAATTCTGATGTCTGAAAAGAGGCAGTACATATGCGAAAATATCTATTTACAAACGTTAACTATTTTGTAAAATATCTATTGTAGGTACTATCAATATCTCCTATGATTGTTTCTACCTCTAAACCTAGGCAATCCTTTTCCCTGGCCCAGCATCTTTGCTTCCCAACTTCCACCAATTCAAAGTCAGCCTGTCCTTCACAGCTTGGAAGAAGATATAACCATCCAACAAAAAAAATTCCCCTGCAACTTTGACCTATGTTGATGTCTCATTTTTCTGTACTCTCAAAGTGTGGTCCCCACTACCCATTCTCATATATTATAAACTACTCATTTCATTAAAAAAAATCTCTTGAGGCTTATTTCCAGAATTATAACCAACCAAGAGGCAGATATTGTTGCTCTCTGTTATATTTCTCACAGCACTCATTCATTCATTTGAAAAATATTTAATGAGTTCCACCATGTTCTAGGCCTATGTGATGTGGTAGAAATTCAATCATTATTGTAATTCTTTGGAGCTTATAATCTGATGAAAGTGGTAAAGCGTTGTTAAATTCTAGTTGCAAAAAGTATGAATATCATGGCCTTGTAACCCCTGGAATATTGAGGATACCTAAAAAATTGGTTGTGGGATGGAACAAAAGATGGTCTCTCATATGACTCCTATTTTTACAAATTGGTTAATGTAGTTTTTCTTTATTTTCTATGGATATATAACAGAAGGTTAACAATTGACTCTCTTACCTGAAGCAGAGCACATTAGATTTCCCTTCTAAAACATTTCTGATAAGCAGGAGCAGTCATTTCATTTTGAATTTGTGTGTTCCATTTAGATGATTTTGGTGACATGAATCTAAATCAAAGAATAATAGCTGAAAGTCTCTTCTTTTATTATATGCATTGACATGTGGCATCAGCCACAAGGAGTTCAAGTAAACAAACATAATTGAATATCGGTAGTAAGGATTAAGTACATTTTGAAACCTGATTCTTCCCCATGGACTAAGACATAAATGTATGAAAAAATACATAAAATGTGCAAAAAAATGAAGTTTATCATATGGTTTAAAAATTATCTTAGGCTTTTTATTTATTCAGTATGGTTCTTTACATTTATATTTCATTCATCTGTGTAGTGAAAAGTACTTCATTATTTTAGAAATTATGCCACTCAAAATATTATATGGTGCATATAGAACGTTGATGTAGACAGAAAAACAAAGAATTCAGTATTTGAAAACCTTGATCATCTGCTGTGCATATTTAGCCTATTCTAACCTAGATGATTTCAGAGGTCTTTTCCTGTACAGAGTCATCATAGAGGCAAATAGAAGTCCAGCTTCTGAATTTCTATTTGTATTATTACTATCTAACGAATTCTATTGTACAGCAGGTGTCAAATCATATCAGTTGTTTTGCAATCGAGTATGAATAGAAGATGTATTGCTATTGCAAATGAATCTAATATGAAACTAATGAGCAATAATGAGCAACTGTTTTGTCATTATTGAGGCAACCACTGAGATGCTAATAAACTCTCATTTTTGCTCTTTAGAAAAAGCAGTGGCCAGGATTTATAACATGGCCTTAATGTCCCCAAAGCCTGAGGCAAAAAAAAAAAAAGTGAAATCCTAAACTGAGGATAATTTAGTCATTTTCTGTATGATTGTTCTCTCTTATTAAAATGAACCTGTTATAATGCCTTTCAAGAATTTCTATAATGGAAGAGAAAAGATGAAGAATGGGTGTCCATTAAATGGGTATAAAGTTAAGAAGATAAGCATCTTGCCTAATTTTCCTTAATGTAAATATAATAATTCTAGAGTTTTCCACTTGCCAGTTCTTTTATAGTATAATGAAGCCTAATGTAGGCAACTTTTTATTTTTAAACCCAGTTACTTCAGAAGTAACATTATTGAAAGACTTTTTGTAATTAACTTATTTGTTCCTGTGAATGGCCTAACTTGGTAAATAACCCAGAGCACTTATCACATAGTATTATTATGGCCATATGTTTTACATCTCTGCCTTCTCTTCGGTAGTGTAAGAGCAGGAAGCTTAATAAATATTTATAAGATGAATGGTGAATAAATAATTGAATGAATGGGAAAAGAGCTAGCGCATTAAATTTGCTTTCTTAGGTAGAAATAATGTGGTTTAAAACAGTTTTTAATACATGTTCACTTGATATGTTATAAGACCCTTAAGAACTCAGCTTTGAATACTTTGTACTACAGGACAAAAAGAAATGTTTAAGTATATATGATTTATGTGACCTTGTTGCTTCGATTGATAAACTTATACCAAGTCTGAAGACAAATTTTGTTATCTTCCTACAGATGTTTGCTAGAATTCATGATTTTACCATATTATACAAGATTTAATCAGTACTTTAAATAACATATAGGCCTCTAGTAATATTCTTTCAGACTTTTTATACATTTATATTCCTTATATATTTATATATGTGTGACTCTTACAGCTTCAAAAGTCTATTTGATTAAAGATAATCAAAGATTTGAATTATTAAACTTCCTATCTTTGCTGTTGATTAGGCTGCTATAGACATATGTGTTCAAACACAAAGCAACTCTATTTGAATAATCCAATACTGCTCACTTTAGCAAGACTTCTTTTTCATTAAGTACATACATGCAGAAATTCTGCTATTTTTCTAATACGTATATGAGCAAACTATGTATAAATGTTAAAATATATTTATATCTTGTCGGGTCTATCAAAATTAAATAAACATAAGTAAAGAAGGAACTACAACCTGAATGTTTGAGATATACAAAATAAGAAAGCCAAGAGACCTGAAATACTAAATTATTTGACTTTGCAGATCCAATATACTACACAAAGTTATTGTTAAATTACAGAGGGAGGAAGTTGATTTGAGATGGAAGTTTTGGTCAAATAGACTGTAACTTCAAAACTACTCTTGTCAGCCCTCCTTTAAATGAACGCAAGTGTTCTGGGTCCCTGATTTTTCATCTCCCACACCTCTATACAGTGTAATGTAACAACTGTCCAATAATAAAAACATTTTCTCATATTTATAAATGTACACACACTTTTACAAAATCCTAGGTTTTGAAGTGTATGAAAATTGTAAGTAATTACATTTTGATAACTTTTTTTCTTACATAATTTCCTTTACCGACTTCATAGGCCCTCAGAATGAATTAGTCCAACATTCAAATAATTCTTCGCACGGCATCTATGTTATTTGGGAGACTATTTTTCATGGACTTATTTCTTGCAGCCAACAATATCTGTGACTAATTGTACTACTCATAAATTCAAGTAAAGCAATGTCCTCGAAATACATCTTCTAGTAATTATTGTACGCCTCCTGTTCTCTATGGTGATCTAAAGAACAGAAAGGATAGTTAATTGTGCCATATAGATATAAGTTATGGTTCACTGGGGCCCATTCATTAAAGTAAAATAAAATTCCCAGCATCATCTTTAATTTTGGTAAGGAGAATCTCCTACTATTTAAAAGCATTGATAACTTTTTAAAAAATGTGCCCTAGAGATAAAGATATTTTCCACTGCTTCTCTGTCCTCATGAGAAAGAAGTAAAATGATGAATTATCTCCTAAATTAAAACTTGAAGTAATTCCTTTATATATCCTTGAGAATATGTATGAGACCACATGAGCATTTTTTCAAATCTGCTGCTAAACCAAGGAAATGTTTACCGTTACATTTTATTAAATTTATTTCTATTGAACATTAATTGCTTACAGACTTTAAAGAGAATGGCAGCACAATTTTTAAATGGTCCTAATTACTGATAGAATGAGAATTTTTTTTACATATTAATATTATTTTTCATCAATGTGATAAGAGTTAAATACATAATAAAAATTAAAATAGCACAACAAAGTTTTTAATAAAAAGCAATAGTTTCCTGCTTCAGCTCTGCCTACCTTTTGGCTTTCTCCTATCTTTATTTCTCCTGGTTGTTACTTCCCTCATTCTTTTTAAAAACAGTTGATATGTAGCCACTGTGTCCCAGTCAGCCTCTCTTTTGGATATATAGATTTCTGGTCTGATCATTATGTGTCTGTGGCATAATAGTTAACAGATATTTTTAATATTAAGGTTGTCTAAATAATGTAATTTGTATCCTAATTTCTTGATTTATCACATATGAACATTACCTCTTGACTCAACACTATCAAAGAAAATCTATTTCATTCATAATACCTATCTCTCCTACCCGTCCCAATTTGTGATAGTTGTAAGATTTTCTAAATCTCTTAAGTTTGTAATGTCGAATAATACTTTACTTAAATACTTAAAGTTTCTCTGTATTTCTTATTCTATTAATTTCAATTGCATCTCTTGACTCCCCATTACTAAGGATATATATTCCCTGAACATCTTTTCTGTCCTCCATCTCCAATATCGATAACATTTATATGTGCTACACCAAACTGAAATATGTATAAATAACATATATATCTATATGTAATTATATATATAATTAACTGAATGACAAAATTGTATATAGTTATATATATTAAAAATGAGTAAACAGTATTTATATCATTATGGTTATGCAAATATTTCCTTCTCTACAAATCCAAATCCAAAGTCAAAATCCCTGAGCAGCTCAAAAAGAGAAATTTCTTGAAATCAAATAGATTCTCTCTCCTTTCCTTCCACTGATTGCTCATAATCATACCACACGCTGCTTCTTATATAGATCAGACTTGTATAGTTTTTTTCTTTTTTTTTTAATTTTTTTATTGTTATGTTAATCACCATACATTACATCATTAGTTTTTGATGTAGTGTTCCATGATTCATTGTTTGTGCATAAGTTTTTGTTTTTCTTTTAAGCCTAGAGTTATCTTTCTTTTCTCTTTGAGACAGGGAACATGTTAGCTGTCTTTATCATATCACTAGCTTGTTCCTCATTCTGTCTATTGCTTAGAATCTCACTCTTTTTTGGAAGACATTTTTTTTTTTTTCCCTGAAGTACAGAGATTTCCTGTTCTAATTTGGGTTGAAATTCTTCCTAGGCCTTGTGGATCCAATTAGTTGTAGCCAGTTCCCCCTTTCCACTCAAGACATCGGTTTTAAGAGGGATTGGCTTCACATGTTGGACTTCCGTCCAGATATGACCAACACTTATAGTCCCAAAGATTCCCTCCTCAATGGATCAGCATAGAAAGCAGAGTCAGAGCCTTTCCTTCCGCTCCTTAACACAGCCTCTCACAGTACTTGCTTATTCCTTTGGCTTTAGCCAACTTTTCTCTATTTCATCAGTTTTCAAAGTATGATCTGTGCTCCTGGTCCACAGGACCCTCACGGGTGGTTTGTGAGGTAAAAAAATATTTCATAGTAACATGAAGACATTACTTTGCTTGTTTCTGTGCTTTGGCTTGTGCACCACTGTGCAAAAGCTAAGGTGGTGGGTAAAACTGCTTGCAGCTTCGCATGAATCCAGGCAGTAGTACCAAACTGGACTCACGGTTTTTTTTTAAAAAAAAAAGCCAATTTCATATAGAATGCTCTTGATGAAAAAGTAAAACTTATTGTATTAAATCTTGACCCTTGAGTCCATGTCTTTGTAATACTGTGTGACAAGACAGGAAGTATGCATAAAATACTTTTGCTGCATATAGAAATACAGAAACTGTCTTGAGCAAAAGCAGTAGCATGATTATTTGAGAAGTGAGTTGAACTACTTTTTTTTTTTTCATGGAACATTATTTTTATTTGAAAAAAAATGACTGACAGAAAAAGTATGATTATGTAGACTTGGGTATTTGGCAATATTTTCTTGATAATGAATGGAGTGAACCTATCACTTCAAGGAAACCACTTACAATATTTGTTGCCAATAATAAAATTTAAGATTTCAGGCAAAAATTAAGTTTTTGGAAGACTCCTAGCCACTTCTGTGAGCTTGACAGATTCTTAATAATTTTTTTTTTTTTTTTGCTGAGGTTGGTGGTGATATTACTGAACATGGTTTTTAAAAAATGTATTTTGTAATACCAGATCTTCATAACTCAGCAAACTATTATTTTCCAAAAGACAAATGCATGATGCTAGAAATCATGTATGGATGAACGATTCATTCGAAGTTTCATAATGACCAATGGACTTTAATGTGATAGAGTATAGAAAGTCTGTTGATACGGTCTCAGATTCTACTTTGCAGCTAACCTTTGAGAAATTATCACTTGTCAGATATTAGTGTAGTATCAGAGAAGAGTACTCACACTTATCTGAAAAGGCTATTAAAATGCTTCTTCCCTTGCCTACTACATTTCTGTGTGAGACCAGATTTTCTTGATATTTTTAATCAAAATTAAGATATCACAACAGATGGAATACAGAAGCAGAGAAAATTCAGCTGTCTTTATTAAGCCAGATATTAAAAGAGATTTGCAAAAGTGTAAGATAATGTCATTCTTCTCACTAATTTTTTTTTTGTTTGGAAAAATATAGAAATTTAGGTAAAAATATATGATATTTATGTTAACATAGAATGAGCTTATTGTTATTCTGTTTAAATGAACTAATAAATTAATACATAACTTTTTCAGGTTTAATTTCTAAAACAGCATATATTGAAATACGTAATCCACAGACGAAATGGTCTTCAGGGTTTTCAATAATTTTTAAGAGTGCAAAGGGGTCCTGAGACCAGAACTACTGCTCTTGACTTCTTGCCTGCAAAGATCTGAAGTATTTGCCATATTCTCTCTTCTTATCTGAGTTTTTGTTTCCATATCTTTCTGAGTATTTTTGTCTTTCTATCACTCATCCCAGGGAGACAGTGGTGGAAGATGGAGACTGGCCAGTTATTTTATTCCTCCAAACTGTATAAACAGCAGGTTTCTCAGGCTCCCCCTAAACCTTCATTTTGGGAAAATAATTATCTAGCTTATTCAGACTATTAAATGTACTAGGTTATTGACACTGACTCATGTCCCTATCTCTTTAAACTAATGCAGTTTATGCTATAATTTTATGTCAGCTTAACCATTTCCCCCTCAATTAGTAAGGCTATTCCTCTGGGAAGGTTACAGATTTTATTTTCTTCCCAGAAAGCTAACCATGACCTTATCACCTTTCTGATTTAAAGAGGTGGGATCTCTTTAAAATTTCAATGCCTGTAAAGTTTTCCTTAAGAAACTCAAATAGAATCATCTACTGACATTTCTGATAATTTTCTGAAGTAATAAGAAGAGGATAAAGATGGATACATCCTTTTAAAAGGGAACCTTTATCATGGTAGCATGGCTTCATCTCTTTCTGCGGAACTTGAAAGCCTGTGTTCAGTAATTTATGTTAATGCTTTATTTTCGAAGTTTTCTTTCTTCCATAAGCTCTTCAGACTTTGACCAAGAACTGACCTTTCCCCTCTTTGAAATTTACCCTCCAACCTACCCCCCCTCTCCAGGCTAGCTCTTCATTAGGGAAGACATACCCTCATATGGGAGACATACCCTCACGTTGCTACGCATTGCGCTCTGGTGGCAGGCCTCCCTGACAAAAATCAAAGAGCTGTTAGTGCCAGAACGATGAACTCTATGATCTCAGCCCCATAAAGAGAAGCATCCCCAGAGAGAGGTTCAATTCATGTCAGAGTTAAATCTTAATTCATCTGAGAGCTGAGAAGCAGCCGGGCTTTTGAATATTTTTATTGAGAAACATTTTCGAAATCACAGATCAGATTAATATTTCAGTTACTTCTTTGAATGAATCTGGTCCAAGACAACAAACAAAATCCATGGATTGTGTGCAGTGTGATTTAGACAGAAGTTTTTAGAATGTTTAGACAGTTTCTGCTACATTTTTTCAGGTTGAGTAGGGACATGGTCTAAACTCCTGTTCCCCCTTTCTTTTTGCTTTCTTTTTAAGTCCTTCCTCCCTTCCTCCTTTCCTTTCTTTCCTCTTTTTCTTTCTTTCATTCCTCCCTTCATCTCTTCCTCCCTCCCTCCCTGCCTTCCTTCCTTCTTTCTTCTTTTTACTTTTTCTAGAGATACATTGCTTTTAAGAACAACCTATTGCTTAACACAATCTAACTTAATGCAATTGTACTTAGGATTTTTGAATGCATCAATGAGAACAAACAGGTATTCTCAGAGATTAGAGTCTTCCTTTGATTTTTATGACGTTAGGTACCATGCTACCCTAAATAAAATTGTGTTGTTAGTGCTACAACCTGCCTTAAAGTGGCAATAAGTCAATATAATTCTGGGTTAGAAAGAACTGGGTTTAATTATGCTAAATGTTGAAAGGCATATAACTAAACTTCATGGGAAATGGCATGTGGCCTCAAATTAAATAATATTTATTGAGAACTTAAATGTGCTAGTCACTATTCTAAGTGACTTGCATGTATTACATTATTTAACCATTAGAATCACTTTATAATGTCAGTACTTTTATTGTATCCATTTTACAGATGAGGGAATCAAGGCACTGAGAGTTTTAAAACTTTGTACAAATGTATTAATAAGCATCAGAATTGAGATCAGGATGTGGACAGTCTGGCTGCAGAAAATGAGTTCAACCATCACACTATGATTCCTCTCCAGGTAGTAAAATATAACGTCATAAAGAATCAATAGTGAATTCTGTTAGCAATTTATGGAATTTTCATTAATTCTTGCATTTAATTTTATGGAGTTATTTTCCTTTCATTATTAAGTAAGACAATTGAAATAGTCATGTCTTGGTACATGTTGTTTCCTAATCTGGAATGACAGGCTTTCTTACTATTCAAAATCAACCCATTCTTCAATGCTCATTTCAAACTTCATTTTCTTAATGAAACTATAGCTGTTAAAAAGCAGAGGCTTGGGGCACCTGGGTGGCTCAGATGGTTAAGCGTCTGCCTTCAGCTTGGGTCATGATCCCAGGATCCTGGGATCGAGCCCCACATCGGGCTCCCTGCTCAGTGGGAAGCCTGCTTCTCCCTCTCCCTCTGCTTGCTGCTTCCCCTGCTTGTACACACTCTCTCTGTGTCAAAAATAAATAAAATCTTTAAATATATATATATATAATTTTTAAAAAAAGCAGAGGCTCCTGGAATTTAAGTGTTGGAATGGAACATAGAGGATTTCTAGTACGATTTCTACCTAAATCAGGGAATTGCTGAGACATTAGCTTCTGGCCAAAAACATGCTGTTATAAAGCACCCAATATCTTTTTTTTTTTTAAGATTTTATTTATTTATTTATTTATTTGAGAGAGAGAGAATGAGAGACAGAGAGCATGAGAGGGAGGAGGGTCAGAGGGAGAAGCAGACTCCCTGCCGAGCAGGGAGCCCAATGCGGGACTCGATCCTGGGACTCCAGGATCATGACCTGAGCCGAAGGCAGTCGCTTAACCAACTGAGCCACCCAGGCGCCCTACACCCAATATCTTTTCTTCTCAAACCTCTATTTAGCTAGTGATTCTGACCATCTTAAACTAGAACAACACCTTGTTTTTCTGACTGAAATTTAGCATTACTCAGCTATTTTTATTAATCTCCTCATTTCTTCATATATTTGCACTTTCAATAGTTACTATAGTTTCTTTTTATGCACCACTCTTCTAGGTGCTAGAAGAGAATATTAGAATAATAAAGACATGGAAATCGTTTTAAAAAATCAGATGCTTTGGAGATGCCTAACATAGATTAGGAGACCAGGGAATGACGGTAAACCTTGGGTTGAAATGTGAAGAAAGAATGGGATTTAGCTGTTTGAAAAAGAGGAGGAAAAACACTAAAGCAGATGAAGTACCTGAGGCACAGAAAAGCTAAGTCAGTTTTCCAAAATCATAAGGCTAGTAACTGGGAGAATTGAAATTTGAGTTGGCATTTTCACTCCACAGTTGATGCTCTTAAATTAGGGTAATGAAAGCGTAGCATCATATTCAGGGAGTTGTAAGTAATTATTTAAGGCTGAAGTGTGGGATGTGTTAAGTGGAAGGGTTGAGATGGTGGTAAAATGAGTCAGAAGAGTTAGGCAGGGGCCAGATTGTGACGAGTTTTGGAAGCTCTGCCAATATGTTTGGATTGCATTCTCATTTTCTGTTTCTTCTAACATGGAAAGAGCCAGTTGGGTTTGTCCTCGTGTTACTGATTTGGCTTTCTCTAAGGTCAATTTTGTTTTCTCCTGATGCAATTATTCATTTTTATTCTGTTGTTACTTTTAAAAGTTATTTGATTATTTGTCAATTTTGTAAAGAATTTAGCAGCTTCGTTTTCTTGTCCAACTTCACCTCAGAATATTGCCTTCTCATGACTCCCTGCTTCTGTTTTATAGAACTCATCTTCTTAGATTTTTTTTTTTTTTGGTACACCAAATAAATGTTTTACACAGTATTCTTATGTTTTGTGTAGGAGGAAATTTTAGTTATGCTTTTATTCCAAGTTTTTAGGGAATTGTGCTTTTCTCTTGTGACTCAAGTATTTTGGGGATATTTATAATATATATATATATATATATATATATATATATATTTGTTTATATGTCCTTGAATTCAGGAACAACTAGACAGGCAGTACACATCTAACATGTCTGTATCTTTAGTTCTCTTAACTGTATATTTTAGCCATGAGAAAATTTGCACCTAGATCTGTCCATGATTTGAAAGTCAAGATTTATGGTCTCCAGTCCAATCTTTGTTTCGTGTGGAATTTTCTTCTCATTTTAATTTCAGGGCTTCTAACTATTCTGGAGGGTCAAATTAATCTCTGGTTGCCATTTGTTTGCCATTTTATATGTGTCTGGAGAAAGGTGTTCAATGGTCAAATAATTTTAGGAAATACAATGTGCTGCTTTCTCCTCTTGGAAATGCACTATGAAGCACCTGGAAAAGTCCTATAGCAAAGAAGCTTGCTAATCATTCTTTTTAAAGCCAGTATTTGTTAAACTTATTTTCAAGAAACATGTTTTTTTATATGTCTATGAACATTCTTTGGAACACTCTACTTTTGTAAATGCTATAGGATGAATTAAGCCTACCTCCCATAGACTTTGTTAGCCTGTCAGCATTACTCTGTTGTAATACTTATTTGCAATGCTCTTCCTCACGTAGCTATATCCAGATTCTACACAACAGTGCCTACACCTTCCATCACTTCTTATCATATTGTATATATTTTAACTCTTTTTTTTTTTTTGCTGACATATAATTTATATACAGTGAAATACACTCTTCTAAAAAAGTTTAGTTCTATGTTTGGCAGATGCACATAATCATGTAACTACCACTACAATCAAGATATAGAACCATAGTGAATATCAAAAATTTTAGTGCACAAATGGATGTGTACACAGGGGTACTGATGAAATTTACTGACCTGAAAGGTATGCCTCTTATAGTTGAAGCATGTTCACTGGTTTATTGGTAAATACAGACTCTGTATCTTCATCAGAGACTAGGAAGTAGGTCAAAGTCTTTTATTTTAATGATACATACCATTCTGTTTTAGGAGGTGGATTTTGGGATATTCAAGGATGTTATTTTTTTCCATCCATCCCTATGGATAGAGAAATTCCTAACATTCCCCTTCCCAACTCTTCCCTCTTTGTGACTTAACAGGGTTTATGTTCTCTACCTCCCCTTTGTTTAATCTGGGGTGTGTGTGCGTGTGTGTGCGCGTGTGTGTGTGTTATAATGAGAAAATGAGAGGAATCTATTAGATACTGTGTTTTTTCCCATGCTAACAGCAATCACGGTATTTTTTAAATATTAAGATATTATTGAAATACAAGATATTCTTACACTTCTCATCTTCCCAGTGGTGTTCAGTAAAATTTGGGTAAAAGTTTATATTCAATGGATGCTTTTTCTTTGATTGACTGAGTGGTTGGGTGATTTGTGAACTATTGTGCAACACTACACAGTAATATTGGAGTGATGTTTACTTTTAGACTTGGGGATGTTTTTGATGATAAGTATAAGAAGTTGCTATGCCATTTTGAGAGGCAAATTTTAATGTATTTCTGCTTATAATCTGATCTTACCATCTGGACCATATTTACCCTGTATAATTCTTTTCTTTCAGCTCAGTATGACATACTGGTTTTTAGTACAAGATAGGTCATGTTTATCTGTTGCACTGTCTGTGGTCCAGTGATCTCTTTTGTAGTCTAAGGGGAACTGTATGAAAACTGAACTGTGTCAAGGAGACTAAGAGTGTTAAAGTTCACCAAGAAATCAAGATGAGCCTTTGCAGAAACAAGAGGGAGTTAAAATTAGTATGAATTGATTTCCTACCCCCTTTTCAGAAATTGTCCTCACATGTTGAGAGTCCCTTGGCCATTTATGTTATGTTCTGTGTTATGACTGTGACATGACTATGCCAGAGGATGGCCAAGGTCAACAATGTGACCTATTTTTATTTTTTCTTAATAGGAAAAAGTTGCCATTCTTTTCCCACACTGGCAGAGTCTTTCTGTGTGTGTGGCTTTGCAGACTCCTTTTTGTGAACATTTCACATCTTTTCCTTTGATTAAGCTTGTTAGATTTCAGACCTCCTTGAACTTTAAACTTCTCATTTTCAGCTTTTCCAGTTAGATGTTCTAAATCTAGTGATCTATTATACAGTATTATTAACTTATCTATCCTTTGGCAGCTTTATAAATTATTTTGGAAATATATTTTTCTTAAAGTAGTAACACAAACAGGAGGTAAACATTATTTTAAACTTTTCTACTTAAAATTGGAAATTTTATTTACAAATCTGAATTCTCTGAAAAAAATAGTAAGAATGCATTTATTATGTGGATACTTAATACATCTCAACTTTTAGGTTTTCTTGAACTCTGAGGCTGCATTACAAAGAAGTCTTACTTGTTTGTGGATTAAATCGGTGGCACTTATTGGTTTAAGCATGCATCTACCTGAATGGATTACTGAGGCATTAAAAGTAACATACAGGCACTATGGAAACAACAACAACAAAACTTCCAGTAAAACATGAAGTATTTAGGAGAAAATTGATGCCATATAACAGGTAATTAAAATATAAATTTCCTTTTTAAAATGCCCAATCAACCCAATGTTCCAACTCACTTTTTGTGTGTGAACAAAACCAAATAATGTTAGAATTGTATGTTAGGAAATGTTGCCATGAAACTTTCAGTCAAGATGGTGGGCTTAGCTGATGTGAAATGCCACCAGTCACTTTCTGGAGCCAAGGACAGAGGATGTTAGAAAGAAATAAAATAATTTAAACATGTATTTGAATGTGAATCCAGGAAATGGGAAGCTTAGTTACCAGAAACAAAGACTGAAATCAGGCAGAATGGTGAGCTGATACTGAAGTTGAATGTCTCACAGGCATCTCCAGACATTGATGCCTGGGTTTAATATCTATGTGGACGAGTGATGAGGAATTGGATCCATGCAGTTGGAGTACAGAAACTGAGCTATGAAGGGGATGCTGTGTTCAGGAAACTGGAAATAGGAAACAAAAACTGTCTGCTAGCTTGGAAGCAATAAGAAACTGGCGTTTTCTAGTGCCTTGGGTGGGAAAAGTCAAGAGCTAGCGTACATAACCCCAATCTGCACTTCGAAGAACTATGGAGTCCAAATTCACACTGACTACAGTAGGTGGTAGAACCATAGGTAAAATCATTACAAAAAACACTGAACAATTGCTGAAGATAAAATATCTCAAGAAGTAGAAATCATAAACAATATGAAGAGGTTTTAATGTAAGTATGCCAAAAATGTAAAAGAGATAACAGAAAGAAGAGGAAAACATAAAGCTTGAATAAGAATCTATAAAAGAGGGCGCCTGGGTGGCTCAGTCGTTAAGCGTCTGCCTTCGGCTCAGGTCGTGGTCCCAGGGTCCTGGGATCGAGCCCCGCATCGGGCTCCCTGCTCAGCGGGAAGCCTGCTTCTCCCTCTCCCTCTCCCCCTGCTTGTGTTCCCTCTCTCTCTGTGTCTCTCTCTGTCGTAAATAAATAAAAAAAATCTTTAAAAAAAAAAAAAAGAATCTATAAAAGAAGAGTATTTTTAAATTTTTTAAAATGAAATTATAATTTATGTACAGTAAAATTCACCCTTTTTGGTACACAGTTCTCAAGATTTGGCAAATATACACAGTTGTATAACCACTATCACTATAATTGAGATATAAAATATATTATAATGTATTATAATTATATATGTATTATATAATTGTGATGTATTATATTATATATAATGTATTATAATATATTATAATATATTTTATATCTTGACTATATATATATATACATGCACACTGGGGTTATTTATGAAATAAGCCCCAAATATTTCCCATGACCCCTTTTGTAGCCAACTCATCCTTCCAACCCCAGGCCCTAAAAGCAATTGATCTGTTTTCTGTCCCAGTAGTTTTGGCTTTTCCAGAATGTCATGTAAATGAAGTTAAATAGTATACATAGCCTTTTGAATGTAGCTTCTTTCCCTTAGCATCATGTATCTGAGATTCATCCATGTTGTTACATGGATGAGGAGTTCATTCTTTTTTATTATTGAATATTATTCCATTGTATGGAGTTGCCACATTATTTTTTGTCTGTTCTCCAGTTTTAGCAATTATGAATAGAGATACTATAAACATTTGCGTGTAGGTTTTGGTGTGAACATAAATTGCCATTTCTCTCAGATAAATACCTAGGAGTTAGAAGTATATTTAGTGCACTTTATAAGAAACTTCCAAACACCTTTGGAAGAGGCTGTTAACAATTTGCATTTCCACTAGTAATGTATGAGGGATTCTAGTTGTTCTGTATCCTACCAGCAGTTTGTAATGACAGCTAGGACCTTTCAGCATGATTTTGAATAGGAAGAATGAAGGTGGAGCCTCTTTACTTTATTTTTGATCTTGGGGCAAATCATTCACTAGTACATACCATGTTAGTTGATTTTTTATAAACGTCCTCTATCAGATTAAGGAAATAAGGAAATTCCCTTGAACTCTGAGTTTGGTGAGAGCTTTTTGCTTGCTTGTTTGTTGAATCAATCACATATGAATTGAATTTTAATACATTTCTTTTCTTACATCTATTGAGATGTTAATATCTTTTTTTTTTTCATGTTTTAGTCTATTACTATGGTGAATTACACTGATTCATTTACAAATGTTTACCCAACAATCTTGGGATAAGTTTTACTTGGTCATGATGTATTGTCCTTTCTGTATATTGCTAAATTTAATTTGGTAGTCTTTTGTTGAGGATATTTGTGTCTCTGTTCATGAGAACATTGACAATTTTCTTGTCATCTATTTCCATGACTTTGCTGGGCTCATAAAATCAGTAAATGTTTTCTCCTCTTCCATAATATGGAAGGGTTTGTATAGAATTGATATTGTTTAGTCATTGGTTATTTGGTAGAAGCTGCCAGTGGAGCCATCTGAGCATGGAGTTTTCTTGGTTAGGAGATTTGTAACTACAAATTTAATATCTTTAACAGATGTTGTAGCTTTTAGTTTGTCTAGTTTTTCTTGAGTTAGCTTTGACAGTTTATATCTTTAAAATAATTTATCCATTTGATCTATGCTGTCAAATTTATGGGGAAGAGTTGTTCATAATATTCCCTTATTATCTTTTTATGTTTGTAGTGGTGTCCCTTTATTCAAAATGGATCATCTTAATTAGCCAACTGGAAATTCTAGAAAATAAAAATCTACTAATTGAAATTAAAAGGTTAAACAGCAAATTAAATACACAGGAAAAGAAACTTAGTGAACTGGAAGATATGAGATAGGAGAAAAATCATGGACAACATAACAAATAAAACCAAATATGGGTAGCATAGACATTTTAACAATGTTTATTCTCCCAGAGCAATCTATACCTTCAATGTCATCCTGATCAAAATTCCAATGACATTTTTCAAAGTGTTGGAACAAACAATCCTAAAATTTGTACGGAATCAGAAAAGACCCCGAATCACCAAGGAAATGTTGAAAAAGAAAAACAAAGCTGGGGGCATCACGTTGCCTGATTTCAAGCTATATTACAAAGCTATGATCACCAAGACAGCATGGTACTGGCACAAAAACAGACATATAGACCAATGGAACAGAATAGAGAACCCAGATATGGACCCTCAACTCTATGGTCAAATAATCTTTGACAAAGCACGAAAAAACATGCAATGGGAAAAAGACAGTCTCTTCAATAAATGGTGCTGGGAAGATTGGACAGCCACATGCAGAAGAATGAAACTCGACCATTCTCTAACACCATTCACAAGATAAACTCAAAGTGGATGAAAGACCTCAATGTGAGACAGGAATCCATCAAAATCC
>NC_138378.1:65853617-65869149 GCF_054177405.1 Leptonychotes weddellii | reverse complement strand
TGGGAGGGTCAGAGGGAGAAGCAGACTCCCTGCCGAGCAGGGAGCCCGATGCGGGACTCGATCCAGGGACTCCAGGATCATGACCTGAGCCGAAGGCAGTCGCTTAACCAACTGAGCCACCCAGGCGCCCAATACTTTATTTTTTGTATATATGTTTATATGTGAGGTTATCTCCAATTTTTCTTTTTTTATCATTTTAATTGCTTTTAATATTAAATTTATATCTGCTTCATGTTTTTCTCTATGCTCTAAGAAAAATATATATTAAAAGAAGAATCTGTTCCTTGAAGATCATTTGAACCAGGGTTCTTTTTCATCAGAAATTCTTTGATATGTGTATATAGTTTTTGTTGTTTATTTTTGTTTTACACTGATACTTCTTTTGCAACTATGCAATATTTTATATTTTAACAGAAAATTCATTTAAAAAATTTCTGATTTTAAAGAAATACCCGCATTTTCACAAAGAAACATACTTTGGTATGAAAAAATACATATACAAGTATATATCATATATATACACATTTTGTATATATGTATATAAATGTATACATACATTTTATATATTTTAAATGCATGTGTATACTTCATACATTTCCTTTATCATTTGTAATTGTTCCATCGTCCCTCCCTCACTCAAATAAGCCTGAGATTCTGGACCTTGGTTACAGAGGATAGACTATAGGATTACGTGAAAACGAAAATAGGTAAGGGGAAAACTGAAATTGGAACACGTTCATACCCAGGGGTCAATGAGATTCCTTTAAAGTGAAGCAGAAAGACTCAAGCATATAGAAAGAAAACATGACAAAGCCCCAGCTAACTCAATGGAAGAAATCAGCTCAAGGCTTTTGTTTTTAAACTTCCTCAGTTTTCCTGTTTCACATTTCATGTGTCTGTTATTTGATATTATTTCCTTTCTCCTGATTTCCTTAGGACTTCTGGAAGTGCTCTCTCTAAATTCCTGAAATATAACTTTAATTAATTTAATTTTTGCTCTCTTTCTTTAATAAAGGTTGCATATGAGATGCAAATTTACTTTTGACACAGCCCTAGTTCCATCCCAAGAGTCTGAATATATAAACATTCAGTTTCATGATTTCCTAACTTGTTCTTACTTTTTAAAATCAGTAATGTGAATGAAATAATAGCTCACAACTTATTTCCCACTTGATCTGTAATTAGGCAAATACACTTAAATTTTCAAGTGTTTGACGTTCAAAACCATTCTCAAACAGTATTTATTTGTAAATCAAAAACAAAATAATGTTGACTTCATCAAATAGAAGATGAAGACTGTGTGCGTTGCTCTGTCTACTTTTTTAGCACTTCATCGTCTTGAATTTTGTCATCTTGATCCCTTTTTTCCTTCATAATAGACATATCTATAAATTTTGTCCTTTATGTTCTATTTTTAGTTACACTTATCACAATTATTTAGGCTAGCATTTTCCAATTTGTGACCCTCAAAACACTTTGTTCTATAATATGTTAACAAGTGTCCTAAAAAAAGGACTCTTTTTCAGTAAGGCTAGCTTAGCAATGCAGAGGTAAATACAACTACACTGGTATCCTTATTTAAGGACATCTTAAGAAGACTAATATAATCATAAGTATTATGAGTTATCTATAGGAAGCTGCATTATGCAGAACTTCCCATATTGTACAACTATGGAACCCATTTTAAAGCCTGGAACATTTTTAACATTCTATGATATCAGTGTTTTTTCAACAGGACAATACCGTCTTGGGCTAGCTCTAGATTTTTTTTTTTTTTAAAGATTTTATTTATTTATTTGCGAGAGAGAACGAGAGACAGCACAAGAGGGAGGAGGGTCAGAGGGAGAAGCAGACTCCCTGCTGAGCAGGGAGCCCGACGTGGGACTCGATCCTGGGACTCCTGGATCATGACCTGAGCCGAAGGCAGTCGCTTAACCGACTGAGCCACCCAGGCGCCCTAGCTCTAGATTTTTAACCAATATCAATGCTCGCTCACAGTCAAATCTGCCATTTCTTCCTCATTATCCAGTTTTTGATTTTGATTAATCTCCTGGTAATCTGGAGCAAATCTTCAATTTTTGTGTGTGTGAAAAGTACAAAGTGGTATATTTTCTGAAACACTGCTTATTTTAAAATAATGTTCACATAATAGCAACAGCTTGATTGGGTATAAAATTCTTGAATCATAACTGTTTCCTCTCAAAGCACCACAAATTTTATTTTCTTCAGAGACCAATTTAGCTGTCTTCCTCTTTAGTGAATCTAACTTTATACTTAAGAAGCAAACAGTTTGGGGACACCTGGGTGGCTTAGTCAGTTAAGCACCTGCCTTCGGCTCAGGTCATCATCCCAGGGTCCTGGGATCGAGCCCCATGGTGGGGCTCCCTGCTCAGTGGGGAGTCTGCTTCTCCCTCTCCTCTGCTCCCCCACCTTGTCTGAGCTCTCTCTCTCAGATAAATAATTTTTTTTTTTTAAAAAGGTAGCAAACATTTTGTCAGAGTATGTCTAGGTAAGTATCTCTTTCATTTATTTTTCCTGAGTCATATGGTAAGCCTCCTCAGTTTCTAGATTCAAAACTTTTTATATGAGAAATGCTTTCTTTTCCTGTCTTAATTACTTAACTCAGCTTGGGTTTCCTCCTATTCCTATTATTTATAGTTTGTATATTTGTTCTTTTCCTTAATTATTTTTTTCTCACATGATTTACATTGGTTTATCTTTTCCTTCAGCGTAGTAGGAGTACTACTGTTCATGTCTGTGCACTGAGGATTCAAATTTTCTGCAGCTTTAAATAGTCTCTTTGGGTGTCTCTGATATTTGGCTACTGCAGTTTTATTTTGGGTAATTTCTTCCTATAATTTTTTCCTTCTCATCTCAACATGCGTTTATTATTTAGTCTCTTCTTATCTATAATTTATCCCATCATGGTAGGCTCTACTTGTGCAGAGATAATGTTCTTTTACATGCTAGGATGTCCCTTCTCTTCTTTCGTGTTAATTTTAAGCCCTGTATTTGTTGTTTTGGGACTCGCTCTTGAATAAAGAAATACCTTCTTAGGGAATGTTCAGAATGAGGGAATTTTTCCCAATTCCCTTTTAATTCATTACTGGTCAAATCCTTAGTTTCCTCTTTCTTTTCAACATGTTTATTGAAGGCTGATTACTAAAGAAATTCTAAGAGGCCCTCTAAGATAGTAGCTGGGAAAACAAAACAAAACAACCATCAGGACAAAGTGTTATTGTGGAGCGAGAAGATTCGTATTCAGCCAGCTTTTATTTTTTGGAGAGGAGAGGGAGATAAGGTTGCTGGGCATCTCATTCCTTATCTTAGTTTTGCCCTCAACTTCCTATTTGGACTTTCAGTTTTCCTAAAGTGAAATAGGATTTCTTTACTGTCCTCATAGCTCAATTTACTATTTTTGAAGAGGAAGCAATTTCTTGGGAAAATGAAGTAATCTGTTGTCTTTTATGATAAATAAAAGACATGCTCCATTCCTAAGGCCTTTCCAGTCATGGGGGATATTTTCTCTGAGAGAAATGGAAACCTCTTTCTGGAATCAATGTTCACTTACCTGCAACTTCTAAGAGCACTTCCTTCCAGGGAATGAATGCCTAGCAGTTATATTGATCCATTTGCTGCTTGGAAGAGGGATTCCCCCTACTTACTCTGTGTAAAAATAGTAGTTAGGCACCATGGAGATCTGTGGAAGGGCTGCTTAAATTGGGTAACCCCTCACATTCTCTTTTTTAAGGTAAACTCTATGTTCAAGGTGGGGCTTGAACTCAGGACCGCAAGATCAGAGTCACATGCTCTACCAACTGAGTCAGCCAGGCACCCCTCAGATTCTTGATATATCATACCTATAATAGACGAGAAACATAATTAATTACGGGAAAGATAATTTTACCATTTCAGAATGCTGTCATGTATCCAAAAGATGGGATTTTCCTTGTAAAATATATTCAGTAATTATTTAAAAACTATGTTGATGTTGACTTTTTGTTGTTGACATTTTAAAGTAAATTCAAAAGATGGGTTTCCCAGTACTTTCACTTAATCATTTTCCTGAATTTAAAATTAATAATTTTCTTTTGATAAGGAGAGTATGTATATGATACCCAAATATATGCACTTTTGATTGGTAAATATTTGAGATTGGTTTACATCTTTTATATATTAATAAATAAAAAAACTAAAGACTCAGTTTTTCCAAGTTGGAATGTGTTCTATTTTTCACATTTGTTATTCTGGTATTCCTCAGTTATATTCAGAAACTTTCAAATGTTAACTATTACCCAAGTGAGTTTTCCATTTTGTATGTATTATAAATAACGAGTTAGGGAACATTTATTCTGAATATCCTAAACCATAATCCTTCAATTCATTCCTAATTAGAATAAGTATTTCTATTTGTTTAATATAAACTTGACAATAGAAAATCCCCATAAATTAGTAATTTTGTCTTAAAATAATTCCATAAGTTGTATGGTGACAGATGGTAGCTACACATGGTGAGTATAGCATAACCTATAGACTTGTCGAATCACTGTATTGCACACTTGAAACTAATGAAACATTATGTATCAACTATACTTCAATAAAAAAAAAATCCCGCCAGATTGATAACTGTTGTTCTTGTGTTATTATTTTAATCTGTTTTTATTTGTCTCAAGAATTATTCAACCTTGGGGCACCTGGGTGGCTCAGTCCGTTACGCTTCTGACTCGATTTTGGCTCAGGTCATGATCTCGTGGTCATGAAGTTGAGCCCTCCTTTGGGCTCCACGCTCAGCAGGGAGTCTGCTTGAGATTCTCTCTCCCTCCCCCTCTGCTTACCCGCCCCTCAAATAAATAAATAAATATGTTTTAAAAAAGAATTCTTTAACCTCGATTACGGTGCTTTATTTTCTCTGAAAATCCTTTGTACCTGTACTTTCTATAGTTATTTGATTAAATAATGGAGAAAGCACCTTCTAGAATTCCATGGAATTTGTCACCATGAAAAAACCATTAGACAATAATATTGTTTAGATTTTGGAACTGGACTTAGGCCAAGTGAACTAAACCTGAAGGCAGCCATTAGAGTTTGCAACCCCCTCCCATACAATTTATTACCTGTACACTTACTTCCCCCTTATCTCTGTCTCATGATACAAATAAATTATTTAGATGTTATGTGGGGAAATTAAGTTGGTCAAGGTGACCACTGTGTTGCTACTAGCTTGTTTGCTGCTTGCTGCAAAATGTGCTGAGCCCTTGGCCTTATTGTCCTCAGCTGCAACCCAACCTCCTGTGTCAGAGCATTTATCTGTCCATCATGATGCCCATGGCAGTTGAGGGACAAGGGGAACCCATGGTACCACAATGACACTGAGTAATAAACCATCTTATCGTGATGCTGTATATTTTTGGCCAACTATGGACTGGTAACAGGTTTACTCCTTGCTATCCTCTGTGAGGCTGGGGTTGCTTCTGATGGAGTTTTTAAAGCTGCTGAATGTATATCTGTTGTCTTAACCCAAAATAACTTGGAAGTAGGTAAAAAGGAGTGAAAAATCAAAGGCTTGGTAGGGATATAAAGTATTGTGTAACTCTAGTGCATGTATTGAAATGTACTTTACATTAATGAAATTAATGAATCTATTCATAATTGCTAGTAGGGGTGTGGTGAGATCACATCCAGCTGGTCATAATTTTGACAGGTCCTCCATGTTGGATCCCCTCAGTCCAGAGTCTGGGTCTCAGCCTTAGAATCTCATGAAATGGGTGTTGTCATATACTGAGAGTGGGTGGGGGGGAGGGGGCTCTCATGGGTGAACTTATACTATTAAAGGTCACGTCTAAACCAGAGACAGAGTTCATTCATTTATTACCAGATACCCTTTCTGGAGAGAGTCATGCTAGTATTTGCTAAGCAGGAAAGGCCCCTGCCCCTTCATCAAGAAGCCAATTCTAAATCAAAAGACTGCTCTGTACGGTTAGATGCAGAGCAAAGGAGGATGGTAGTAAGTGAGGCTTGAAGAAACACCTTATCTCACTTCTTGGTGCCCCAGTTGCTCTGGTTACTAGGCATTGCTGACTGACACATTCCTGTTTTTGAAATTTCTTGCTCCTATTTTTCTATACTTCTACTGCCTTCCACTTCTGTTCTCTTAATACACCATTTTTGTTGGCTGTGCTATTATAAAATATTTAGCTATTTCCCCATTAAAGTATTTTTGGAATGAGGCTGGGAAAATGAATATCTTCAGGTCTCACTCTTAGCTGTGGAGCCTCCAGTCTTTTTCAGATGACTTTGCAAATATCCTATCTCATCTTTGTGTGTTTGTTATATTGGTATAATTATCAGCTTTAGAGATATCTTAATGTTATAAGTATATTATATACCAATAATTAGGTGTAAGCATTATGTGTCAACCTAGTATTTGGTTCATGTATATACAAACATATATAAATAGTCCAAAGTTCATTTATTTATTGAACAAATATGTATTTTGCACCTACTTTGTTCTCAACCCTTTGTAGGTGTTGGAGATACAGTGAGTAGATGGTAAACCTTTCTACATTCATGGAAATCTGATTCTAGTGACAGTTAACAAGTATGGATATATATTTATAGCTTAATTTTAGATAGTAATAAGCTTATGAAGAAAAATAAAGCCACGTAAAAACTGAAGAAAGACAGGGGTGGCTATTTCAGACAGTATCATGATAGTTTAAATAGTTCTCAGAGCACAAAAGCTATGTCGGGAATGTCATTAAACAAACAGATGTATTTGCTAATTCTGTTATTTCCAGTTTGATCATAAAAACATTGCAAGAACTGTGATGTGAATATGCAACATCTGTCAATAAATCTGACATTCTCTCATCTTTGTGATTCCGACATATTAACATTGATTGGTTGTAAAATGAAAATATAAAAAAATCTTGTTCAAATGCAGTCAACATATAAATACTTTGAGGACGTTGTTAACAGGACTGACATTTGAATGTGTGATGAAACGGAATAGATACCATAGAAATTCAGATAATGTTGAGAAATTCTCAAACTTCAGTTAGTATATTAGTCTTCTGTTCTTTCATAATCCATAAAAAGCATGCAGCATACGGTAATGTGTCAAGAATTTTTTAAAATCCTATTTATGTGTGTAAGTTCAAATAAGATGCATCTTCTTTGCTGTATTATATAATGATGCTAAAATGTGAGGTCATTTAAGGATTTGCCAAACATGGAAAAAGAAATATATTTGCAGTTTTTACATTAGGATACAATTATGCTTTGAGAAAGCACTATTGCCTAAATACATCTTGAAAATACGCTTTTGAGAGGGAATGAATAGCACACAAATTCTGATTTCTTTTAAGTCATCTTGAAAAATGGACTACAGACACATGAGCCGAGTTTTAATAAAGTGCTAATTAGGAGTGCATGCCACAATTTGAATGGTGGCTGTATGAAATGTACAGAAATCTCGGCAGTAGAGGAATGGAATGTGGCTTTTGGGGACAAGTTGTGACAGCTAGGTGCTGGTCCTTTGATGACATGAATCTAAAACCTCTAATGCTGACAGAGCCTTTGAAATTATCTATTCAAACTCTCAATTTGCACATGAGGAATCTAGGGCTTAGCATGGGTAAGTGACTTGCTCAAAATCATTTGGCAAACAGGTCCCCTGATTAAGTGAGTCTGCACTGTGCCTCAGTCCCACACTGCCTCACCTTCCCTCCCATTTGCTTTTCAGCCATTTTGTTGAACTTCACAACACAAGGGCTTACAAATAAAGTGGAATTCACGTGTGTAAATTATCCTTTTGTTCGCTACCTGCTCCAGTGAAATAGTTGCAGAGGACAAGAAGGACAGTGAATGAAAATGAGGTGGAGGAGTCTCATTGCTCCTTTTTCTTATATCCAGCCAGAAGAAATTGTAAGAACTCATAATGTAAATGGAAGTTGGAGGAGAGGTTTGGGGCAGAGCTGGTCAGCAAGAGAAGAGAAAGCGAAAAGGGGGCCATGCTGGACTCTGAGGTAGAAGATTACAGCTCCTCCATTAGCAACCATCTCCCTGGTAGCTGACTTCTCTGATTTTGAACAGGAAACTGTTAACAACTCCCGACCTTCCTTTTTTTGTCTATAGAATGAAAAGAGGTGACTAGTTAATCTTCAAGGTCCTTTCCTGTGTCACTAGTCAAGGACTGGGTGTATATTCAGCCTTTTGGAAGTCTTATGGAGGATATCCATGCAATTCATGATAAAGCCTCTGTCACCCCTCTCTACATGCAACTAGGGAGCACTGATATTTGTTTTCAGGTGGAGATAAGGCCATCCTTGATGATCAGTTAATAAGTCTGGTAATTTGGAATTACACTCAGTTCTTGATTAACCAGAGTAAGCAGGGGTGGAGGGTGATGCAGAAGGGAGAGAGCACAGATGACCATAAATCACATATGAAACAAAACTCGAGTACAGTATGGTGCTTAAGAACAGTTATTCTTGTGTTCAAATCTTCACTCTATACTTACTAGCTATGTGACCTTTGGAAAGACCTAGAAGGCCTTACATTGTCTGGCCCCTGACCATATCTATGACTTAATGTCCTGCCTCATTCCTCCCCACACAATTTGCTTCAACTACAAAATGCTCCCCACTCATCTGTTGTTGGGACAAGCATGCTCCAACCTCAGGGCCTTTGCACATACTGCCTTTGCTTTTCCTCCGATATCTACATGGAAACACTACTCTTTTCTTTCCAGTTTCCCTCAAATGTCACCTTTTAGAGAGACCTTCCCTGGCTATGCTAAGGAGGAATAATGATAGAAACTCAACTCTATATTCTTACCCTGCTCAATGTTTCTTTATAGTCACTTCCAAGATACTATGTATGTGTTTTTGTTTGGTTGTCTTTTGTCTACTTATATTAGTAAGTAAATTCTTTGATGTAGTCCTTGTTTTTTGTTTTGTTTTGTTTGGCTTTTTCATCTAAAAAGCCACCTGGCACATAGTAACTGCTCAGTATGCATTTGTTGAATAAATACATGCCAATACCCAATAGTAGAGTCAGTAACAGAAATGGCTACATGCTGTACCTCTCCAGAGAAAGACTGGTGATGAGTGAGGAGGACAGGACCTTCACTTCTCATCGGATATAATTATTTTTATTCTGTGTGTATTACATTTGTTATAAATTATTTTAAAGAGATTGTGGCCTGGTCCAAAATATACCATCATCCTATGCACATTTAATCTGTATTTAATTTTATTTCTTCCACTTCAATCTATGTTGCTTCTGATCATAAACGGAAATGAGCCAGCAGAAAGGAGATGGTATCTATCCACTCAGCATCCATGTGATAGTTCACTGTTCCAGAACCTGAACGCCATGAACTCTCACTAATGACCATAGATATGAACCTAGGAAAATACTTTTATATGAATTAACTGAAATGATACAAATTAAGAATGTGGAGAATGTGAATGTGAATGCAAATACAAGTAGATACAATCAATTTGAGTGAACGCACCAGACCATTCATGTGGCCACAATTCCTCAAGCCCCACTAACTTTAAATATTTTCTGTATCTGGCTAGCTTCATTTATGTCTCTTCAGCAGCTTGCCTTAGCATGGAAGAGCTGTAGTAGGATAAAAGACCCATCGCGTGATGGGCAACACTAGAGATGAGGGTTTAAGTATAACATATGACAAATTAACTTCTTCATGATTGTTACCCCGGCAGGTGTTTTGTCTTCCTGAATGAAGTATTTGGGGGATGTAAAAAATTTCAGATCTGCGCTTTTCTTGGTTGTGTGATATTACAGACATGAAAAATAGACAACTAACAAGGGAATGGATATTTTTAAATGAGGATAGGAAGTATTTACATCAGCGAAAAAAGTGAAAAATGCCTTTGTTTTTTTCTCCCCCCGCCCCGACTACACACACACACACACACACACACACACACACTGTTCTAACTCACACACACACATCCAGTTCACACACACATGCACACACACCCATGCACACACACACACACACACACACACACACACACACACCCCAGTTCCTCACCCCAGGACTCGGATGATCAATGCCCAGGCTCGGCCTTGCTCCTGCTGAAGTCACATGTGAGTTCTAACAAACCCCCCTCTAAAGCTGCCTCCTATCGCATGCCCTTCAGGACAGGATGAACACATTCACCAAAAATCATGTTTTCTTTGCATCCTAACTGAAACAGCATTAAAGGGGGAAATGGGAATTCAGCACTGCCAGCTACGGTATCTCTCCTATCAGCTCACCAATAAGGCCTGGTAGGGACCTGCCGAGCCTCTGGATAAATTGTATTTTCCAAGGGTTAATTAAGCTGTCTTGAGCTTCTGCATGAAGAGGAACAAACTGGCACTTGCAGCACATTACAGTCCCTGCTGCTTTTAGCTGTATCGATCCGATGCCTGACCTGTGAAATCCTTGATGGCTGCTAACACTAGAAGCTTACTGGAGCTTTCCAAGGGAGCTTCGGGACAGCTTGTGTAGTCAGGTACAATTACCTATCCCTCCAGGAGAGCCAATTAGTTCACAAAGAGCTGGAGCAGAACAAATGTTTTGTATGTGATTTAGAATCCTAAAAAAGAAAGGAGAAAAAGGGGGGGGGGAGGCTTTGTTCTGTCTGATTCTTTTGTTCCTAATTTTATGATTATTGTTCCATTCACAGTAGTCCTCACATTGCCTCACATGTTTCTGAAAGAATTATAAGAACATGATAAACTGTATTTACCGTCTTCCCTCTTTAAACTATGAAAATTGTCTTCTGCCATTTAAGATCCAGCTTCTGGACTAATTGTATGAACTCAAAAGTAGGAAACCCAAGTTTGTTCTACTTTCTGCATTTCAGAAACTTTCCCGCGAAATGGTACAATAAATTTTATCATAATGAATTGCTCCTTTAAAAAAAAGAGAATGGATGACAACTAGTTCTGAAACTTGGCTTTGCAGATAGAATGAAAGAATAAGAGTTTCCTGGGCAGAAATTTGCTCTACACATCCAGTTATATACCAACATTAGCATGATTGATTCTGAAACTAAGCTAACATAGATGGTCAACTAATGAAGTGCGGTGTACTCTGAATACAAAGGTAGCACAACCAATCTATCTTCTGTATGCCCTGAGCCTAAGACTGCCTTCCCAGTCATAGGTATTAGTATTACTGAGGTATTAGTATTACATGCCCATTTTCCATGGTGACCAGTGATGTTCATTTATGAGTTAGCTGCGGGGGATAGTCTGTCCATCATTAAATACATTTCTTCTTTATTTTTGTCTTTGAATATTATCTTAATCTTGCAGGGATTGATAATTGATAATTATAGCATAATGTACCAATAGAATTAACTGCAAATAGAATTTACTGCACCCTAGGACCAAATAAGCATCAAAATAAGGAGATTAGGCAATCAGTTGTTATTTGCAATAATGGAGACAAATTTAAAAATCTGGTTTCAAATCTTCTTTCAGTAAAATAAAATAAAATCATATATGTATCTAGGACTGTTTGGTAGCTATAAAATGAATTGGGACCAGGAGTTTAATGTAAAAAAAGGTTATCAGATATCCATCACAGAAGCCTTTAGTCCCATTTGAGAAGATAATATAAGCATTTGATTCCTATTTCTGAAATGTAGTAAACTGAAATTAACAAAAAGATTTGATCATATTTTAGAAACAAGTAATCTGAAGTAGAGTCAGTCTCTGCACTAAAAAGTGCAAAGACAGTAAAATCAAAATTTAAAAAATATTTTTTAAAAATCAGTCAGTTGGGTTTTACCTTAGCTCCTCTTCGTAAGATCAGGTTTTAGTAACTTGTAGTAAAGTCATAACTGCACAAAGAAGTAAGGGCCTAATATGGACCTGAGGTACGTGGAACTGGAAGTTGGCTTACATGAACTAGAAGGCAGAAACTTGGGTGTATGTCAGGGTCTGTGTGCCTGAGAACTTCCCTGTGTTTGTCCCCCCAGTGCAGGCAATGTCAATGAAAGTAGATTCATGCTGCCTCAACTTCTCCATCTGTAGGCATAATTGCATGGAACAGGAGCTCTTTTAGCTTTTGCTAGTCTGTTTGTAAAATGCACTGAAAATTTGGCATTGATGGCATTCTGCTGCTTCAAATGCTTTCCTCTCTCCCTTATTAATGTCGAGTGGTATTGAGGCCACTCCATTTGGGTGTTGGAAAGGAGCTGATAACAGTTTTCAGTACTGGAGAGTCTTAGCATACATAATTTGGTAACTGGAAAAAAACAACCCTGCATGATTCAGGGCTAAATTCACTATTTTAACTGGTAAGAGACAAGCAGATGGTAAGAGGCCATTCCATTGGTGGTCAAATTTTGGTTCGAGAATGTATGTTGTGAAAATGAGATCAAAACCATGAACTTAATTACCCTAGAGTCCTCTCTTTTGTTACATGATCCCTAATCATAGCCTTATGCTCTCTAGGTGATGTTCACATGTTACACATTGTGCCCCGAGAAAGCAACGGGTGGGTCATGCAAATCCTTCACCTTCACTGGAAAAGCAATCTAAAGTAGGTGTTAG
Source organism: Leptonychotes weddellii (assembly GCF_054177405.1). NCBI lineage: Eukaryota > Metazoa > Chordata > Mammalia > Carnivora > Phocidae > Leptonychotes > Leptonychotes weddellii. The sequence continues at coordinate 65,856,561 of NC_138378.1, read as the reverse complement.
TAGTGTAATCCTGGAATATGATGGCTACTTATTTGTTAATATGTGGTACCTACACTTACTTATTTATTCTTCAAAATACCTTTTTCAAGCGAAAAAAAAATTTCAAAGTACCAGTGAAATTTCTGAAGACCATTTTTCTTTGCTATCATTCTTTGAAAGAGAGAGTAAGAGTTTAGTAAACCTTTTCTCAATGTATATAGAGGCTTCCTGAATAGAATATGACTTTAGTTTCACTCCAGTTCTAAGGAGCTATCATCAAGAGTTAACCTGGAACATATAGGTATGAATTAAAGACCATCAATAGAGCTGACAGTTTTCCTATCCTTTCTCACCTCCTTCTGTTAAGTCCCCTAAGAGGAAGGAGAATAACTTCCTAAGGTTTCAACTTGAAAGTTTTCAATCTATTTAACAGAATAAAGTACACAATGATCTGATTTTTTTAAATCATAAGAGGCCTTAGAGCTACCTGCCGAAGATACAAAGTACAAACAAGATCGCAAGCGACATATTAATGTTTGAAATATCGGTGTTCATAATACATAACACAATAGCAAAGATTTTAAAACTCTGTTTTTATCAAGGAGTAGCAAGTTGGCGAAACCTAGAGAATCAGCTTCTGAAAGCTTCATTTCTAAAGTATCAAGAATATTATTCTCATTGGAAAATTGCTGCTGATATCCATCAAGTGCCTGCTTTCTTCTCCAACCAGAGCATAAAGAGTCCATGTTTTACCCTCTGAGCATGCCTGTAAGTAGAACTAAGTGTGATTCTTCATATAAAGTCCTCAAGGAAGAGGAAGAATGGGTTCCCCAAACTTGATGGATGTAGGTGTTCAAATGAGAAAGTGAATAAAGTGTCAGACTCAAGCACAGAAAAGGATAAAGGTATTAAAGAGTAAGATTGAGGGGAGAGTGCTTATTCAAGTCTCAATGTTTACTGCTTCATGGTCCATTAGGGCATCCTGGAAGGAGGCTTAGTGCAAAATAAATGAATACAATTCTTAACAGATAATGCCATTAATGCTGCAGGATGTTCATTTCTTTTTAAAATCTATTGTTATATGTTGAATGATATATTTCTTATTAACTGTGAAAACATGACACTCTTCATCTTAAGTTTATTTCTACATTAATTCAAATTCATCTGTCTAGAAAAATTTCCCTTGGTTATATCCTTTATTTATAACATCTAATAAAATCTTCCCAAAGGTAGGAAACACACCAGAAGGATATCTGTCCTTGTATCTGAATGACATTTTTACTTTTTCCCTTCTAAATATTCTCTTCTGTCTCTAAGTTCATTGCAGATATAGAGGCCAGAATCATGCTTGACCTATAAAAGCTAATAAAAACCATAGCTTTCCCATCACAACTCAATTGCTCTTTCATTTATTAATCATTTTGTACAAGCCCTCTATTTACTAGACACTGTGCTAGGTGCTGGGTTGATAATGGCAAACAAAACAGATACATCCCTTGACTCCCGATGCTTACAGACTAATGGGAGAGATTTTTAAAGTATAGTAAGTGCTCAGGAAGGAAAAAATACACCGTCATGTGAGAGCAAATAATGGGGTACCAGTATGAGAGTATCAAGGAAGAATTTTCTAAGGAATGATGTTTGAGCTATGAGCTAAAGGATAAATGGGTATTAACTGGAGGGTTTTTAGAGGGATAGGGTGGCAATTAGAGGAAGCTTCTAGGTATAATGTTATGTAGAAACGAGAAAATGTCTGGTAAACCGGAAGGAGGCAGTAAGGTTGAGCACACAGAACTAGAGGGAGAGAGGTCAGAGATGAGGCCAGGGCAGTAGGCAGAATGCGGACCACGGAGACCATGGGGTACATTAAGAGCTTTGGTCTTTGTTCCTACAGTAGTAGGACACCATTGCAAGCTTATCGATAGGAGTGACCTAATGAGACTTGAATTTTCAAAACATGACTCTGTTAGCTGTGGAGAATGAAAGGGAATAAAGTAATAGTCAGGCAGGTTAACTGTTAAAACTTTCTTGCAGTGATCCTTCTATCCTGTATTCTCTGTACTAATTGTCAACTCATGCCTGTGATTGCCTGGAGATAAACATGTCTATCTATATACCCAGAACAGCCAGGTTTCAAACTGGCAGTGTAGGCTCAATCTAGACCCTACACATTTTTTTTTCTTGTGCAGTGTTAAAAAAAATTATATTGATTTTTTTTGCACATTAATTTTACACAAAATTCTGACTTCTAGCTTCTTTTGGTATGTTAGAAAATGGGGACCACATGGGCCTGATTTTTACATGGTGACAATTTCTGCATGGTGACAATTGGTTGGAACTGAGAAGTAGTAGTCCTTCCCTCTAAGATGAGGCACCTGCACTCAGTTTTCCAGGGTTCTTACCACTGAACTTACAGCTGACCTGCATCACTCACCTGTCTTGTCCTGTAGGCATTTATATTTTTGGCCTTGTCAGTTCATTTTTGACATAGCTTGAGCAGTGAACTTAGATTTTAAAACAAAAGTTATAGTTTAGAAAATAATGTGATGGTGATAATTATCTGGAATTCTGTGTCTTCTGAATATAGTAAAACTAATTGACTAGTAAAATAATCAAAATACATCTACATATAAAAGCTAATGGATTTGTTAACTGGTGTCCCCCCAAAAAGAGTAATACATTCATAATGTTTTTAAAACCCTTATATAGATTAAACTAGAATTATCCCTAAATATTCAAAATTTTAAAAAAATTACAATGAGAATATGCAAACACGTGGAGTTGGTATGTCAATCTCATGTCAATTTATTTGATTGACAGAACGGAGGTTAAGACATGTCATAAAAAGCATAGTGCCGGGGGTTGGGGGGAGGGGGGGAGGGGAAAGGGTGAAGGGGGGAGGCGGCCGGGGAAGGGGGTGGGGGCCTGGCGGGGGCATCCGGCAGAGCTGGGGTCCCCGGGCTCC
>NC_138378.1:65828020-65853117 GCF_054177405.1 Leptonychotes weddellii | reverse complement strand
AAAAAAAGAAAGGATGAATACCCAACTTTTACATCGACATGGATGGGACTGGAGGAGATTATGCTAAGTGAAATAAGTCAAGCAGAGAAAGTCAATTATCGTATGGTTTCACTTATTTGCGGAACATAAGGAATAGCATGGAGGACATTAGGAGAAGGAAGGGAAAAATGAAGGGGGGGGAATTGGAGGGAGAGATGAACTATGAGAGACTATGGACTCTGAGAAACAAACGGTTTTAGAGGGGAGGGAGGAGGGGGGATGGGTTAGCCCGGTGATGGGTATTAAGGAGGGCACGTACTGCATGGAGCACTGGGTGCTATAGGAAAACAATGGATCGTGGATCACCACATCAAAAACTAATGATGTATTGTATGGTGACTAACATAACATAATAAAATTTAAAAAATTTTTTAAAAATGGTGATTTATTTGGGCTCAACTTTTCTTTCTTGTTTCTCTCTGACCCTCACTTGCCAAGAAAACCAATGTGTGCGTCACTATTTCCAGTACATAGAAAGATGATATCCAAATCTTCCTTCTCTCTAAGAATGTTTCTTATTCTCATCAAGGTGTCACTTCTTAAAAATCATGCCAGCATGTAAAACTCAAAAAGTTGAAATAATTTATTTACTGGAAAGGCATAATTAGAGGCTTCCCAAAGGTGAGAAACAAGAAAAGCTTCTTTGCATTAACTGCCATATTATCAATCACTGGGTGTACAGGTCTGCAAGGCTGGGTACAAATGAAAGTTTTTCTGGAGGCCACTGTGAATTTCTGGGGAGGAAAGTGAAGGGGAAGTCTAAATGCACTGGTCTTCCTTTTCTTCCAGACCAGAATGTCTTATAAAAGGTCCTGCATTGGGGGCACCTGGGTGGCTCAGTTGGTTAAACATCCAATTCTTGATTTTGGTTCAGGTCATGATCTCAGGATCATGGGATCGAGCCCTAAATTGGGCTCCACGTTCAACAGGGAGTCTGCTTGAAGATTTTCTCCCTCTGCCCCGCACCCCCACTTGTGCATTCACACACTCTCTCTCTCAAATAAATGAATAAATCTTAAAAAAAAAAAAAGATTCTGCACAGAAGAATGTATGATTTTTTTGATGTGGAATTCAAGAACAGGTGAGACAAATCATAGTGATACTAGCTAGAATCATGGAAGTATTGATTGGGCAGGGATACAAGTAAGCCTTCTGAGATGCTGGAAATATTCTATATCTTGATCAAGTAATGGTTGCCCACATTATGTATACAAGTATAAAAAGTCATCAAACTTTATGCTAAAGATCTGTGTACCATATGGTATATAATAACAACTTTAATATAACTTTAAAAATAAAAAAATGTTCTGTGTGCAGTATACACTGATGTGATTGACTAAATAAGTATGGCACCAGTTAATGACGACAGAAAGAAAATATTGATCAAAAGTACTATATAGTGAAAAGGTTTGTCCTAGTACCAGATCTTCACTTCTGTAATATTTTGGCATCAGATATTTGACCAAGTGCTAACAGGATCAAGTTAGATAAACCCAGCTTGGTGAGTTAAAATAAAAAAAAAGTTTGAGTATAGGACTTTGAATATAGAATATTATTACATAAATGATATTGTTTTAAATCTAGTTCTGAGAATTTAAACCTATGAGTTCACTTGAGTGTGCCCTTGGACACTGGGATTATGAATTTGTGATGAGTCTCTGGGAATATATAAATATATATATAATGTTCTTTGGTGTCCTTTGACAGCTTATTACATAACCATTAACGTGCTTCAGAAGGGAATTATTCCATACAGTTATAATTTTGAAATTTCTAGACCCAGTCCTGCTTGGTTCCTCAGGAAATCTGATCTCTTTGATTTGGGCAATAGTTATTTACATAGCATAGCCATCTCTTTTTATTTATTTAATAATTCCAGTTTTCTAGCAGTGATGCAATAACTAGTTTTAGAAAGTACTAGTACATGCTAAATTTTTGAAAAATTTACTTTAAAAGTCTGAAATTCTTTACTATGGTAACTTTTCCTTTTAATACCTTGCATATTGGTATTTATCAGTGAAGTATGATTAAATAGGATCAAGAAAAGCTTTTTTGGCACATTTACTGCTGTATGTGAGGTCTTCATCATGAATATCAAATACTATTATTTGCAAATTTTCTCCTACTCATAGATCAGGATAGTCTGGCTATAATAAATTAGAAGTGACTGAATCTCTCAGGCATCTGCAGTCCTATTACACACACGTGAATCTTGCCACTGGTATTGTTACAATAGTAAGGTTCTACAGAAGGTTCTAAAGAATCCAAAAGTCGCATAAATTTGGTTGAACAGAAAGTATTAACATTAAATTTTAGAATATGATTTAGAATTCCTTGGTTTTTATCAAACTTATTATAATTGTAATTGATGTTTTCTTGAATATTCTGATTCTCAAAACTTGGGAATTCATGTGGGTAAATGACAATACAATGCAATTTCAAAGACTTCTTAAAAAATATACTAGCTTTTACCTGTCATTCAGTAAACTACAAAGTCACTAAAATTTGTACATTAATAGAGCTTATTGAAGGCTTGAATGAGAATTACACTAAGAAATCTTTTTGCTGCATACTTTGTGCAATGTTGTAAATTATTGCACATTATTGTATGTACACATTCATGAAAAGTTAGAATTTTTTGCATATAGCAGAAAAGATAGTTGTCTTGAGCTGTTCATGGCTTCTAATAGCTGTTCTTTTTTAAAAAAATAATTATAAAATATAGCTTTATTATAATCTGTGTTTGGTGGGAGTTGTCTGGTGAACACTAACGTGTAGCGATGCATATTTTATTTTATTTTTTTATAGATTTATTTAATTTATTTTAGAGAGAGAGCACACAAGCGGGGAGAGGGGCAGAGGGAAAGGGAGAGGGAAAGAATCTCAAGCAGACTCCCCACAGAGTGCGGAGCCTAACATGGGGCTCAATCTCATGACCCTGAGACTATGATCTGAGCTGAAACCAAGAGTCATATGCTTAACCAATTGAGCCACCCAGGTGCCCCGTGATGCATATTTTAATCAATGATATTTTATATCTATATCTGGATTTTAAGACATGTATGTGCTGCAAACAAATGGAAAGACACACCGTCCTCATGGATTATAAGAATTAATGTTGTTAAAATGTCCATACTACCCAAAGCAATCTACAGATCAATGCAATGACTATCAAAATAGCAATAGCATTTTTCACAGAATTAGAACATTAATCCTAAAATTTGTATGGTACCACGAAAGACCCCAAATAGCCAAAGCAATCTTGAGAAAGAAGAACAGTGCTGGAGGTATCACAATCCCAGATTTCAAGATATATTACAAAGCTATAATAATCAAAACAGTATGGCACTGGCACTAAAACAGACACATAGATTAAGGAACAAAAAAGAAAGCCCAGAAATGAACCCACACTTACATGGTAATTAATCTATGACAAAGGAGGCAACAATATACAATGGGGAAAAAACAGTCTTCAATAAATGGTACTGGGAAAATAGCTACATACAAAACAAAATGAAACTGGACAACTTTCTTACACCATATGCAAAAATAAACTCAAAATGGATGAAAGACCCAAATGTGAGACCTGAAATCATAAAACTCCTAGAAGAGAACATAGGCAGTAATCCTTTTGACATTAGCCTTAGCAACATTTTTTCTAGATATATTTCCTCAGGCAAGGGAAACAAATATATAAATATATATATATAAAGCAAAAATAAACTGCTGGGACTACATCAAAATAAAATCTTTTGCACAGCCAGAGAAACCATCAACAAAACAAAAAGGCAACCTACGGAATGGGAGAAGATATTTGCAAATGACAGATCCAATAAGGGGTTCATATCTAAAACACATAAAGATCTTATACACCTTAACACCAAAAAACCTCAAATAATCTGATTTAAAAATGGGCAGACAACCCACATAGACGTTTTTCCAAAGAAGACATACAGATGGCCAACAGACCCATGAAAAGATGCTCAGCATCACTAATCAAATGAAAATCAAAACTGCAATGAGAAATCACCTTCTAGCGGTCAGAATGGCTAGAATAAAAAAGACAAGGAATAACAAGTGTTGGTGAGGATGTGGAGGAAAAGGATTCCCTTGTGCACTGTTAATGGGAATGTAAATTGGTGTAGCCATTGTGGAAACTATTATGGAGGTTTTTCAAAAAATTAAAAATAGAAATATCATGCAATCCAGTAATTCCACCACTGGGTATTTACCCAAAGAAAACAAAAACATCAATTCAAAAAGATATATGCACCCCTATGTTTAATGCAGCAGTATTCATAATAGTCAAGATATGGAAGCAACCCAAGTGTCCATCGATGGATGAATGAATATATATAATAAACATAATGGAGTATTACTCAGCCTTAAAAAGGATGAGCTTGTGCCATTTGCTACAACATGGATGGACTTATTGGGTATTATGCTAAGTGAAATAAGTCAAACAGAGAAAGACAAATACCATGATTTCACTAATGTGTGGGATCTTAAAAACAAAATAAACAAACAAAATAAAAAGCTGAAACAGGCTCATAAATATAGAGAATAAACTAATGGTTGCCAGAGGGAAGAAGATGGGGGGATGGGCAAAATGGGCAAAGATGGGTAGGAGATAAAGGCTTCCAGTTATGGAATGAATAAGTCATGGGGATGAAAGGTACAGAATAGGGAATGTCGTCAATGGTATTATAATAGCATTGTATGGTAAAAGATGGTAGCTACACTTGTGGTGAGCATTGTATAGACTTGTTGATTCATTGTGTTGTACACCTGAAACTAATGTAATGTTATGTGTCAAATATGCTTCAATTTAAAAGAAGACATGTATGTTTTGGGTTCTGATAGGACTAAATAATACCCCTCTTGCTAATGAAGATACATGCATAATCTCCTACCCCTCCTATTCGCTTGTAAAGTGATACTTTTTTTAAATATCAAATTCTATTTACCGGGATATTTGCCCCTCTTAAATTGATCTAAACATATTAAGAACTGCTCCAAATTCATTTATTATGCTAACTTGTATTGCTATGTAAAATCATTATTTATACCTCCTCTACTTTAGTTGCTTTTTTCCATTTTACACTAACCTTCCTTCTCCTATACCACAAAAGGACAGTTCTAGCTATGAGTGCAACCAACAAAGAATAATTTTGGTGCTATTAAGCCTACATATTCCTGGGTTTTTGTTTAATAATACATTAAAGCAAAATTTGCTGTAATTTATAGTCCAGGAGCATAATGTATACCTGGGTTACATTATTGCTATTCTATCTTGCATTAAACAATATTACTAGTTTGACTTGGATGGGACCATGCTAGGGTCCTGGTGAACTTCAGATCGGATAATCTGGAGAAATACAGCTTCCACGTAGCTGAGACATTGGCAGAGAGCCAAACATTGCTTGCAAGTGGGTCATAATGTAAATTCCTTTGTTATTTGGCTACTTATCCTGAAATTATAGTCTGCCATGTCCTGCTCTGTGTTGCAAATAAACCATATTGTGTTTATAAGTGTCCTTCAACTTACACATATTTTAGTATTAATTTCATATAATCACATTAAAATAACAGCACGATGAGAGACCGTGAAGTCCATCTGATTGTTTATTTCTCAAACTGAAGTTTGTCATCCTGTCTGGTACAATGGGGTGCCTGGGTTAGTGGAAGGTAGAGAATTTTTGAAATTCTAAGATATGGTGCACAATAAATATGGTTTTTTTATCGGTGGGAATTTGAAATATCATTTTGGGGTTAAACAACACTGTTTTCTATTATGTGTTATGTAAAATCCCATGGTTTGCTTTGGATAGTACATGAGATTTCAAAAACATTCCTGTGTGCAGTGATTGCTTTTAGATACTGTGTTAGTTTTCTACTGCCATCATAACAAATTAGTACAAATACGGTGACTTAAAACAACCCTTACTGATTATCTCACAATTCTGCAGGTCAGAAGCTCTGAGCTTCAAAAGACTGATATCAAGGTGTTGGGTGGCTGGGCTTTTAACAGGGGTTCTGAGAGGAATCTGCTCTGGGGCTCATTCCAGTCAGTGGCAGAATTCACCTCTTTTCATTTGTAGTACTGAGGTCCTTCTTTCCCTTGTCACACACCGGTCTTTGCTTCTACAATCTATCTGCATTCCTTTCCATGCTTTTCCGTGAGCCCCTGAACCCACTGTAGCAAAGGGAGGCCAAACTGTTCTCACAGTTGGAATCTTGCTGACTTCTTTTTCTGGTACATCTCACTTGTCTCTGCTGTTCTAGCTAAAAGAGCTTTTAAGGGCTCTTTCGCCCACCTGGATAATACAGGATATTCACCTTATGTTAGGGTTCCTAACCTTAATTACATATGTAAAGTCCTTTTGTTATGTAAAGTAACATATTCATGGTTTCCAGGACTTAGGACATGGACAGGTTTGGGAGGCTATTACTCAGTCTACCACAAAAGCACCCTCAGGCCCTTAGGGAAACACTTGAAAGGCACTGATATTCTAATCTTCAAGATGAGAAAAATCAGGACCAGAGAAAGCGAAGTGACCTGCTAGAGTTTATACAATCAGATTGACAGTTCTGCAGTTAAAACCCTGTGATCCTGAATTCCAGGACAGTGATCTTTTCTACTGAAGCATGCTATCTTTCAATTTAATAAAATGCTTAGAGTCCGTGTAGTTAGAACATCTATACTTTGTACAATGCCAAATGGAGAATCAAAAAAGTCAGCAAAAGAGCTGCAATTTATAAATATTCAATATTTATATTTGATTTCTAAAGACAGCAATATTAGGATATTTAATTAATTTTTCTCACTTGTTCCTCTGGGTTTTTACCATTGTTTTGATTGAAACGGAGCCTGGGAATTTACTAAAGTGAGCCACTCTCTCAAAAAGAGAGCTCCAATTGGTCTTATCCAAAGAGGAATGTCCAAGAGGAAGCTTTGTGATTTGCTGAAAGTTCAATGTTGATACTTATGATAACGATGCTTATATAAAAAAAATCTCTGTAGCAGTTATTTATATTATCTTATAAATGTTATCATACTGCTGTGGCATGCAATCTCATTCTTCACAAGTACAGCAGTACACGTAGGTGAATCTATAAAACTTTTTACTGGTACATCAAATTAACCTTGCACCACTGTGCTTAAGTGAAGCATGCTTTGAATTTTTTAATAATTCTTCAGCACATAGAAGGAAAGCAGGGAACCACAGGGACTTTTTGGACACAAGAAGATGTTCAATTCCTGAAAGAAACACATTTGCCTCAGAAGAGCTTTCACAAAATATGGATAAGCTGGTCCTCTACTTTTTCCCTTTTTTCCCCCCCTCTTCCTTTAGGCTTTCCTCCTTTTCTTCTGCTTAAACCCTGGTTCTGCTCTGCTTGCTTCTTGATTCTTCTTTCTAAAACCCCTGTTTTCCCTCCCTAATTCTTATATGGAATCAATAATGAGACCAATTAACTAGAAAAGTATATACAGTATGCATGTTTAAACCCTCCTATGGCAGAGAGTAGGATCAACAAATATTCCAACTGCTTTCTTCCCCGTTTTCTTTAACTTATATTGGAGCCATGTGACTAGATCTACCCAGTGGATTGCGAGGAGAAGAGAACTGTGTCACTTTCAAGGTCAAGGCAGTTAAGAGCCAGTGTGCTTCCTCTACCTCTCTCTGCCTCTACTACATGATCCTAATGTCCCTGAATTCAAATGGTAAAGCTACAAGATGGAAGATGGTTGCTCAACCCATATTGGATTTTAACTGGGCAAAAACAAACACCAAACATTTTTTGTATTAAGATTTTTAGATTTAGTCTAGCCTATCATGACCAGTTTTCAGTAATTGGTAGCAGAAGTGGGTGCCTGCCATCACAAAAATCCAGAATATGTTCTGTTAACTACCTCTTAAGTATAATGCTTGAGAGAAGGCAATAAGGAAACAGATATTGGAGGGTAGAAAAAAAGAGGCAATCCTTACTCTACAGTGACAAATCATTCCAGGAAACTGTCATCAGTAGTAATTTGGGAAGCAGATGATGCAAGTGTATGCTGAGCTGGGAGCTCCACATCACGGTATCAGGAAAGAAAACATTGGTAGTATATCTTAGTTTCTATTGACTGTGTGTGGTGAGGTATTGTAATAATGAGATTAGCTCAGGAAAGAGTTGTCTGGTTTGCAGCAGGAATAAGAGAAAATATAGGGTTGAGAAATATGGCCTTCGCAGGGTTGGAAAAGCCTACTGCTTCTAGAATGTAAGCAGTAAGAAATAGTGTTAATAAAGGCTTTGAGGATCAAATGTCTAATAAAAGCTATCAGCTAGGTAAAATGACTAGGACCAAAACTCAAAATAACTTTGAGCTTTCCCATTTAGTTATACAAGCCTTAAAATAGTTGCCACTTTCTTGAAAGAGAGTGTATTCGTTTTCTATTGCTATGTAACAAATTATACAAATTTATTGGGTTAGAACTACACTCATAGCTTTATGGTATATAAATTATATCTCAATAAAGCTGTTAAGAAAACAGAAATATGTATTGATTTGCCTCATTTTCCATGGGTCAGGAGTCTGGGCAGGGGTTCATTGGATCCTTTGTCTTACAAAGATGCAATCAAGGTATCAGCCAGGGTTGTGGTCTGATCTGATGCTGGGGTTCTCTTCTAGTTCACATAGTGTTGGTAGAATTCATTTCCTTGCATCTGTAGAACTCATATCAATTTGCTTGTTCAGGGCCAGCAGAAGAGAGACAGCTTCTGCTGCTTCACATGTCTGAGCTGTAGGCCCTCTTTTAAAGGATCAACTGATTAGGTCAGGCCCACCCAGGATAGTGTCCCTTTGGATAACTCAAAGCCAACAGATTAGGAACCATAATTGTGTGTATAAAAATTCTTCCATATAACATAGCTTAATTTCAGAAGTGACATCCATCACATTCAGATGTCTCGTTCACACTCAAGGGGAGAACATATCCAGGACATGTACCATTTTAGAATCCTACCTACTACAGAGAGAAATAGGGAAACATGGGGGTGGAGGAAGAAAGAGAGAACGATGAAGTTATAGGGATTATAAAGTTAGGAAATAAAATAGGTCTGAGAACAATATCTTGAAAATAACTTTGGATGTGAGATCTTACAGGTGCGTGTTACTGGAAAAAAAGATTAGAAGCCTCATATGTTTTTAAGGAAAACGTATTGCCAATAAAACCTTGACCGCCTTTGACTATTTGAAATTTAAAGCCACCTTTGGTCCTGTGTCTTCCCAAAGCGAGAGGTGGGCTGCGAAGCTGTATGGCTACCAACAGAGCCTCTTCTCCTGTGGCTATCAAAGATGTATCAGATAGGGCAATGAAAAAGGAAGAATCTTTTGCAGATGGCCTCAGGGGCCACAGAGAACAATGCACAAAGAATTTTCCTCCACAGTAGAATCAGGGTCTTATCAAGGAACCTCCCCACCCCAGAGTAAAAGGTCTATAGTTCAGAACTGCTATGTGTTTCCCATTTGTTATGGGCTGAATTGTGTCTCCCATCAAATTCACACTTGAAATGCTAACTCCCAGTATGTTAAAATGTGACTATATTCAGAGATAGAACCTTTAAAGAGGTGATTACTTTAAAATGAGGCAGCTGGGCACCTGGGTGGCTCAGTTGGTTAAGTATCTGCCTTAGGCTCAGGTCATGATCCCAGGGTCCCGGCATCGAGCCCCGGGTCAGGCTCCTTGCTCAGCGGGGAGTCTGCTTCTCCCTCTTTCTTTCTCTCTGCCCCTCCCCCTGCTCGTGTTTTCTCTTTCTCTCATAATTAAATAAAGTCTTTAAAAAAAATTAAAATGAGGCAGTTAAGCTGGGCTTTAATCCAATCTGACTGGTGTCTTCTAAGAAGAGGAAATTTGGACACACAGACACCACGGATTTATGCGCACAGCATAAAGGTCACAGGAGGGCACAGCAAGAAGGTGGCTCTCTGCAAGCCAACGACAGGAGACTCAGAAGAAACCAAACTGCTAACACCTTGGTTTTGGACTTGCAGTTTCCAAAACTGTGGGAAAATTAATTTATGTTTTTTAAGCATCCTAGTCTGTGGTATTTTGTTATGGCAGCCCTAGCAAAGTAATACACTATCCTTCCATTTTAAAATTGCCTGTCTTCTTCCTGTTCCTGTTCTCGTGTGTGGTAGTAGGGTGGTGGGGAGAGGGCTTAGATGATGAAGGGTTTTACTTTTCTTTTTCCTTTTAGTGTGGATCTCCAGACAAAGGGAAACCACATTTGGACCATATGGAGAATCCTGGCACTCCTGACCTTTGCAATGGATGCAATGACTTCAGGGGACTTCGGAATGTCTCCCCTGGAGAGACATTGAATGTATTCTATGTGTAGGAAGAAGGAAGAAAATGGATATTGAGTGACAAGAAGTGTGGGTTGTGGCAGTGACAATAAGACTCACCAGAATTTCCATGTTGCCCCTCTACATTTCTTTCTTTCTTTTTTTTTTTTTTGGTCAGAGAAAGAGAGAACACACAAGCGGGGGGGCAGAGGGAGAGGGAGAAGCAAGCTCCGCCCTGAGCAAGGAGCCCGATGCAGGACTCAATCCCAGGACCCCGGGATCATGACCTGAGCAGAAGGCAGACGCTTAACCAACTGAGCCACCCAGGCATCCCAACCCCTCTACATTTCCTAGCCAAACTTTCTTTGCCCTGATAGGTCTTGATTTTATCATTCTCAAATATTCATTCTCTCTTTCCATATGAGAGTATTAGACATTCCTGCCTATTGCCATGGGGCTTAACGGTGCTTTGCTCCAGAGTAGTACGTATCCCTGTCCATGCAGCTAGCTTTGAACAAGGAAATATAAGCAGAAATGATGGTGCCAATTTTGAGCAGAAGCTTAAAAGCCATTTATTTATTTTCTATTCATTGATTTGAATCCATGAAGAGGACTAGGATGGAGGAAAGGTGTTTCAAGTAGGGTGAATAGCATGAGCAGAAGCTGAAATATAGCACTGAGCATACTTCACAGTTATGGTGAACACAACTAATTGGGAGGATAGAGTGGGGTTAGGGTAGTTTACACACAACACACACACACACACACACACACACACATTCACATAGAGAAGTGGCAATCATGTATCAGACTGGTAAGTATGGTAACAATTCGTAGGCTCCAGTCTAGGCAAAAGATCTCCATCAGGAGAGCCTGAAAAGGGTCATCCAGTGGAGCTATCTATCCATGGGAATCTTGCACCAGGAAATTTGAAGAGGTACATGCATACTTTTATCTTCTGGGTATGATTATAATTTAGGATATAAAAAGTATCCAAGAGAAGATCTTTTTCAAATGAGAAAGTATGGGTGTTTTATTGCTTTATTTGATCTTGCTTGGTTTTTTTATTTAATACACGAATTGGTGAATTCAAAAATACTTTTCCATATAGATACTGATCAAGCATTTCTAGAGCATTCCTACTGTGTCATTCACTAGTTGGGTAACCCTGACCAAGTTACTGAATCATTGTTGAGCTTCAGTTTCCTCATGTGTAAACTGGCTTTTAATAACAGAGCCAAATTCACAGGAGTTTTGCTAGAAATAAATCTGCTAGAATAAGTGCATGAAAATCACTTAGCACAGTGCCTGGTACATGTTATGCATTGTTACCTCTCCCCCCTCATCCTCTTCTTCTTCCTTCTTCATATTTGAAAAAAAAAAAGGAATAAGGAAGAGGTGACTTTTTTTGATATAGTACTTGTTTATCTAACACATGAACTAATGAATTAATAATTTTCTTCTTTTCAAATACTTTTCTATAAAAATATTTCTAAGAACTTTCATGAGGTTTTTGTTTTGTTTTGTTTGTATTCTTTGTGCACGTATAGCTAAAGTGTTGGGTCTATTATATGACTACCCCTTCCCTCCAAACACAGACACAAAATTAGCCACTGTTTATCTGATGTTAACAATTGGAATAAAGGATATAATGTTGAAAAGCAAAAAAAGGAAACCTGGAGTTGGGGGCCCCACACTTGACTGTAGCTGTAAACATCTCCACGGGATGGGTGTCATTAAGAAGGAAAATGTGAATGTTGACATTGGCAAACATTTCCTGTTGCCTTTATAGACATTGGTTTTGTTCAAACCCATAACATTTTTTGTTTTTGTTTTTCATTTTGAGCAGGTGTAGGCAAACTACAGCCTACAA
The DNA here is from genome assembly GCF_054177405.1 of Leptonychotes weddellii. Taxonomy (NCBI): domain Eukaryota; kingdom Metazoa; phylum Chordata; class Mammalia; order Carnivora; family Phocidae; genus Leptonychotes; species Leptonychotes weddellii. The sequence goes on along the minus strand of NC_138378.1, from coordinate 65,840,872 downwards.
ACAAAATCTGGCCCATTGCCTGTTTTTGTAAATAAAATTTTATTGAACATAGCCACCACCACCCCCCACCCCTCCATTTCATCTGTATTGTCTGGGGCTGCTTTTTGCTACCATGGCAGAGCTGAGTTGTTGTAATGACACCATATGGCCCACAAAGCCTACGATGTTCACTATCTATCTTTTTACAAAAAGAAATTGATGACTCCTCGTTTAGAGGAATGACTCTGTACATGTAGAAAAATATTGTTTCTTTAATTTCTAAGGCAAACTATTTCTAACCCTTTTCTCTTGGCCAAAAGACAGCTTGGATAGAGAAAAGAACCCTCCTTCTCTTACCTCCCTTTTGTTGTCTGGTGGTCACAGGCTTATCATACCCCGTCCTACTAGCAGCCAGCTTCTAAATCACAGTAGTATATTCTTGTCTCTCACCATACCTAACAAATTACAATATACCTGTGGCAAAGTTTGTCCTTATGGAAGGGCCAGAAGTTCTGTGACCATTTGGCAATCGTGTCACAATTTCTAGAGCGCCTCTAGAGAGAAGCAAGACAGACTTTCCCTTCCCTGATTTTGAAACAGACCTCCTCACTCTTAGGTCTGAAATCTATCCTCATGACCATAAACTTTCCTCATACAAGTTGCTAGATGAAGATCAACAAATATAGTATGCTATTTGCCATAAAGCTGGTGAATAATGAAATTCAATTGGATACTCTTGCTTCCTAGACCTGTGCCTAGTGGTGTGGTCTGCTGGGTTGATCATGTCTTGCACACCCTCTTGGATAGTTAACGATAAGTAATAGGCCATTAAGAAGTATTCAAGCATTCAGTTTGATAGATTCAGAATGACTAGCTACTCTATGCAGTGGGATTATAAAAATGGATCTGGGGTTTGCTTCAGTTTATCAAAAAGCTATGAACTGTCCTTGAAACCCTGCGGATTTTAATTGCTTATAATGCCTATCTAAAATGATCCTATGAAAAGTGCATTTGATAAGGGGGAAAAAACCCTGCGGGATTGTCAGAAATGCTGCATCCCACTTTATGAACACTGAAGTAATGACTTTACAAGAAGTACATGCGGGAGCCCGTTATTGACTGTGACGACATTCTGTATCGGTTGACGGGGAGCTGAAGTATCGTTTTCCCTCTCATCCTGGCACCTGGATAATATTAAATTTGAACCTTTGATTTGACTGATACATCTCAGCAGCAGGACGTTTAGACATTGATGTCATAAAACCAAAATGAAATATTTTATATCACTGAACACAGCACTGCAAGGTACAGTAGTTAAAATCAAATGAAGTTAGCATCAATTTTCCAGTTATTTAGAAAGCATACATACAGGCACACACGTGCACACATATACATAAACCCACCGTCGAAGAACCCCCCCCTCCAATTTTTGTTTCAGAGTGACATTTAGTAAAAACATAAAGTTTACCTAAAGAAGCTGAGGTGGCAGCTTTAAACGCAATAAACAGGGACCTACTTACATATGCAAAACAGGCACTCACAGGTGCAAGAAAGGTAATTGCTGGTGCAAAATATTCCATTACCTGTTTTACAGGCACAAACGCCTGATTTGTAAGGGCAACTAGCTGATTTTGTCTTCCTCTGCATAATTTTAATGTACAAATTAGTTGCTTTGGAAAATTTGGCACCGCTATTTCTCTGTTCAGAGGCCTGAAACATATTAGGTATAAAAAGAAGACAATGGAAGCTTTATGGTCAGTCAGTAAAATGCATTTGCTGTCCATTTTTATTTGTAGAGACTAAAACACAGAAAGGCTCTCTGAAATCTTATTTTTCTTCCTCTGATAACAAGATTTTTTTTTTTGTTTTTGTTTTTTTTTGTTTAGTACAGTGTGTTTCATTAGTGCTTTAAAATCCGCTGGAGCCAGGCGGCAACTTGCCTGCCTATTAGTTTAACTGAAGGCCCATCACAGCAGTGCATTATGCATTGTCTTGGGAACAATTAAGACATGCCATCCCCACAAAGCAGTTTTTAAGTGGGCAAAACATGTTTAATGGTAGGGTTTGTGGCCCCCAGAATGAAAATACAATGAAAACTATAGGGAATATGTACTTACCCTAACACTAAACAGGTTCCTTATAATTCACATATACTCTCTTGGGGATATGGTATCCTGGGTGTGTGTTCTAAGTGTTGCTAATGAAATGTTTATCATCTATGGCAGCCTAAGCAGAAGAGCGTAATCTGTGGCCAGCTAAAGAACACTGTTAACAACGGCGATCATGTATATTTAATATGCACATAATTATTGATCTCTTTAGTAAAAAAGCTTATGAATAATATTCATATTTAGGGCTAGGTGCTAAAGTACCCTGGGAATCAGGCATCAGCAGCTTAGCAATTGATGGATTTAGACAGGTCAGACAATGTCAGTCTAAAGGCCTCTAATCGATATAGACAAATGTGTCAGAAAGGTGGTTTGAGAAATGCCTTGATAATGTATAAAATAGACCCGACTCAGTATCCCCTTTCCTTTCTTAATATGACATATATACGTTTCTAAAGCAAGAGTGTTTTTTATTATTTCTATTCCAAGCGCTCTTGGTGGGTCAAATTAAAACACAGTGTATGGCCAGGGCAGCCATCCTGCTCCCAATATCCTATTATAAGTAAAAAACAAAACAAAACAAAACAAAACCAGGGTCAACATCAGTACAAAACTTGTATGTCACTCTTAATATGTTTTCAGCATTAAAATTTGGGAGCATTCTGAGAACAAACATTCAAGAAAATTTGTTTGAATGGTTGTACTGTCAATAAAGGTAAATTTTGTGGAAAAAGACTGGGGAGCAGACCCTATGTGAAGCCACTAAAAGTTCCATTTAATACAATTACCTGCTTCCTGTTTGGAGGACACATTTCTTGTGAACAACAGGGTTATCCAGTTTTGTGGCACTTCAGTGACCAGATTTCTTATAATGGAGTGAGTTGAAGTTCCTCTAGTTAACTAGAGGGAGAAGTTTTGTATTAAACCTGAATTTCTACTTGAAGAGTCATTACGGAGGGAATCAGAATCAACTTCATCTCAGAAGGCATTTAGATCCAGATGGCATGGTTATGTTTCTTTCTAAGATCTATACAATAAATTATACGAAATGTTATCAATGACCTTCTTGCTGGTAATTTTTATTTTTAAGAGCAGGTCACAGATGAGGTCCAGGATACAAATTTAATTTGTGTGAAATAGTTTAGTTAGCTTTATTCTGTTTCATTGACTCCTGTGAAATTTCATGAGAACAGAAATTTGGTCTTGTTTCTTTAGTAACTAGCAAATATCCTTAGTAGTGTTCTTTCAAAGGAACTAACATGAATAAATGCATATAACATAACATAGAAAGGAAGGTAAGGAAAAAGGAAAGACTCAGTGGAAAGTCTTAGACAATATTTTTTTCTATTTTGTATGGGAATACTTTTCCTTATGGACAGTGATCTTCTAAATGTAATGTGTTCCTAAAAGTATAAGATATTCAAATGTGCTGTAAGATTTCTATTTTGAGAACAATTAGTGTTTCAAAAATAAAGAAAAGGTATAATCTCAACATCTCACTATCAAATACGAAGGAGACAGTGGGCATCTTCACTGATTAACCACTTCACATGTCAAAGAAGTTATCAATGGCCAATACAAAATAAGCTTTTTCTTGATAATCCAAATTAAGGATTCTGACCTTTTCCAAGAGATGTTCATGGACATTTAAGAAGAATTAAGTATTACTAATTTATCCAATTTCAAGCAAATGTGAACAGAAAAATATGCTATCAATTTCAACAGTCGATGAAGGACAAAATAAAGTGCAATGTTATTGTAACTGAGACACATGAATTTTTTGCTGAAATACGTATTTCCTTTCACACAATTTATTATGCAATTCTTTGCATTTATAAGAAAATGTTATTTAATTTTTACAGCATTATAGGACATCTTACAAAAAATTTTACAAACCAAAGAAAATGTTGTTTTGGAGCTGTGTGCCTACTTTCTTATTTGGAACACATGAACATCCTATATATATATATATATATTTTACAAAATATATATCTGGTATAGAAAGTAATGAGTCTGTTTCACTATATAAAAAGGCAACTGGAGATGATAGAGGAATAATAATAGCACTGAAGGAAAAGTGGAAGTGAAGCCTTATACAAAACAAGAATTGATTCCGAGAGGGATCAATACATGTTTGCATATAAAAATTACACCTATGTTGGAAAATATAATGAAAGTGCTGAAATCTGGAAATCATTCATGGAAAATGAACCCTCGAGAATAAAAGGCACAAAATGGAGACTTGGGTAAAGTTGTACAAAGTTCTTCCTGAAAATTTTGATTACGAGCCAATAAAACCAAGAGAATTGGCTCCAAACATACATACTCTCTGTTAGGACCTAGTTTGCTTTCTCTTCTGCTCTTCCTCTCTCTACACTTGTCTCCTCTTCTAGATTCCACTTCAAATGCACTTTTGGCCCTCTCTCTTCTATGTTTTCTGGGCTCGAACTGCCTGTGTTGCTCATGCTCTGAGGGTTCTCAAATATCATGCCCTGCTTTACTGTATCTTTGAATAAAGAACTGTTATTAGTAAGGGAAGTTAGCCTAAGCAGAGAGCCATCTCCAAAAGAAGAGGAAAGCGGGTTCTTTTTTCAAAGTCATAAAGAAATTTGAAAGGAAGAAGAAAGACTGATCTTAAAAAAAAAAAAAGAAAAAGAAACTTAGAAATACATAATTTTCAGGTTTATATGCATGCATCTCTCATCTTGCCTCCTTTGATTGGATATATTTTGGGGGGATGTAGACATGCAATTATTTCTTTTTATTAGAGCTAAGGAGGCCTTTTCCAGCTACTAGATAGGGGTAATCTAAAAGAAAAACAGTAGAAACCACAAAAATTAATAGTAGAAGTTAATATTCAGAGGAAGTAAGAATAAGCTATTGCTGCATTCATCAACCTGATGTATTATGTGTAACCTGTATTCTGGAAAGAGTGGTTTCAACTACAAAATCACCCTGGATTTCTTCCTTTTAAATCTCTTATCACCTTGTATAATTGTTCTATGTATTTAATTTTCAACTGAGTTAAAGTTACTGAAAGAGTTCAAAGACTGTATCTTGCTCAGGCTCCTCCCCAAAGTATGTAGTTTAGCATCTCAGTAAATATTTGTTGAAATAAAATGAGTATACTTTTTCAATTAACATCTATTGAACATCTATTATGGAGAAGGCAGTGTGTGCTAGTGCCTAGAGAAAGAAAAAAAAAGATAATATTTAAGGGTTTAAAGTCTTGTTGAGTTGGCAAATGTACATTAAAGAAAAGATAGCATCTGATAAATGCCAAGTGGGATTAGTAGGAGGTAAAGAAGCTACCAAAGTTAGTCACCCCTTGGCACTGGGAATGGTAAAGAAAGTATGGCTCTCTTGTATACCTCTGCTATTGCTCTTGAAGAAGAATACCCGCCTCCGCCAAAAAAAAAAACAACATGCTGCTGTGTGCACCTTTGAGTGGGACTCAGAGCCCCTGGGTCTGTTTACCTCCCAGCCTCCTAAATCCAATAGCCCTCCAAAAATGGAGCATGTGGAGTTCTGAAAGCAATGAAGTATTTGAGACTTTCTGTTTTCTGATTAAAAGATTCAGCAGAGTGTGTTCAATTTTGTCACTTCCCAATTGGTCTAGGCTCCTTCTCCTAATGCTAACTCAGAAGCCACCTTTCCCTATGCTGTGTTGAAATGCAAGCATGGCGAGCCTAAAGAGGATGGAGGGCTTTTATCACAGCAGGATGCGCTGCCTGGAAGGAAGAAGAATGAGAAGCCAGGAGTCCTACTGGGGTGGGGCAGATGATTCAGCTACAACTGTGATCAGAGTTGTGGGGGGGGGCAGAAAAGTAGGGTGTGGTATCTAAAAAACAGAGCAGCAGAAAGCAGTAACTCCATTAGTGCTGATTGCAATAAGATAAGACCTAAGTCTCCTCGTTGAAGGCAGAGCTGGATAACTAACATCTCAATTTTTATAAACTTTTAATTGAGTACTTAATATTCATTCATTCAATCATTCATTCATCCAATCTATATTTAATGATCCCTCTGGGGATCTAAGGAAGGAACAATATAAAATGTATCATGCGCTACAATAGAAATTAATATGTACAATGGGAATAGAAATAAAGGAGCGCATAATTTTGCCTCAGGGAGGGGCCAGGGAATGTTATATAAAGGAAGTGACCGTTGAACTAGATATTAAAAGATGATGGGCTTTCACAGGAGGAGGAGGAGAAAGGGCATTTCTGAGAGCAATGAGTGAAAGTTGAATTATTTAGTTTTGCACACACTACTGAAACATGGAGTTCTCAACTGCTTATTAATCGTGTGGCTTCCTAGGATTTTGTAAGGAAAACAAAACATGTGAACAACATTTGAGCCACTTAATATTCCTAAATTTACCATTATTTGCCAGGTAACATGCTGGAAAAATCAGCCTATAAGGTTCAAGAGAAACTATGTTGAGGTGTCAAATATAAATGAGACAGATTTGGTTGAAAAAATATAATTTACTGAAACAGATGTAAACGAGGAATAAAGTAGGCAGTTAAAGCTTTTACTTGGTCTCCTTGGCAGAGCCTCAATCTAGTCTTTGGGTAGATTTACCCTTTTACCCAGAGATGGTCTCACAATGGGAACTTAATAAACATTTGACGAGATAATAGCGATTGGTACCAATAATAAAGATGATGATGACCAACAATGGTAATATTGTTATTACACCTAGTATCATTTTACAATCTGTATCTTTCCTGCTTTTCGATTCCTTCCCATTTAAAGAGGATGGCTCAATTCCTGATGGATCAGCTGTCCTTAGATGAGTGAATTGTCAGGCCTTTCTTAGGATTCAAATCCACTCAACTAATCTAAATCCCCTCAGACACAAGTAGCCTTAGGAAAACCTAAAGTTTGAGCTAATTGGGTTGTATTGTATATAAGTAATTCAGATGAGGTATTGAAAACAAGATTTTAGAGTTTACAGAGGATACTAAAACTGGAGGCTGAGCAAATAATGAGGAACAAAACAATCAGACTCAAAAGGATTTGGATTGTATAAGTAATTGGATCAGCAGATGGCAAACGCAGTTCAGTACAGGAAAATGTAAAATAGACTTGAAGCAAAAGAAACAAACTAGAGAATGTGCGCTAAATGGAACAATCATCCAGAACGCTGACCAGGAAATGGAAAGGAGGGGCTATTAAAAAACATAAATTATGGCAACTCTTAGCTTATGGCTAATTCTGTTGCTTTAGAATCCTATCAGAATGTGCATGCATATTATCTATAGTGGGAGCTTACTGTACCCTATGGGAACTAGCAGTATGCTTCAGATTTCAATTATTTCACCACTCAGTTTTGTAGAGGCACCTTTCAAAAATTCTTAAGGTGTTACTTTTTTGAATGCAAATTTTTCTCCTTTTTGTTTAGGCTTATGCTCATTATTCTATAATTATCCTTCTCAGACATTGCTGGAAAGATTCAGAACAATGTTTTCAGGATAGTTTACTAATTACCCTATATTTCACCATGTCAGAAAATCCCCAGGAGGATCCACATACATACGGGTATCACACTCCCCATTTGCCCCATTCCCTGAAGATACAATGTATACTTTGCAGGGGTAGGAGATCAAACTGTTCAGTGAGGCAGAGGTATAGGGAGCGCATTTGAAATTCTCCGTGTGTGCCTAAGAATTACCTGGGCAGCTAGTTTAAAAATGGAAATACCTAGATTCCTCCTCCAGAGGCTGACACAGTCCAGCTGAGAGGGGACCTGGCAATTGCCACGTTGATGAAGCACCTTGGTGATGCTCCTGTAGGATTTGGGAGACATTTTGAAAAACACCAGGTAGCTGGGGGAAAACAGTAGAAAGAACACCCATCCTGGTCCTTCCTCATCTAACTGAATGATTAACTTATTGACAGTCAAACTTCTCAGGCCTCGTGTTCTTTACCTAGAAAATGAGTATATTGTCTGTCCAACATACCTGGCAGGGGAGCAAGTAAAATAATGTCTGAAATCTTACTGCATACAAATAGAAACCTAAGGTAAAATGCTTGCCAAAATGTAATGTGTACTATTGTGATCCCACAATAACATGCTTTTAAATGGATGATTGAGGCAGCCATCTATACCCAGCCGGAGTTAGATTTTTCTTTTTATCTGTTGCCACAGGAATTCTCACCCAAAGCTGATCTCTGCAACCAAATAGGTCCTGAAAGTAGTAGGTGTTTTCCTTTGTGTACTCTTTAAAACTGCTAACAGAAGGTCACTGTGTCCCCATGGTTTTGTTACTCCCAGGGAGCAACGTTTTGAATAGCAGTCTTCAGGGTTTAGATACAGTTGCATACCCTATGGTCACTGGTACTCAACTCCAGCTTTTGTTGTTGAGAATGAAAATGACTTCCGCTGGCCTGACATGCACATGATAATCACCCTTTCATCGTCTACTACTGAGGTCAGTTTCTCATCTACAGAAAGTAAAACTAACTGGTCTGTTTACAAATCAGACTGAGTCCACTGAGCAAAGTATCTTGTGAAATCAGTTGATCTTGCAAATATGTAAAAATGTTTCTACTTCTTTACGTATTGAAATTTCTGTATTACCCAGGCACCCTCCTCCAGCGTGTGTCAGTTGGTGGAATTAAACAATGATAAACCCAGAAGCCACATGAAACAGCTGAACTGAGGCATCCAACGACACCGTACTCTAGGCTGAGAGTCACAATAGACACACAGGAGAGTGTATGCACAGCTTCTTCACGCTGGTCTTGGTTCCATAAGCCTCTCTTTGGAATAGTCTGCGAACACAGCTACCATGTAATTAGCTGAGCAACATAAGTAAGGTGTTTAAAAATATTTTTTCAGGTGCTTTTTTGTATTCATGATAGATTCTCAACACCAAAAATCAATCTCAATCAAAGCAGCAACTGAGTTTATCATAAATTAACATGAAAAGGTTTTCTACTGAGTAGATGGTTAATTACTATCTAATTTGAATAATTTTGCATATTAATGAGAAATGAATGGAAATTCATTTTTAGATTTTTAACTTCAGCTGAGAAACCCACGGAGATAATGGATCCTTTTTAAGAGGCATGTGATCTCTGTTACTAAAGGAGATACCGATTTTTTTTTTTTTTAGTTTACTGACTTGTTTTAAGTTGATTAATGGATTAGTGTTTTGCCATTAATAAACTATATCCAAATGAAAGACAACTTCATTATTTGACTCTGTAGCCCCTAGCTGCCTGCCAGGTAAGAAAAATGGAAAATAGATGAAGAGTTTGCTAAGGAAAAATATAACCTTGCATAGTCCTTCAAAATGTCTGGATGCAGACATTTGTAGGTTTCTGATTGTGACTGAATTTTTATAACTTGTAATTTTTTCTATCACATAAAGTTTTCTATATATGTTGTTTACAAATGATATTTAGAATATACATATTGAGCTGAAGTAGGGGTACACTCTTAAAACTATTACTATATTCTCCAATTTGAAAAAGTGACTGACAATTGCCTCAGGCCTCAGAAATTATAGCCAGCCAGGAGTCGAAAGTCACTTTTATAAAGTATCCTTGAAACCTTTTTTAGCATTGCAACCAAAGAATACTATTTCTTATATTTTTTATACCTGTTTTTAAAAATGTATAAAGAACTAACTACTTACCTCCTTCCAGTTTTCTTTTACCTACACCTTTTACTTCATACTCAACGCTTCCTTATTTGAGACACACGTACAGACTATCTTTCTTTCCCACTTTGGGCAGGATCTGCCTTATCCAATAATTCCAGTGCATTCAGTTGGGTCTAGCCAGTGTTTATTGCAGACTAATGCAGACTAGTCATGATGAATGAAATTGGATAAGTATTTTTATACTTTCAAAACCTCATCCAGGATAGGTAGTATAACAAGGTATTATTTTTTACGGTCCACATTCAACTTTAGGGAATGGGCTATTTTCGTCACGTCATTACCACGGCTGGGCAACAAAGATTTTGAAAGGCCTCAGGTATACAGGAACATTATTGTGGACAAGTTACTTGGCACTGTGTTTTGTTAAGAAGAGTCAGGTTCGGATTGGACTCTTGTAACTTCAGTTGGGCATACAGGCCTCTGTGCATGATTATAGAGTTCAAGAGATGCTTTTGGATTATTTAACTCAACAAAAGAGGAAAAGGTAGGAAAGAGTTTTCTCTCTGGGTCTAGAGAACATATCTTTTATATTACAAAAAAGTCCAAACACATGAGATCGGTCATACCTGGAAAAGAGATGGCTGCTTCCACAGTCATTCTCAGACTTGGTTCATTCACTAGTCCCCTACCATCATGGTCAGGACCTCCTTGGCCAGCAAGTGAAGAAGATTTTACTAATACACGGGTGATAGACTCTAAAAGTGGCATTGACAATACATCTGAAGAAAAGTCTGGAAAAGAGGCAAGCCATTTAAAAAAGAACTAAAAACCTTGATGTTTCCAATTGAGCCATATGCCAGGGTAACTCTCAGGATAAGAAATGAACTATATTTTATATGCACAAAGTAGGATTTTTTAACAAAAATATGAAATCAAGAGTGGCATTAGCATGAGCTGTCCACTCCCCCTCTCCTCCTTCTGGTCTCTTCCAGTCTCTTTTGCCAAAGAACTGAGAATGAATTTTTGAGAGCCAAGGATATGGAAAGGAAGACAAAATAAAGCTGGGAGAATTTTGGCGGAATTACATGCTTAACATACTGCACCATTTCTTTAATATATTTAAATAGTCCTGTGTCATCAGTTGGTGGCTTTCCTTTTCGACAATTTGCAATATATTTTGTTTTTCCTTAATTAAGCTTCACATGCTGGAATTAATTACTGCTGGGTAGTTGAAATCTGGTGGTCTAATTTTCAACTTCAGTTAATAGAGCTCAAAGTTTACATTCACCTCTGAAATTACCAACCTTACCAAATTATATTTGTCTACTTATATCTTCTAGATCATGAACACAGAGGGCACCTGCAAGTGGCTTTTCATGTGTGACTCATGAGTCCATCTCTCTATTTATAGTGAAACTGTTTATCATATACAAGAACTCTATATTTCAGGATTACATGTAAAACCTAAAGGGTACATGTGTACCCCCCAACACATTCAAAACCATCCCTTTTCCCAGCCATTAAAATAAAGCTATATCAAAATTCCATTTGTCAAAAAGATCATGTAGAAATAATGAAGATAAGAAATTCACTGTGCTAGCCTGGAATAGCTTGGAACTATAGATACCATTACCCAAAATTACACGTGCAAGGATTTTGAAAACTTCAGTAATTAATTGGTCCAGGGGTGGAAACCAGCCAAAAGGCCACAGTTTGCATCTACGATGCCCAATGTTAGACAATAAAATGCACACATGCACACCCCTATATGATGAATCTCTCTCACATGCCTGTGGAGGCAAACAGGCAGGTACCATTATCCTTGTTTTGCAGATGAATATATAAGTGCATTTAACTAAGATTGCTCAATGAATAACTGGTCTTCTACTTCAGTTATCTGAAATCACAGCCTGAGTTTCTTTCATTTCTACCACAAGTATCTATTTTAAAAGTAGGACAGGAAGCAATGGTGGCAAGAGGGTAGAGGCTGGTCAAAAGAAAGAGGGAGCAGGACCCTGACTAACTTCTCCGTCTTTCTCTTTCCTACACTTTGTTTCTTGTGTTTCAACCAATTCTGTCCCACGCTATCGGTATTTTCTTTCTCTAAGCTAGCTAGGTAGCTGGATTATTAATCAACATTAAGACATAAATGATCCCCAACTTAATTTTAGTAGATAATAGTTATATACCTAATTAGGACCTATAGATCTGCTAACTGGTCCAATGTGCTCTGGAGATTCTATGTTCTACAACAGTGCCTGTGTTTGTTCCACCTTCTCACTTATTTAGCTTTCTACAGCCATGCGTGCATTAGTTCATTTGACCTCACGACAGCCTTTATGAAGCAGACGCTACTCTGATCTTTATTTTACAAATGAGGAAATAGAGGCTCAGAGAACTCAAGTGACTTCCCCAAGTGACAGAGCTAGGATCTGAACTGACATCTGTTCGATTTCAGAGCCAGAGACTTACTCCCCACCTTGACAAATGGCTCTGCTCTACCGCAGTGGGCTGTGCCACCTCGGGCAGGATATTTAATTGGCCAAGTGCATCAATTTCCCTCTTATTTGTCAAATAGGAATAGTGACCACAAAGAGTTTTTTTTTTTTTTAATTTTGGCCATTCAGTAATATCATACAAGCAAAAGTTTTTGATCTAGTACTATTATTATCAGCATTGAGTTAAGGAGAGTGAATTGATACAGGGAATATTCAAAACTTATGGACTAACCTGGAGTTAAAATCAGGCGCTTACAAGACTATGGCTCTTTGTAGGGGGGTGGTCTTACAATTGCAGCTTTGCGGTGGAGGTATTTCCCCATTTAATGGGAGGTCTTGTTGGTGTTAGGGGGCATCCATGCAGCTTTAACTTCCTGTGACAAGTAGAGCTGATCACAGACGACTGCATGGCAAAGCTTCAGTCAGAAAGTGGACTTTACTTCTGTTCATCGGGCGTTTTGGTCACCCTCATTGTGCCATTTCTGTCTTGGACAGGAAGTAGAGTTTCGTACAGCAGAAATCTTTTCAGGTGCCTTCTTTTCTATATTATTTTACCAACCTGGTGAACGTATATATACACATACATATAACTATACACACACAGATATACACGAATATGCTTCTTGTCTTATTCCTTTTTTTTTTTTT
>NC_138378.1:65763183-65827520 GCF_054177405.1 Leptonychotes weddellii | reverse complement strand
AGAGACAGAAAACTTTTATGGAACCACCATTTTATTTTGCTATTTCCAATTTCATCCTTTTTATCTAAATATATACTATGTACAGTTCATTTTATAGCGCAGTTATTTGTCAGTGCAACATAAATACTTCTGTAAACTTGTACCTTTTTTGTGTGAAGATCTTGAAATCAAAATAATCAACAGTAAACATCACAACTACAGCTGCAGTTTTAAATATTTTATAATCCAGTCAAATTGTTTGAGTAGTAATGCATTTAAATGTTGTTATGGAATCCCCTCCAGACTTTTTAAAATGGTTACTCTGTTCCTGGGTTTACTATTTATGAAATTCATAAGGGATGACATTTTTTAATAATAGAGCATCTGACTTAGAGAGCAGTGTTTCTTCTCATGTCTCAATATAATCTATAATTTTCTGGCCTAATTTTCAGAGGGACACATCTACAAATTACACTTTTATTAATGAACATCTATGCATCTGTTGTTGCTGCCGTAATTAAAATGGCCTTAAGTGAGAAGTTTTAGCTGAGTCATTTAGCAGCTCTTCAGATATGTGGATGAATGAAGAAGCAGTTTTACCTAAGGCGATAAGGTATATATGAGGTCTGAAACCAAGTGTGAGAAATACATGTATAAAACACTCAAAACAGAGGCGACCTATAATAGCTATAATGTGATATTTTAGGCCAGGTCCTGATGTTGTTTAAATTAATTTTAAATCATGTAGGTTAGGAAAAAGAACAGAGATAGAGTTCCATTATTATTACCACTAAACACAGAACTCACATTAACTAAAGTCTTGCTATGTGCAATGTCCTGGGCTAAAGCACTTTATACAATTTATGCCACAATTTATTAAGATTATTTCCATTTTTTTCAGATGAGAAATCTAAGCAAAATAGAGGTTCTTGCCCCAAATAGTAAATGTGGGGATCTGGGCTATCTGACTTTAGAGCCTCACGTTTAGTACATATGTATTTAACTAGTACATGTGTATTTAATAGTACATCTTAATTTAATGCAATTAATGGACAGAGGATATTCATTTTCTGAAGTATTCTTGAACTTTTAAATACTAATAGTCAATGAGATGGATTTTTTAATTTGCAAAATTTGGAATTTTTTCTCTTTAACGTATTAAACTGATCTAAATAATTAATCAAAGAATTTTGTATCTCACTTAAGAATGAGAAAGTAAATTGACATTAACTACTTTTATTGGCATTTATATAGGAAAGCTAATAACTGTTCTTGTGGTTATATTTTAACATGACTCACTCAACTAATGCTTTATTACATACTCACATATAAATATTATTAGGCACCATTAAAAAGTACTTTCATCTTTAAACTGAAATATGATGTAGAAACAATATTTTAAGAAACACGTGTAAGGAGAGAAAATAAAGATTTGCATTCCTTGGTCTTATTAAAGGCAAGATCACATAAAAATGTCCTTTATACTTTTATAGTCTGGCATGAAAAAAAATTCAGTTTGGTGTTAACATTCTGTGTGTCTCTCTGAAGTATCACAAAGTTTAAAAAGTAAGCACACCTGGTGAAAATACCTTATCCTAATATTCACATCAGAATAAACATACATGGAATAGACAAAAATGCTGGATAGTGCATCTAAACTTTTAGAAATATCTGGGGGCAATGTAATATGATCAAAGTAGACAGGAAAATTTAAAGTCAGGGAGATACCTATTTAGTGCACCAAACTGCTCTCCTTGTTTGACTTTATTTCCTCGTAGTTTAGTGCGATAAATTTTCACTGAAAATGGAAAACAAAGATACAGATATATCGGCCTAGTTCTATCAAATACGATAATTTGCTGGTAGTCTTTGGACAATGCAATATGTGGGAAACAATGAGCTAAGCACTTTTATAGACCAGTCATTTAACTTCACACAAGCTTTACTAATGTCTGTTTTCTTTTTCTTTCTTTCTTTCTTTTTTTTTTCCAAATGTCTATTTCAACCAGTTGAGTTTTTAAAACTCACTAGGCTCAATGACTTACCTAAGGTCATGTAACTAGAAATAAGTGGTGGGGTCAGGGTTGAGTCCCAGGTCTCTCTACCCAAATCCCATGTGTTTTGGCCCACTTTGTGATGATCTTAGAATGTTCCATGGGTAAGTGCATTCCCTTCAGCCCTCATTCAAAGCAATTTGTGTGCCTGAATTATTTCCCATGGATTTTTCAGTATGTCAGAAGTTAGTTGGCTGCCATAAAATATCGTGGTAACAAAAGCCACTGCTCTTTAGTCAAACGACTAATGTTCACCTGAACCATAAGGAACCCTTTATACAAAATTACTTGGTGTACATCAAATGCACCCTTCTCACTTCTTCCCTGAGTTCTTCTGTGGTTCTAGATTGGACTTTGCCCCTAAACTTAAGGGCACTCTTCTCTCCTACATCTGCGCTCCCTTCTCAATCAGATTCATTACTTCACTCTCTCCTCAAACTGCAGTCTTTCTTTTTGAAAAAATTCTTCCTTGTGGAAACTTTCTGTGTTATTCCCCTGATGAATTCTAACCCAAACTCCAGGCATTGATTGAAACTTCTTTTGCAGATATATATCCCTGAGACATTTCAGGTTCCATGTTGACCATGTCCTTTCACTCAGAGTATGGCCCCAGATGTCTGACTTCTTTAGGTAAGTTACATGCTTGCTTCCCCTATAGACCTACGCCAAATTTCAGTGTTCTTCCCATGCAAAAGTTCAACTAGCTTTTTTGCTAGCCTCATCCTTAATTCTTTATACAACTAGCAAATTAGAACCTGACTGAAAATTTGATCAAAACTGTTTGATGTGAACTTAAGTAAATTAATACCAGACATTCATAAATAATACCAGCATAGTCTTATCTTCATTTTGTAATATAAATTCAGGCCTTTTTGTAGGACCTAGTAAAACTCCCTGTATTAGTTTGTTCATATATTCAGCAATTATTTAGCAAGGGCCTATTCTGTGCCAGACACTCTTTTAGGAGAGCATGTGTGTGTCTCATGAATCACGGTACAGCCAGTGAGTAGTACTGTATCTTATATATAATAGGTCAGTCGACAAGGCTTGCTGCTTGGCTAGGTGCTAAGAAGTTTAACAGTAACATCCCCTGACCCTCCCTGCAGTAATCAGATTTTGATCTGATTTGTTTTTCAGATTTTGGTCTAGTTTGCCTATAATTAAATGTTCATAGAATCCTGAATCATATCCATAAATGTATGTGATTATCAGTGCAAGATATCCATGCTCAGTGATGCATATTAGTTATGCTAATGTCTCCATCAAGTTTCTCTGGGTCTTGCATGTGTCACTTTCCCTCTTCCCAGGATTTACCTCTTTCAATGTGACAGGGCAATTTTAAAAGATGAGAACAAAAGTGCAGATGATGGCACTTAGTAGTTACAGAGTGAATTCACTCTGTGGGGCCAAGGGACCACTGACACTGGACATGGGTTGGCCAGAGCTGGTTTCTGCAGCCATCAGAAAGTATCAGCTCCCTCCATCTGGGATGTCTGTGTCGTCTGGCAATTCACATCCTTTGCACCTAGTACAAAATTGTAGCTAATCTGAGGACAACAGGGCCATTGATGTTTCCCAATGTGTTTCTGCTAAACCTCCATCCCAAAAGGTATTATGAAAAAGAAAGGGGAGGAGGCTATACAATTAATAATTTTTATTGTATACTTAATATTTTGGAAAACACAGGGGACCATTGAGCTGTCTAGGTTTCTTTGCTGAGTAATTTCTCAAGGCTTTTAACATGCCA
Organism: Leptonychotes weddellii; assembly: GCF_054177405.1. Classification (NCBI taxonomy): domain Eukaryota; kingdom Metazoa; phylum Chordata; class Mammalia; order Carnivora; family Phocidae; genus Leptonychotes; species Leptonychotes weddellii. The sequence continues at coordinate 65,823,740 of NC_138378.1, read as the reverse complement.
GTATTAACTGTGACTCTCCAAGAAAGGGGTATAAGGTTTAGTGTTACCCAAATGTATTTTGTCCATGGAACTCTTTATTATTCTTTTTCTCAGAGCATCTCTAAGAACAGGTGTTCAAAGAAACTTGGGAACTCTGCTAGAGGAACCCTGAAACACAGGGCCACAAAATCCATACTGTACAGGATCAAGAGGTTTTCTGAGGATCTGAATCTAAGCTATGTTGCTAATATTACATGGCATAATATTTAGCATGAAGTAATTGTTGTGAATTAAGGATATGTCATTATTTTCATATTTTGCTGATGAGGAAACTGAGATGTAGACAATTCAATTAGATTTCCTATGGTTTCTCTGTTCAGAAATGTTAACAAAACAAAGTAAGTACAAAACAAACAAAAAGAACCTAGATCTGTCTGACCTGATCTGACAGCCATTCCCGCATACGGTCCATTTGTCACTGGCTCTCCCTGGGCATTCAGGGCAGAGAAATACTGTTAGTCTACACCCCTCCTGCTAAATCCGAGTTTTAATCTCAATGCTGAATTAGCCCTTGAGGTGTCACAGAATGACGTCCACTGGAGAACTTTCCCATGAGTTTAATTCACAGCCTCCATTCTTGCCCAGATGAGACGATTGGCTTTGGAAGCGACAGCGGGTTGAACCACCACGGCCACCACCAAAGGCACTGCTATTTATTATGTGTGGGGTTTGGTAACAAACATTTAAAATCATAAATGCTTTATCTCATTTAATCTTTCCTCTCAATCCGATAAGGTTGGTAAGATTATAAAGCGACAGATTCAGAGAAGTTAAACCAATAATCAAAAGTTAAATAATTAGTAAACAGAGGAGCCAGAGATCAAATCCAGATCTGATTGACTGCAAAGCCCACAGGCTTTTCACTAACCATGTTGTCTCCAAAATCTACACAGATAATCCCTGTATAAATTTCTCCCTGGGGCATGAATGGCTTGGGGTATGAAAGTGCCATAAATTTCCTTTCTCTACAAATTTACCTATTTTCAAAGCTGAGCATTGTGTTTTATTGTCATAATCCGGGAGAGAAGAAAACAGGGGAGTCAGCATCCTGGCAATTCTGATAGAATGCACCTTGACTCTGTCAAACTCCAGAGCTGACCTTCCCATGTGCTGAAAATCAGCATGGAGAAAGGGATTTATTTGGAGCTGTTACAGCCCTGGCATTCAGGCAACCCTGTAGGAGTTGCTGCTAGGTGCATGTTTGTAGGAAATAGACCAACGATGGAACCCCCATGGGACTGTTTCCTTCTACACCAATCCAAGGTTTTAAGTACTATGGGCTTATTTTATTCATCAGGCTAATTATAAGTGATTTGGCACTATAATCTGGAAATAAAACTTTTTTTTTTGGTAAATTAACTCTGTAGATAAAACATTTTTCTTCTCATTTCTAGAGTATCTGCTTTTATGGCTCATAGGATCAATAATTTTTCTTTTTTCTTTTTTTTTACATTTCACAAAGCTTCTAAGATCTGAACACAGATGATGGCAAGCAAAAGATAGAGGTTCAAATGAAACTACTCAGGTCAATAATTTAACACTTTCAGAAAGTATGTAATAGCAATTCTCACAGAGATCTCTAAGATAAATTTCTTCATTAAAAATCTATTAAGAGTTAGAAGGAATTTATTAAACAAATTATTAATATTTCAGGGCACTGCTAAATAGCAAATTAAAACAAAGCTAAAATAGCACAGGAAAAATATATTTCATGATTAAAAATGAATTTCTACTTGACGAATTTTACCAAAGGCTAATTATTTCTCAAATATTTCAGTTTGGAATCTTAATCTTTTTTTTTTTCCCCATGAATTAACTAGTAGTCTTTTTTTTTAATCCAGTACTATTTTGGGTCATGTGTTTCTTTCTTTAAGAAAGAAAGACACACATACACACATATTGACTATTTCTATTGAGTATTATCTTTACAAATGCAAATTACCACAAATTATAGTTAAAGAGTAATGCTCACTTTTCTTCCTCTTTGTCACTGTGTATGACCCCTGATGACCTTCAGTTTACCCTTGGTATTTCAGTTTATAACAATAGGTGTATATTCTATATTTGTAAATAATAAAATGTTGAACAGATGACAGTGTTAAGGTTCATAAGATGTTTGCTTTATACCAAATGAAATGAATTGAACCAATAAACTTAATCAAGTATGGTTTTGTCAAAAACTATTTTGAAGAACTAGTCTTTAAATCAGGCCAAATATTTGGCTCTATTAATTAAAGACCTGTTAAGTGCAGTGACAACACTTGGTTGAATTAGTAACAAGTGTGAGGGTTTCTAAAGGCTTTATTAAGAGCCAGTCATTTGAATTCAAACATTTTTGAAGCATTACTTTATACATGCAGAAACAATGGAACTTGTTTTGTGTTTAATGCTTTGATCCATCTATCCATGTACGCATGTACCCATCGAATATTTCTTGATATTTTACAATAAAACACTGCAAGTGTCTTAAAGGGACATTAAGACAAAACTGTGACTATTTTCAAATAGCTGATAGATCAGTCAGGAGAACAGGCAAAGTCAGAGCTGCTGGTTTCTGAATTTTGTCAGACATGTAGTTATGACAGACCATAGAAAACAATGTGTGGCAAAAGTTGTGTCAATTTTAAGAGACTCTTGAAAGATAAGAATATGGGTATGTTGAGATAGAGTCAGTGAGGACCATATTCTAGAATGGAGGAAATAGCATATTATCCCTATGAGGACACCATAGAAGTAGGATTCTGGACACAAGTTGTGAATTGAAGAGTATGAATAGGTGTAGAGGGAGTTTAGGATATTTGAAGTGATCATAGTTGCTTTGTTTAGGAATGTGAGATGTTTATCTGAGCACAGGGGAGATTATGACAAAAAACCTTTTGGTAACAATCTGGTGCAGAACAGAGGTTGAGTTGGAATTGAAAGAGAGGAGACCATTATGACAGTTACTGGAGATGTTCCAACATAGGCTGCTGACAACTTGGCAGGAATGTCAAAGGAACATGAAGCATCAGATGATGAGTGGACTAGATTTTAAAGTCCCTTCTAGCCACAAGTCAGAGAAGTAGATTAGAACCCTGGGCTTTGGGTCCCACTCTCTAATTTGCATGTTGGTTCCACCACTACTGACTATGACCTGGGACGAATTACTTAGTTCTCAAGTCCTCCATGGCTTCCTCATGGGTTAAACAGGAGTAATTTTAGAATCCATTTCATCACGTTGATGTGAGGTTTAAACAGGGTAGCATCTACGAAGCCCTTAGCCCAGGGCTTCAAAAAGTCAAGTCCTTCATAAATGTTTGCCTGCAATATTATTCAATTTCCAGACATTAAGTTTCTGAATTATACAAACAGAAAGGGGAGAAAATGGGCTAGGTAGGGAAAGCAGTGCTGAGGTAGAATTCATGGGATTTGGAAACTCATTTGATCATTAAATATAGATCAAATTGGGATAGAGGACCAGAAGAAAGTAGCAAAAACTGAACATTTTAGAAATGTATAGCTATGAGGATTGGATTGCTTCTCTATTCAAAATTAGAAAGGGAGGTCCCCCTTCCCCCAAAAGAGATTTTTTCCCCCTGCATTGACAAAGTTTTAAATACTTAAATTTATGAATTAAAAAAATATTTTTGTGAAAAGAATTGTTTTTAAATTGTTTGCTTCTAATTGGAGGAAACAATCAGGCATTTGACTTTTTTCCATTTGAGCTAAAAATCGTAGGCAAAAGTGGTCCTTGTAACATGCCTGTAGACACTGAATGAGCATTCTGTACTCAGTGCAACAGCATAGACTAGTGGTAGGAAGGAAGATCGTAACTAGGAGGTCTGGGACACTCCGTACTTTTTCATCCTCTCCAAGGCCCGTTTTTAGGCTACAGTTAGAACAAAATAATCTAGAACTGTGGGAACACACTAATTGACAAATGAAACAAAACTAGTTTAAGGGACAGTTATTTTAAAAACATAAAAACATTTACTAATGACTAGGAGTATTTGAAAGAGGCTTTTTTTTTTTGACTGCTTCAATAAGTAGCTTAATAATAAAGATCACATATTCAAATGTGTTAGAAAGTACTTCTTTTTCCTCCAGTTGAAAGCTTCAGCTATTTTAAAGAAGTCATGCATTAAAACCTTTATTAGCTTTTCATTTGTACCATGGGGGATAATATTGTCATTTCCCTGCATTGAATTTTCTTATCCAGATAGGTGCTGTATATCGATCACTGAACATTTGCGTGCACTTTAGAACACTACAGAGGGAAACAAAATTTACTGAGAGCCAGATCCTGAATTGAGAGGTTTATAATCAAACATGTATACAACTTACACAATATGGACAAAAGAAATAAGTGCTATTTTACTTATCTAAAGAGAGCCATGGAAACACAGAGGATGAAGGGATTAATTAAACTTTTGGGGGGCACAAAAATCTTTGCAGGATTCAGTACTCAGGATATTGCCTGGCACAGAGTAGACATTCAAGAAACATTTGTTTAATACATGATCTATAAATATATTGATTTCTCTAAACTTTGGGCTTTAAAACAGCCATTGTTTTATTTCTCCTGGGCTCTGCGGGTGGGAATTTGGAAGGGCTTCGGCCGGATAGTTGTGGCCCAGGGTCTCTCTTGGGGTTGCAGTCATATGGTGGCCAGACCTAGAAAAGTGAGAGGCCCCCGCAGCTGGGGGCTCCTAGACATTGCTCTCTCCCCTTGTCATCTCACGACCTCCATGCGGTTTCTCCTTTTGGGTGGGTTTCGGCTCCTTCACAGCAGAGTGACCTCTGCAACGGGGCTTTGTACAAGCTTTTAAGAACAAGTATTTTAGTTAACAAAGCAGAAGTTTCATGGCCTTTAGCAACTTAGCCACACTCTGTTAGAGGAAACGGCCACAAAGCCAGCCCACTTTTAAGAGGGGGCACGCAGACCTCATCTCTTGTGGGGGGTGGTGTCAAAGTTACATCTAAGATAAGCATGCGGGAGGGACGTGTTGTGGCTACTTATGAAAAATAAAATCACCATAGTGAATTCAATGTTAGTTTTTAAGCTATGCAATGTAATGTTCTTAGAGAACATTCTTTTTTGCCTTTGTTGTTGTTGTTATTGTTTTAAGGAACGTGTCGTGAAATACGAAAAAAATTTAGAAGTGGATTTGGAATCAGAAGTCAGTATAGATTATTTTGGAAACTCTCAATTTCTACTCCGTTTTGTATTGTGTTTCTCCTAAGTGTATATCCTTTAACGTGCAAAGCCCTCATTTAGGCTGTGTCTATAAGATTGTGTACTAAGCATCGGCAAATTAAAGAACCTGTCTAAGTCACTACCACGACAAAAAATTAATCTATGAAATCAACTGTTTGGCATCATATAACAACAACAAAACAAACAAACTGAAACAAAGAAAAACAAACACACACACACAAAAGCAATCCCCGAAAGCAAACCAAGATAAAACTTACCACATGTATAATTTACTTTTCACTTGTCAACAAGTTGCTTTGATATGGCATAGAAGACAAAGTCTTATTTGAAAAAGAATACATCTCAGATTTGATTTTAGCAAAGTGTTGCATGAGGGTTACAACTAAATGGGTTTTGTTTTAGTTTACATGCAAAGAATATCTCGAGTCCAAGAGCTTCGGGAGATACATGATATATTTCAGGCCAATACGATATCACTTGATACACCTGAACAGCATCCTTCACCTCTTTCACTTTGGATGTACCAATACCAACAGAGTAGGAGAACTGAAAGCCAGTCGTATAAACTACAATATCTCTAATGACTACAAGCATGGTGGTAATTTCTTGTGATCATGTGACCAGGAAAGCCATTTAGTGGAAAATGTGAAATAACAGATGTTTCAGTAATGTTGCCTGCTTTCTGGAACTTACACCTCACAAAGGGAGATGTCAAGCACTGTATGTATATTACTATTTTTTTAAATTGGAAACATAGAAGAGCATGTTTTCAAACTGGACTCCATAATGCTCTTTGGATTACAAAAATTTTGACTTCTAAAAATATACTTTTAATATTTTCCTTTAAAAAATTAAGTAGCACATGTAAAACTTAAAAGTTTTTAAATATTATGATTTGATTAGAGTTTTAGGATAAGGAAGCAGTCCAAAAAGAAAATATTTTGCTCCAAGTTTATCTTTATTATTATAGATATGGGAAAAGAAGGTTATTAAAGGAAATATTCTGAAAATAGCATCTGAATATAGACACAGCTGATATAGAAAACACAAATTTTTATTTAAGTCATTATTAAAATATTTAAACATGAACTAGTGTTTAAGGTATAATATTGCTACTGGAATCTGAAGGTTGTTTGTTGCTGAGAAACTGGGTGCTGATTTTATTTTCAAGAGGTTTTTTTGTTGTTATAAATATCTCATAGCATCACAAGAAATAATGGCTCAGCAACTATCTCTTCAGCTGCAAATACCTTTTCAGTTCATTCATCTCCTTCATGTGTTCTGAGCTGCTAGATTCAGACCTGGGGAAAAATATTTTTCTCCTTTTCTGCAGTATTTCTTGCTTTGTTTTAGTTACCTCAATAACTCTTTCCCTTTGTTCTACTTTGGAAGGCACAGCCATTAAAGAAGTTCACAACTCATATTTTCTGTCTGAGGCCCAGGAAAGTTTCTCAGCATTTTCTCAAAGGCACATGGGTAACCTTATCATTTATGAAATTCAGGCTTAAACTCCATAATGTTTTAGCTAAAAATAAGTATCTGATTCCTTTCCCATGGCTTCAACAACATTCTGGGTAGCAATGCTAGGTAGAGAGAATCATGGAATGTAAAAAGCATAACTAAAATATTTGTTCTGGCTCATTCTATTGGCACTCTTGTCTTTTTTTCCCCCCTTAAGACTCATTACATGCTTCCATTTTCAATATTAAAAAATCAGTATTTTTGACATTAAAACTCAAATTTTAACAAAATAAAAGGGGGAAAAAAAACCCCAAGGTACAGTCTAAGGGAAACCTATCCTGCCCTCCACCCCCACACCGGCCCAGGTCCTAGACCTGTGTGCCCTGCAGTACTCCCAGTCACATATATGTATATGTACATACCGGGTGCACTCATGCACAGGCTGGATGTGGGAGGCAGCTGGCTCAGGAGCAAGTATCAAAATAGTTTTAGAAATGACTGTCCAGCCCAGCACAGGCATTAGAAAAATACTCTTTGCAAAGGAAGGTGGGAAGAATGGTGTGTGGAATAGGAGATGGCATGGCTGCTAGCCTCAGCTCTCCTCTTCCTGTGGCACTGGGCCCCCAGGGTAGCCGATCTGAAGGGGCCAGTCTGAATGCGCCCCAGAGGCTCTGGGCTGAGTACTGGGCCCACACCCTGAGGCCAAGGTGGGCAGATCCCACCAGAGCCCACAGATTAGCAGGTATTGGTCCAAGTGAAGGGACAGGCAGGAGCCAGGGATGCTGGATCCCAGCTCCCAACAGGGCAGGTGGCTGGGAGTTCTGGCCTTCCTCATTTGACCAACATGATGCAGGCTTGAGCCTCTTCTTACATTAGGTACCCCAGATTCTTCTCAGAATCCTCTGAGGAGCCCAGGAAATCTTTCACGTCCTTTATCCTACCATCTCCTGTTGGGTCCAGCGTGGTGTAGTCACTGGTGGCCAAGTCCATGGACATGTGCAAGAGGATGGCCTCTGGTGGCTCTAGGGTGTCTGTTCCCTTGCTGCAGTCAAGACCAGGGCTCCCATGGCAGATTCATGGGGCCACCATGATGCCGGGAGTTCCATTGGCCTGGCTCAGCTTGGGTGACCCTGGGAACCTGCAGCTGGCATGGGCAGTATCATGCAGCCTGCTAGTGTCCAGATAGGTGAGCAGCTCAGCAATGTTCTGGGCACTTAAGGAGAAGCGTTCAAATTTCGACTGGGAACATCAGGTAAAAGCCCCGACTCGGCCATGTGAAGACACAGAGGGAAATGACGCTGACGTTCTCCTTCCAGATGCAGGAATAGCGGTTCTGGGATCGTAGGCCAGGCACAGAGAAGATGTGGATGCCACTCAGGTTGGTGAGGCCACACTGGCAAACGTAACAAGTGCCATTTTGTGCGGGCAACAGCCCTTGTGGTCATCAGCTTGACCTTGATCTCGGCGCTCACCTTGGGCATTGTGAACACCTTGAACTGCTCCTCAGAGGCAGTGTGCAAGGCATGGTCGCCCTGCAAGTCAGGCAGCTGCACCAGGTCCCGCGAGGCCACTCAGAGTGCAGGCAGCGCGTGGCCGCGCACGTACTGCACCGCGAAGCCAAGGCGGGCGCGCAGTGTGTCAGTTGCATCTCCTTGCCTGCTCCTCCCACCGTTCCCGCCTTGTTCTCGCTGTTCGCACAGCCATTGCGTAGGCAAACATGGAGCCCGAGCTCGTGCCACACGGAGGTCTGGGGCGGACTGCATATCCAAGGAACGTGTCAGGAAGCGGAGGCAGCACATAGTGCTGGATAGGGAGTGTTCAGCCAGCAGGGCTCAATGCGGGGCTGCACGGGCATCATCATCTCCTCATCCTCGGGGCGGGCCTGCTCCACGCGGGGGCCTCCTGCAACTTGCCGTGAGCATTAGCTGCCGCTTCTTGCCTGAGACGCGGCTCTTCCGGATGAACAGTTGCGCGGGAAAGACTGGCACAGTGAGCAACTTCGCCTGGGAGCACAGCCCCAGGGATTGTAGGGTCTGAAGGGTGCCCTTGGCCAGCACAGGGCTCTTGCACTGGTGGTTGAAGAGGCCATAGCCATGACTGATGCAAAAGGCTGCAAGGCTCCTAAGGCTTCTCTCGAAATGGATGTGACAGCAGCTGGCGGCAGGCACTGAACCAGGACATGGGGCTGGAAGCCAGAGGGTGAGAGCTCAGCCACTCCTGGCCCTTCCATGTGAAGCCCTCGCAGTCCTGGAGGAGGTCGTGCTGACCACCTGCTCTGATGCCACGTTGCTTAGCTCCAGCATCAGCACCTGGCCTGCAGTGCCAACCACCACCATCTGAGCTGCGTCCTTGCAGAGTACCACCTTCTCCACGGACAGGACTGGATCGTGGCTGTTGATGTCCAAGCGGCCCATCCTGCAGAAGGGTGACCAGTCGTCTCCTAGCCTGTTGGCGTGTTTGCCAGGCCAATGGGCTGGCCTACTGACATGCTTGCAGTCGGCCTGGAAGAGGACAGCTCTGCTAAGCTTGCAGAGTGGCCACAGTGCCATGGCTGGGGACCTCCCAGAACTGCACTGTGCGGTCCTCATTGTAGGTCAGCAGCAGACCTCGCCACCATGGCTCCTGGGCCAGATTCTGGCCCCTGGTGATGGACCAGCTGGAGGCACTGCAGGCCCCCTGGGGGTGCTGCAACTCGCCAGAGCTTACAACATGGGCCCACAGCTTGGCGGGGACCTTGGGGAAATGGGCCAAGCAGGTAACTGCCAATGGGTATCTCTGTCTTAATGCTGAATATATACAGGAGAATAATTTTTCTAGATTTTAACTCTATCATTTCTCCATACGTTATTTAGCTGCCACAAGCAAACATGCTGGGCATCCAGTGAGCATTTGGGCATAAGTCTTTATCTGAAACAGAAGCTAGGTACAAAGATAAGTTGGAGGAATCAAAGTATTCAAGATGGATTCTACCTAAGCTATCTGTACTGTGAGACATGGCTCAGTTTATACCAACAATAGTGTTATATCTACCAATTTCTAAGTCATTTTCTTATTAAAATACTTGAGCAGGTGTACCTAAAAATGACTTCAATCACTTCTGTGTTAATTTGAGAGGAGAGTTTTGCAAACCAGTGAAATTTAATTTTAGAATCCCATTCAGTTAAGGCTGGGAAAGAAAGGAAGGCAAATTGGAGTTTTTGGTTTTGCTTTGACACCTTATAATACAATTAGGGCTTTTGTGACCAAAGGAAAGTGATAACTACAGAAGAAAGTTATGACAGTTCTAACATTCAGTAGATTAAAAGGTTTTATGTACATTATCAAACTCACCTCAGTAGTTCCGGAAAGGAGAGAGAAATGTTGCTATTTGTGTTTTATACCAATGTCAGTAGTATTAAATTATCAAAGAATGTATTTTAAATGCGAATATGTATACTGTATATATATACATACAGTACACACACAGAATGAGAATAGCTTTAACTTTCCCAGTTTTTAAACTTTCTTTTCATCATCAGTGGTTTCCTTTAAGAAAGTTTTTCAGGTAAGCATCCTAGCATGTTCTGTTTTCCATCTTGTTTATCATTAAGTTGTCATGTTTTATTCTTTGTTTCAACTGGGTGATGTTAAGGGATTGATGGTCCAGTACGTAAACAAACTGACGAGAGGAGCTAGAGAAGACACCAGGAGGCTCATGATGAAATCTTTCTTTTTTTTTTTTTAAAGATTTTCTTTATTTATTTGAGAGAGAGAGTGAGCAAGTGAGAGAGAGAGCATGAGCAGAGGGAGAGGGAGAAGCAGACTCCCTGCTAAGCACAGAGACTGATGTGGGGCTCATTCCCAGGACCCTGAGATCATGATCTGAGCCGAAGGCAGATGCTTAACGAACTGAGCCACCCAGGTGCCCCAGAAACCTTTCTTAATGACATTTCCCTATGAACACAGTCTGCCTACAAGCTGTTACTGAATCAAGAGCATATCACCAAATGGAAGTTTGGAATTGACCCCCCTACACACACACACACACACACACACACACACATCACAGGTGCAAAAATCCTGCATAGAGTTGACATCTGTCTTCCACTTTGGTTCCTAGACTTTGTCACTAACCTCACCAATGAGCAAATATAAGTACATCTGCTTTCTAAGAAAGCTCCTATTGAATTACCAATACTACACTATAATTTCCAAGTTAATGCAATAATCCATAAACATTAGCATTGCTCCCAAACTATGCTGAGTATGCAAAATAAATCATGAGTCACAAAATATTTGCTACAAAGCCAAGCCCATCCTTCACACGAACAATTTTCAGAAATGCAGACAGACTTATGAGCAACACTTGCTTAAAATTTTTAGAACTTTTCCTGCCCTTTGAGACCATTCTTCAACATCAGGTTCAGCTCCTATAGTGAACTGAACATAAAGCTTAAAGATGAACAAATGTAAATTAAGATAAATTACTCTATTTTCAGTTAATAGTTTGGTAGAGCTTACTGAAGGAAATGTCACGTTACTTAATTTTCCGAGCTCCAGTTTTTGCTTTCTCGTATATCCAAATGCATACATACACAGACACAGACATGTACACCCATTTCTTGACTTCTCTAATAATGGGTTGACATTCTGGATTCACTGATTTTCAGTGGCATAACCAAAACTTTCTCAATCAGGAATTTTAAAAGTATATCTTCTAGGATCTCCATTCATTCCTACCAGATTTCCTTCTACATAGGCATAGGTTCCCTTTGATAGTCAGGATCAACGTTAACATATTTGATATCAGGTAGATGTCAACATGTTTTAGTTTTATTTTTTAACAGCAAAACAGCCCAGATTTTCTTTGTAATTTATTTTTGGTATCAGTATCATTCCATTTTCTCCATGCTGCCCTTTTGAAGCACATTTAAATCTTCCTTAAAATATAGTGAGCACTCTTCTAGAGAATGCCTAACTTTATTTTAGTTCCTTTGATTTGCAATGCATAGCTGTAGCAATACATTTCCACATATTATTTGTTTTCATCACTGAAGCTCTTTGTTGCAAAGAGTTCTTAGAAGTTTGCTTTTTGGGATAACTTCCTAGACTGTCAGGTTTCTACTCAGAACTCTTTGCCTTCTTTTTTTTTTTTAAGATTTTATTTATTTATTTGAGAGAGAGAGCATGAGAGGGGGGAGAGTCAGAGGGAGAAGCAGACTCCCCGCTGAGCAGGGAGCCCGATGCGGGACCCGATCCCAGGACTCCAGGATCAGGACCTGAGCTGAAGGCAGTTGCTCAACCAACTGAGCCATCCAGGTGCCCAGAACTCTTTGCCTTCTGACTGGTGTAATTTAAATACAATTTAAATTGTCTTCATTTGATTATATTAGGGGATGGCATGAGATGATTCTAGGTTTTCAAACTTCTGTGTACTTAATGCATTAAGAAAAAAGTGCAATTTCAAAGTAGAAGCTCAAGACCAAATAGGGGGCAGGGCGGGGTAAGAATCATGTGTGGTGTTAGCAGGGGTAGTTGAGGCACGGGGATAGGCACTGTTGCCAAGGGACATTTCATGTCTAAAAGCAAGCTCACTGATAATTTTGCAGAGACTATTGCATGGACGCTGCTCTAAATGCTTCTTGTTCTTTCCCAACTGAATTCATATCAAGTCTAGTAGAAGAGTAGATGTTGCTTTTTCTTGGGGAGCCGATCCATCATTGCCCTGAGAATGCCAGAACACGTGCCAAGGAATTGTGGAGGTTAGATTCTACTTCTGGAGGAATGACATAACTTGGTAACTTCCTTCCAAGTGATCCATTCATTAACATGTCTTATAAATCTCTCATCAGCCGGGGTAGTTTAAAAAACAAACAGACAAGAAAACAACTGTGGGAGTAAATGTGTTGTCCTCATTGACAAGTGCTTTGACCACTAAACCACTTCTAAATTCTCAAGATGATATATTTATATGTGTGTGTGTGTGTGTGTTACTGGTACTTAATGCTGTGCTGCCTGCTAATTTAGTTTCATCTACAGTCTTGGAAATGATTTCTTTCCTTCCAAGATCCAAGTCATTACTGTGAATAATTGAAAAAGCAGGGCTCTACCCTCTTGGTAACATCTTTCCACCTTGCAGTCGTCCCACTGATTGGCACTGCTGTGGCCATGCCTGACCCTTCACCCAGTTTGAGGGCTTGTTTGCCTGCCTCGTGCAGCCCCATACTTCCCGCACTCACTTTTCTTGTTGAAATGTTTCCTGACAATGTAAGTGTACTATTAAATGTGCATGCAGTTCCTCACCATGTTCCTCCTTTGTGCCAATCATGTATCTTGATTTAGTCTTTTGTGTCTATTTTTTTCCTAACTTACACAGACTTTTTTTCTCCAGCAAAACTGAATCCATACAGCAACAGCTAGTGTCCTGCCCCAAATGTGCTCTCCCCTGTCTCTCAAGGTGCAAGTTCAGTGCTAGACTTTTCCTTTTCCATCCTGCTTAGAGATTCTGTGACACGCACTGTCTCCATTATTTCTAGAAGATGCCCAATAAATATGTGCAGAGTTGAAATATGTCTTTCTTTTATTAAAATATAAGCTCCTTGAGGACAGGGACTGTGCCTTAGTGCCCCTTGTGATGTACATATGGCATTAGGCATTTTTAAGACATATTTTTTGATTCACAGATTTTTTGATAAATTTGAGAAACTATTTTGCTCAAGTTTTTTTTTTTTTTAAGAAAGGTCGGATTTTCAATTTTTCCAATTCTTGCAAGTCTTCTATTTTAGATAGTAGTTCCTCAAAGGGACTCAGCTATTTCCCTGCTATGTCACTGTCCAATGTCTGCTTCCTATAGGCTTTTCTGTGTGTATCTTCTAGGGGGGGAAAAAAAAGCTCTTGTCCAGTCTGCTGCTCTGTAGAAATAACTGAAAGGGCAATAATGTGGCATTTGTTAGATGTTAAAAAATGGAAGGAAGGGGAGGCTTTTAATTGTATGGGAAATTTAATTAGATTTAGACTAATTAAATTCATTTTTTATATTAACATGTTCACAAATATTATTGCATCTCGTTAGATTTCATTCTTCTAGCCTTACTGAACAATATTCAGTAGTAGTTTCAGATTACAATAAGTTCATTATGAAGATAAGGTGGAATTAGTGTAGGAAGCTCAGCTGGTTGAAGGGGTCTGTACTTTAATTACTGCAGAGGGTGTGCATATTAATTACAACACAAGTGATATTTACTGTACCTCAGGAACATATGACAGGGTAGAGATACTGACAGCACCAGCTAATAAACTCAGTATGATAATGAGGAGAAAAGACCATAAAAATAGAAGGAAATAAAATTATTCATAAAGTATATTGATCCCAAAGTAAAGACATTAAGCTCTGATGAAGGGCAACAAAAGGGAAGCTCCTCACTTTATCAAACAAATAACCAAAGTAGAGAAATGTTAGCGGGGAGACAGATTGTGATTATACTGGTCACATGATCACACTCCAGAGAGTACACGGGAGCCATAACATGGGAGATTTTTAATAAATCAGCAGAAAGCCATACTGTCACCTGCAGGAACCGAGGTCTCAGTGGCTAAGGACAGCTCTGTAGAGAAGTCGAATGTGCTGTGGTGTAAACTGGGAGGAACCACATGCATACAAAATTTGGCTCAAGAGCCACTGTCCCCTCTGAAAAAACCAAGGGCAAACCTAAGAATCCTGTGAGAATTACTCTCAATAGCAACCTGGGGGCCCTCACCCACTTTTCCCTGTCCTTAGAAATCACCAGCTCTGATTTTGAGATGGTAAATAAGGGAACAGTTGGGGGTTGGTTGGAGAATTTTCCCAGTAAATGCTCAATTATGTCATGATCCTGTCTGAATCTGCACAGCCCGAAGGAAAGTTCAAATTTTGGCCTACAGCGATTAAACCTGAGATTTGTTTTGTTTTGTTTTTACATGGGCCTTCCAAAGAAACGGTCATTTTTTAAAAACAATTATTTAATCGACTACCAACGTTTACAAACAAGTTCATTTTAGAAAAAAAAATTGGCTAAAGTGCTAATTCTTAATTTACATTAAATAATTACTATAGTCAGGTTTCTGCTAAGTATTTGTCATTTTCGAGTTTATTAGCCAAAATCTGCCATAAATTGTGCTCGTAGTTGAGTTATTATGGATAGAAAGTACATCAGTTACCTATTTATTTTAACACATGGAATAATGATGTTGACCAAACTCTTACAATTGCTCTAAGTTAATTTTGTGAGGAAAACATTCTGTTGTGGGTGTATATATGAATAGTGATTTTAATATATATTGGAAATATGTGATATATATTTGTACATATGAACTTGAATCTCTATGTAACAGAACATGCAGTCTGGTTAAAACACCTCAAAAGATAATAGTAAACTTAGAGAAAACGGAAAGAAGGGCATACATTGGGCAGTGCATAATCTGGGCCTGCATTTTGGTGACACAGAGGTGTCTGGAAACAAAAAACAAAAGAGATTGTTCATTTTGGTTGAAATCTATAAATTCATCAGTTGAAAGGATTAGACTTCAAATTACTGAATGAAATTATGGGAAATCTGTCTTTGCAACTTGGTCAAGACAAATAAGATGAATAACGAACTCACTCAGTTCTGAATTAGTTTAATTTATGCATCCTGGAGCGGAAGTGAAGCTAGCCCTGGACACCATCATGAAATGGGGGTGTCATGCCTGGTTTCCTGTACCTCCATCTCCCTTTTCCAGTGCCTTACTCTATCCCAATATCCAATGTTTTCATGCTTGCCTTTCTTTCCTTTGGTGGAGGGGTTGAGAAGTGATTTCACTCATATTAAGGTGAAATATTTCCAGGAATATTTTTATTTTAAGATAAAAATGTTTCATGTAAGCTTACATTATAGCATGACTATTAAACAAAGTATTTCTGTATGAGCAGAGGATCTACCTGAATGGACTCAAATGTATCAAATAGTTATAAACAAGACCCACGTGAAAGGCCGGGCATAATCAGAATGTGGGGAAGAGAGGTGGTAATTCAAGTTTTATAATTGGTATTGCTGTGGACTGTATTATTTTCACTAATATATGTTTGATATTTACAGTGTTAAGACATAAGGGTATAGGATTGTATGGTATCAGGAACATGGTAGGTAGGTGTTTGATAAGTATTTAATGAAAGAATGAATAAACAAATGATTCATTTACTGAATGAATGAATGATTGAATGGGTCCACCTCAGGGGGTGTTTCATCAGTCCTTGAAAATTACTGGTGGTGTTTCTGTTGTATCTGGTGAACTGCGCACTGTCTGTGCCCTGGCATTTGGCTCTATGTGCTAGCAGTCCATCAGCACCCCCTGAAATGTGAGTGCTGGCCAGAGTGGATTACTACCGTTGAGCGGCTAGGCCCTCGCTCTGTGTTTGGATGTAAAGACTACAGGTGATAATGGGAGATTGATGCACTTGTGTTGAAATGTGGAGCATGAACTCATCTCTAGTTTACCCCTTGGGAGATTCAGACAGTTTTATGGTAAATATGAATAGCTTTAGCAGACTTTCAGTTATCAATATGCTGATGTTTTGTTTTGTTTTTTCCCCCAAAATATCCTGATACTTGGAAACAGAAGAATAGTTTAGGTGCGTACCAATTATACGTATAGATGGGAAACTCCGAGCCTATGATTCCTACTGACTTGGATTTAGGCTGAGCTATTTATTAGTATTAAAGAATCAGAACATGATAGAGGGAAAATTTATTTAAAATTTAGCAGTATAATTCTGATTTTCTATTAGTGTTTCATGGGTTTCAGATATGGGTTTACTTCTCTTTGTCAGAGCTTTACATTTTTCCTGTTAGTATTTTTTGTTTCTGGTACCTCTCACAAGGTTCCTGCTGTCCTCATGGCATCTCATGTGCCCTTAGTTCCTTCCCTTCCCTCATATGTGCTGCTTCAATGATCTATAGTTCATTGTTCATCATTATTTTTCATCCTCCTCCCATCTAATTTGGTTCTGATATTTGTTTCTGCAAACATTACTTTCTCTTTTCTATGTCTCTACTTTAGTGGCTAATTTTTTTTGAATTTGACATTCTGGAACAGCTCTTCTCTTTTCCAGCAGCGGAAGAGTTGAGTTTGTTGAGAAACAATTTTGGGGACATCTATCAATGTTGACTTAAGAAAGAAGGGTAGTCCTTAGCTTCCTTTATTTATTTCTTCGAGTAATGAAGAGGCAAAGAATGTTGGATGTAGTTATTAAATAGACATGAATTCTAGACATGTTGTAGAAAGCAGAGGATTTAGATATTAGAATATCAGTGAGACAAAATAGGCTGTATCACCTAACGATTGGGGTAACTAGCCTACAACATCAATTAAGGAAATCGTTCTTTTTTACTTTTTGAATATGTATATGGGCAATCCTGCTGCACTTTATTGGTTGAAATTAAAAATTTAAGGTTAAACAAAATAGATGATCTCTAAAAATATATTATACTTGATCCAATATGCTTTGTAATCTCTGCAGTCACAGGGAGCCACAAAATTCTTGTGTTTCAACTACACAGAAAATCTTGTTAATTGTTGGGCGCCTGGGTGGCTCAGTCATTAAGCGTCTGCCTTCGGCTCAGGTCATGATCCCAGGGTCCTGGGATCGAGTCCCACATCAGGCTCCCAGTTCGGTGGGAAGCCTGCTTCTCCCTCTCCCACTCCCCCTGCTGTGTTCCTGCTCTCGCTATCTCTCTCTCTGTCAAATAAATAAATAAAATCTTTAAAAAAAAAAAAAGAAAATCTTGTTAATTGTTGTTGCAATGAAGCAAAACTTACAGAATGTCCCCAAAGCATTTGAACTTAGTGCAGGGTTTAATATCTTTAAGCACCTCAAGCTCCAAGTAATTTCATAACTTAAAGTTTTAGAAGGTTAAGTTTTTACTGTAAACGAATTTATGTTTGTGTACGTTGATAATTAGAAGTATTTTGTGAAAATCTGAGGAAGTAAGATTGAATAGATAATTAAAAATTGCAATATTTAATCAGTAAAAAAGATGCATATGATTGTTCTTGCCATTCTATTTCTTGGACCTTGTAAATCTTCATAAATCCCTTTCCTTTCCTTTTTCTTTTTTTTTTTTAAGATAGTGTTGTATATTCATTACCACAAAGTGAAAGTCATAGTCAAGGTTTTCTGTAAGTCTTAGATTGTATAGCTCCAAAGAATGTATTAAAATAGTAATTCATTGAGAAACCTCAAAACTGTGTCAAAGAATAGTATTAATAGGAATAAAAGAACAGAAAAAACAACCTGTGATGGAAAATCACAGATCTCTTAGAAATTGTCAAATTGATCAGCATCACTAGGAACTATTGAGAAGAGCAGAGGTTCTATGCTTGTTATTTGATTTAACAACAACAAATATCAAAACAAAAATGTTTGATTTCTTTTGAGAAAGATCATTTTTTCCATTACCTTTTCTGAAACAGTCCCCACCCTCTGTTCCCTCATTCCTGTTACAATTAGTCATTACCTACTGTTGCTTATGATTTGTTGGCAGTCTCTAACTGCAATCTGTTGCTTTGTGACAGATCAATTCTTTTAGCCTACAGACTCGTTCTTGAATTCAGCCAAAATGAAAAAAAAAAAAACCATATATGTATGTATGTATGTATATGTATATATGTAAAAGTCTAAGTCACATTGCTCTGGCTAATGTGGCAGATCATTCTTTTAAAAGGGTGCTCTTAAAGGGAGACCATTAATGAACCCTGCATGTATATAAAGGGAGTGAATGACATTAAGTGACCCCCCTGTGGGTGTCAGGTTCAGGGTCCATATGTATCGACTGTGGAATCTGAAGTATGTTCATTTACTATCGTCATTTTTAAAGGAGACAATTTCAGAGCAATATTTTAGTTAGAGAAGTTGCTTCTGCGCCTACTGAAGAGAATTTGTAGAAATCCTGTTGTTTATACCCACACACATATAGATGTATACACACACCACTGAGTTTAAATAATCCCAGTAAGATTCATATTGCTCAAGTTTTTCAGCAAAAGAAATTATAGTTTTCTTGCAATCAATTTAACAGTCAGAGCTTTGGTGTAGCAAAATATATGCTTCGTAGCCCTTCAAAATTTACGCAGTTTGTACATATAGATACATGCTGTATATATTTTGAAGTGATACGTATGTTGAAATTTTTCCTCACTTAAAACCATGCTGCATAATTGATTGGAAGAGTTACTCTCATCACAGTCTATTTTTGCAGCAAAGCAGAGGCTATTTGAGATGCTTGTGTTTTTTTTTTTTTCTTAAATGCTTTACTTTATTGCAAGGAAAGGAAAAACTAGTCATTATATAACAAGATATTATTCATCATTGGTTTTGTTTTGAACAATGCTGAATTGAGTAACATTACTGCATAACAAGCTAAATATATTAAAAAACATTTTCTCCATTTAACTTTTGGTGTCACTGTTGTCTGACTCAGTGAGACCCTCTTTGGTGAAACACACACACACACACACACACACATATTCACATGCTCATTGACATTTTAAAAATATGTAATCCCATGAGTTTGCTACTTTACAGACCCAAGGAACAGCTTGCTTCTCAACATTTCTATATAATAAGGTCGCTTCAATCACAAGGCCACAGCTGCCAAATTAAGAAAATTGGTGGGCTATTGAGGAAAATACTACTGAACCAAAAGGCAGATGTTTCACTGTATGTTATACATTGGTGAACACCCTCAATCTGTCAGCATGCATTTTCTAAAGGCATAAACTAGCCACTGTCTTGGTTCCTGTTTTCATTTTGAGTTTGTCATGGGCCCCCTTATTTGGCTCCTGGAAAACTACCAACTTTTCTTACTCTAAAAAGAAGACAAGGTACTCATTCATGAGAAATCACTCTAACCACTTGAGAAATACCTTAAAAATTTTTTCAAGCTCGATTTGGAAGGAGGCTATAGGCATTATGGTCATTATGCAACTTTACAAATGAATCCATGACAGCTAACGCAGAATTTAAATGGTATATCAATATACACAAGCCATGGGGGCTACTACATAGCACAGGCAAGATTAGGTTGCAACACGCTTGCATTTTTAGTCTGATTATTCTTTTCACCAACTCTCTTTATAAAGAAAGGGAGGAGTCCTTAAACATACAAATTTGGAAATTAAGGACTGAAGATGTTACTCCAAGTAACCAAGGGATATCGAAAGCAGCAGCTTTTCTATACTTTGTTTTGCATCATTTGGTTGCATTTAACTGTGTTTGTAATCATTTAGGATAATCTTTTTCGAAAATTATGAGAATTTCCATTACAATTAATTTTTCTAGTTTTATAATTTCTACAGACTTAAGACTAGAAAAAATTACTTAAGTGAATACACTAATTCATTGTAACATTATGTTAGATTAAAGTTTACTTTTAACATGATATCATTGTACTCAGATTCTGAAGACTATCAAATTATTTGGATTATACTAGATTTGAATAAATAGCAGAAAACACACAGAAACGAATTCAAACATATTCCTTTGTTCTGGTAAATTACTACATATGCCTCTAGCTGCCTAGTATCTAAGGTTCTGTAAAAGGAGATTTTTTTTTTTTTTTTGCCCTCCCAGTGTGTTTTATCCACCATTTAAAAACACATTTGAAATATATTGCAATTGCGTGAGAAGTGACATAAATACATTTGGTGATTAATATTTATTTGATCAACTGTGAGTGCAACAATATGACTTCTAATTTGAAACCACACAAGCTTCCTTTTCAGCAATCCTGCCTTTCAGAGCCTTTCATTTGCTATATCACAGGCTGATCTTGGAAAGAGAATCTGTTCGATGTACTTTTCCCTACTCCTTTTCCAACTTGAAACAGGAGAGTGGGTATTTAGCCGCATTTCCAGGTGTGCCACATTGGACCTTGTCAAATGTGCAAAGGACGGGGGAAACTCTTCGACTCTTGGCCTGTGGGTGATTCCTGAGAGCTTGGCCTGCTGAAACACGTTCCAGGGTCTATGTATTTGAAGGTCTGCACATAGGTTATCTGCAACGTATGAACATGCTCACACGCATTTTGTAAAGTGGCAGAGTGGATGTCTGGAGAACATCTCCCAGTGCTAAGCAGAGATCCTGTTCTATCTATCTCGTATTATTATTCCTATTGTTTTATTTCCATCCCCAGTGCTCGTGGTGTCTTTTGTGGCACTTCAGCTGTGATGAGATGGGCGGGTGAGCAGCTTCCTCTAGAATTGGAGCCAGCTGGTTTGGAAGACTGGCAAACCCTCAACTCTCCCTCCATCCACCACGTTAGAGATTGACTTTATTATCTGCCGTAGCTCCATGCCATGCCCAGTTTCCAGGGGCCCGGGATGTAAGCACGTAGCACAGGCCGATTCGCCGTTGTACGTATTTTGATTTAGTCATAACCTCAGGAATTGCCTTTTAACAACAACTACAAAAAAAAGTGAGGGTCATCCACTTCTAATGCTGGAAACCCTGTGATAATCTGTTCCATGCATTCAAATGAAAATATGACTTCTTGGCAGAGAATAGCATTATAATGTAAAATCCCATATGCTGTTATACAGTATGTTGCAATCTGTTTTACGGCTGCCTCTATTCTAACGAGTGAATACTGCCAATAAAGCAATTGAAGATAACACTAATTGCTTATTTCTGTGATCCATAATTTTTATGGCTGCCTTATAGCTCTTTAGTCAAATAGATGCTTTTTGGCCTTTAAGATCTAGAACTCGTGTTCTGTAGCAATTGAAACTGGAAATGTACATGCTGGCCTGAGAGGCTTTTCTGTACTTGATGAGTAGGAGGCAGCAGAAAAATAATGGAAAGATGCGGAAGAAAACGAAGTCTTAAGTTGGCTCTAACCGGTAACCCCTAGATTTTATCGATATTCAGGTAACTTTAAAGAGACACATAAATACATGGCTGTGGATGACACTAAATGACATCGTCAGGTGTTGTTAGGCCTTGTGCCTTCTGGGGCCTGGTGGACACAAAGGGGACTGTGGAAGACGCCGTGGTTGTGTGAACACAGCTGGCTGGAGATAAGGCTCTGTGTTCGATCCCGGGTTTCCCACGTATTGGCAATATGACTGTGTGATCTCGAGACAGTGATTCAACTTTTCTGAGTTTAGGCTGAAATGCTGTGATGACTAAGAGGATGGGAACACACTGCTGACTGGAAAGTACTCTCCTCACATTAGGGATTGTGCTGGATCCCTTTTGGGGCCATCGTGACATGCTTGTTCGTGAATATGCGTATAGAAATCACAAGCTGTGCAGCATTTGTCCAAGAATGTATCCAGCTCTTGGCTATTATTCAGAGTGGAGTCTGGGGACCGGGAGCCCTGGCCTCACCTGGGAGTTTGGTTAGAAATGCACAATCACTGGCCCCACCCCAGGCTGCTGATGAGACTCTTCCCTTTATTAGAATCCTGAGGTGATTAGTATGCACACTGAAGACTGAGAAACCCCGATATAGTCGAACTTACCTCATGGATGAGTAAGTTGAGATTCAGCAAGGTGAAGTGATTCATAAGAGGTCACGTAGTACGTTCAGAGCTAAGCCAGGATGAGAGAGCCCAGGGCTTCGGACTCTTGTTCAATCCATGCTGCCTCCCCCTTAAAATAGGGAATGTTTAATTTTATTGTGTGACAGATTTCAGATTAACCACATAGGCTCAAAAGTGGGCAACGTATTTGCAGCTTAAAATAATGTAAGTCAGAAAAGCCATCTGTTTCTGCTTTACTTGGTCAGATAGTGAAAATAAAAATCAAAGCAAACAATAGGCTGTATTACTGAGCTTAAATTATATATGAAAAGTGTCTAGGATACTCAAAGATTTCTACTCATGAAGTTCTGTAGACATGTTCTCAAATTCTCAAATTGAAGCATTTAAGAATATGCTCTGAAATTCAGACAAAGTACACGTGTAAAGGTCACAGGGTCCTAGTATTCCATTTTTCTCTTTGTATCCAACTTTCTAGCTAGTATAATCTCTGGCAGTGTTTTTTTACATATATTACAAGCTGAGCACTGCAAACCAATATAACTTACTTATTATCCCATTTAATCTTCACTACGAATCTGTGGGGTACTACTATTATCCTCATTTTATAAATGAAATGATGAACCTCAGGAAAAGAACTTGTCCAAGGACACACAGCCAGCAAGATGAAACTGATTGAAGAATGAGGAGTCTAAGTAGATCTTCCAAATTAATGCTGTGACTAGTGAGTCAGACTTTTTTTGAGTCCTAATTCCTTAAATTCTGATTTAATTAGATCTTTTCTCTATATGTGAATTTCTACCATAATTTCGTGCAGTGAGGCTGGGACAGAGTTGACCTTTTCTGCCTTTTGCACTGAGCACATGGATGGGTGAAACAGCCGGCGCCCCCGTGTCTCAGGGGTCTGGGGCTGGAGTTGTCTGAGCCAGGGAAGGAAGGAGTCTTAAATGCCCCTGCTCTTCTCTCCGTGGTCAAAAACAGCCTCCCCCAAAATACTGAGTCTAGGTTCTTGGTTCAACAGCTCTTATTCGCTAGTACTGAGACTGACAACAAATAAAGGTTGTAATAAAAATGCCAACGTACTTGCGAATATTCTTAATGAAATCAGCAGCGCAGGCTTTCACAGAGAAATGAATACTGAAGCAAGAAAGAGACAGAGCTGCCCCAAATGGTTCTAGATACAGTGGCAGCCTTGTGACCGAAGGTACAAAGCTTAAGAGAAACCACGTGTGGGAGAAAAGGAAGGAGCAAGAAGGGGAAAGGACTGATACTAGTAATTGCAGAGATAGTCTAAGTAGTGATTAAGAAGCAAATGGCAAAGTGATTGATCTGGAAAAAGAAAGAAACACACACACACAAGCAAACTTAGGATGTTCACACTCATTTTATAGGACACATTCGGCTCCATGCTGATATAGTCCATGTGTAGAATCTCTAAAAGCTGTACCTTGCCAAATGTTAACTGTTGGTATATGCTGAAACCTCATTATGAAAGGATGTGATCAGAAAAACGACTCTTGCAACCAGCTGTAACCTATAGCATTCAAATAACTATCTTGGTATAAGAGACAAACACACTGACTACTTAATTCCAACACTTTATAACACTACAGAGAAAAAAAAGACACTTGTCTTTCCCTTTATATGCAATTGTTATTTTCCTTTACATTAGATGATGAGATTCTACATTATGAGAGTTCTCCAGTTTGGCTACCTGATTTTTTATTTTTTAAATACTGGAGAAAGGGTCAATTTAAGTATCTCTAGCCTACCAACATGGTATCACAGTATTTATGATACCCTGTGATACTAATGAGATTTTTTTTCAAAGAAAAAGAGTAGATCATCTCTTGGATATATATTTAAAAAAAAGTAACCTATCACAAAACTGATTTCTTAGATGAAACTTCATGCAGTATGCAACCTATCAAGATTATAGAAACAGAACGATCCCCTATTATTTTTTCTTTAAATCCTGGTTAATTTTTGAAACTTTCTGCTTTACCTTAGAAATGGGACTAGCATTGCCTTCTTGGGCTCTGATCAGCTTGATTTTTCAGCTACACCAAGGGGCTTTTATTTCACCTCTTTGTGAAATTGGCTGGTTTCCTAAAGTTATTCTTCTATTATAATTTAACACAGTAAGAAGAGAGTAGGGAAAAAAGAGAGATCTAATATGGTATTATTTTATGACTACATAAAACTCCATTGTCAGAATGGAAAATACAGGAAAGGCTCTACACACAGATGGCTAAAAAGTTAAAGCCGAGTAAATGATCAGAGAGAGAGAGAGAGAGAGAGAGAAAGAGAATCGTATCATAGTGTATGTTCCTTGGTATTATTTTGTATGCATGTCTTTGAATTTGAAATTCAAATAAGGCTTTTTATATATATATACATAATTGAAAACAATTTTTTGATAAACAAGCAGACCAGATATCCAAACAAGAAGACGCTGCTCTGCCCTTTTCCCATTTAATCACGGAAGTCCTTGTCTTACCTTATATTATAGGAATGGAATTGTAGGGATTAATATGAACAATCTTAACCCTTTTTAACTTACCGTCACGTAATGTTTTCGGCTTACATGCCACGAGAAATGTGGGCAGGGCGGGGTGGGTGGGGGATTGGAGGGGTGCAGAGGGGAGGAGGATGAGGGGAGAGGAATAATAGAAACCTTTTTAATATATTGATGCGAAATGAAAAGTAATTCAGAAATGCAATTTAGTGATGACCTCTCCTTTGGGTGGTTATGAAAAACAGCCTTGTTTTCTTTTATAAAGAAATGCTGGCATGCTTGACTTTAGTGAATCAAGAGAATTGTTTGCCAAATAACAGTGTTGGTGTGTGTCCTTGTCAGAACACCTGCTGTATTCTCCCAGCAAACACTGGGGCCATGGCGTCTCTCCTCTCATGACACCTCATCAATCCGCTCCTATCAATGTCCCAGCCATGGAGGTGACTTCGAGTGTTCAGAAGCCTTAGAAAATGTCAACGTTTTGGGAGAAAAGGTCAGTCACAGCTTCCCCCCCACCTCCCCTGCCAAGCCACCGTGGGCCTGGTGTTCATTATCCTAATTAAATCCAGCAGCTGAACATCTTCTTATCTGTAGGGGAGGAGAGCAGGGGCATGATGCAATAGGATTGATTTGCATATCCAAAGTTAATTAGTGTGGAGGAGCAGGTGTACAGTAATAATAATTATCACACATGACAATCACCTGTGACCACTTCCCCGCGCCCCTTCCGGGATTCAGCACAGTGATTGCTGGCTGGTTTTTTTCTTGCTTGATACCCATCCTGAGCTGTTTATGTCCTTGTGCCTCTCTTCACAAACCTGCTGTGAGTAGCTCGTCTGTTCCTTAACAGGCGCTGTATTTTTCTCTAAAGGTATATTTTCCCCTGTTTCATTTGGAGGGAGAGACGACTGTAAGGCAGCTATTTTCAATTTTGTTTGCTGAAGTTGTCACATCCTGGTGGAGCCTGGGTATTTATTTTTAGATTACATGTAAGTGGATAAGGGGGAAAAAAAAGTGCTCAGGATCATAATTTGAAAATCCCATTTTGCATCATTTGAACATTTATCTTGAGCATATGCTGGCGAATCAGTCTGATCCAAAATAAACTTATTAGACAGCAGACACATGAAACCAAGTGACAGTTTGATGTTTGCCACGAGACTGCCCATGCCGGTGTGAAGAGGGGTGGCGAGGCTCCATCCGCAGCCCTCAGCACCCCCAGGCCAGCAGGCTGTGGATGCTCGCTGGACACTGACCTGAAGAAACGGAGGAAGATTTGAGCAGGTTGTTTAGGGTCTGGCAGCATCTAGGGTAATCAAACAAACAAACATTAGCATGATATACCAGTAGGAAGACTTGAAATTGTAGCCTTGGAGGAAATTCAGTGCAGCTCACAGGATGGCTCTCAGGATGCCTTCATCACAGAAAGCTTAGATAGATTACACTCTTCGGATTTCGCTTGCACATAAATGTATAGGTTATGCGTGTTTAAAGTGTTTTCTCTGTCAAACGAGGGTAATTTTTTCAAATTAAGCCAAAAAGCATGCCCTGGAAATGGGATGTGCTTTTATAGAAATGAATTATTGCTGTGTGCTATACAGGAATTTAACACTCACAATGGTAGGCTAATAAGTAGGTAAGAACAGAATATTAAATACAAAGAAATTTTTCTGGGTGAAGGGGAGGCATTAATGTTAAATTAGCTATGAAACTGTGACTGTTTTTAATTTTTTTTTTTCATTTTGACTTTTGTCTGTTTCACTTTTATTTGTCAGGGTACACTTTCGCCAATCAAGTCGAGTATAACAGGTGGGCCTCCCTTTCACACAGCTTTAATGATAAGTGACAGAGATGGCAAAAGGCACTCAACCGCCTGCAGAATGCATTAAAAATTCAAAACTTTACTTATCAGTCTTTTATTAAAACTTTCTGTAATTGTGCAAAATTATTTCCCCACTGGGTTAGCTTTCAATATGGAGTACAATTATATTTCTGACACGAAAATAATTGCAGTTAGGAAAAAAAAAAACTACAAGAAAAAAGTATTTTTTAAAGTGAAATCCATCCATTTTTACATCCATGAAGAGGCATTACAGTGAAAAATTAAGCGATTACTAAAGTAAAGCTCCAGTTTTGAACATTTGACTTTCAGTACTAGACAAGTCTAGTTTGTAGAAATGTAAAGGAATTATGACTGAGGGTTATAGACTTTCTAGTCCTTGTCTGTTTACCAAGGAAATACTTTGGTGTATTGTATCTTTAATCTGTCAGTGTTAGTGTAGCTAAAATGGTGGATCTAAATTCTTTCCAACAGGATAAATATTAGCAATAGTAGCTGTGTTTCATGGAATTAGCTGTGGTTTTTTTCTATATGACTGATGTCTTCTTAGCTTATGATTTTTTAAATTAAGATTTATTTGAGAGAGAGAGAAAGCAAGCACAAGGTGGGGGGAGGGGCAGAGGGAGAAGCAGACTCCGTCATGAGCAGAAAGCCTAATGTGGGGCTCAATCCCAGGACCCCGAGATCACGACCTGAGCCAAAGGCAGACGCTTAACCAACTGAGCCAGCCAGGCGCCCCTTAGTTTATGACTTTTAATGCAAGTGTTGAGCACTCTGGACAGGCGGCTCTGCTTCCACAGAGCAACATTTAAATAATTCCCAACTTCTACTTTGGTCATCTCCATCTCTTAATCTAAAATATTATCAGTCAAGTTTCTAGAAAAACAATTGCCATGTGTACATTCCCCTAAGATGTAGAGATCAACACGTTTTTGCTTGGGCATCTTTTATGTATAATTCACTATAGTTGGAACTCTGGGAAATATGGAGGCATGAGTTTCTATTTCAACTGGGGCTTTGGGAATCAGCTCAGATTTCCATGAAAGCTGATGCTTACTACCCTTTCTTCCTTTCCACCCTAATGAGACATTCTTGTTGAAGACCAGGAATACTCATTGTGTATTTATTAAGTATTCACATGATGTCAGGCAATGCCACTTAAATCTAAAGTTTTACAAGTCTTCCTCACAGCTTTGCTCCTGATATAAACATATATATATACACTCATTTTTAATTTCTTTTTTTTTGAACTTAATATACAGCATAAGTTGTATAAATTGGGAAACTAAAGCTATTTATTTATTTATTTATTTTCCTATTAGCGAGTATTTGTATTGTTGTGTGTATGTTTTTTTTGTTTTTTTTTTTTAATTGAAGGTCCCTTCCTGGTCTGGCTTCCACCAGTGGCAGCAGCCAGGGGAAAAGGGGAAGGGAACCAGGCAGCCCAAGGAAGGAGTCATCTCTACAGCTTTCCATTTATACACAGAACAAAACAGACAAGCACAGAGCCACTACTGTGGGAAGAAGTTGGCAGCATGGGAAAGGGGAGGTGCAGGTGGGGTGTTAGGGTGTCATTAAAAATACAGCACCCCCAGAACTGAGGTGCCTGGGGGCAACTGGTCTACTTCAACCCAAGAGGAATCAGAAGATCAGAAGCAGTTTGGGAAGGCCAGAACTGCAGGGACAGAGACAAGAGAAAGGGCCAGGGTGTGGGGGGCTGTTTAGCAACTGGGGTGAAGGGATTGCCCTCCCCCTGCTGGGATCCCCTTAGCCCCTCCGGTCTGGCAGGAAGGGGAAAGTCTGCAGTCCCCAAGGTCAGGTCTGGGGCTGCTAGATGCTCTAGGCAGGGGGCTGGAGGGGTCTCACAAAGGCTTGCCCTCCAGGTAGGTGATGGCATGCCTGCCCCCCTTCAGCTACTCTGCTTAGGATACAGTGATCCTTACCTTGTCATAGTAGTTTGGTTATAATTCATGATTGATCCCTGTCAGCTTCTTCTTGATGGTGTCCTTAGAGCTGGCATAGATCGCTGTGCTCTTAAGGGGTTCAGACTCAGAAGATACAAACACCAGGTCCTCCTGCCTGTCTCGTCGGTCTTATAGATTGCATCAGAGGGGGCAGAGTGGCAGTCCTTATTTGGACTGTCTGGACAGGTGGCCCAGGTGTTGTCTTCTACAGTCTGGCCCAGATCACCCACCAGCATCTCCTTGCCCTGCTCCAGGATAATGTTCTTGTCCTCGCTCAGGCAGAAGAACACCACCTTCTTGCACTTCTTCACCTCCTCTGGTGTTGACGACTTCCACACCTTCATGTCATCCAGCACTTTGATGATGCTGTCAGAGACAGCCACACCAGAGGCCATGTTTCCGGACATGAAAGGAGAGAACAAGGAGAGACGGAAAAGACAAGAGACACTGCAGCTGCTGCCAGGATCTGACTGATGAAACCAAAACTTGAAATTCAAAATTTAAATTGTCCTTAACATGGAATATGTTTATACCTCTATCTCCTACGTAGCTGTTTTCATAATCCATTTGGGCACTTGCATCCTGTGGTGGTGGTCCTACTGTGCACGGGAGGTTTGGAAACTTTAATTATAGTCTCGGTTATACTACTGGTTAGTGTGTCCTCAAGTGAGTAATTTTAGTCTTTATCTGAGATGCTTTGTCTTATCTCTTCCTCCCTAATTTCTCTTTCTCCTAAATAATAAGCATTTATTGAAAGATCACTGTGGGCCAGGAACTTTTCTAAGCAATGTGTTAATCCACTGGATATTTATAACAACCTCATGAAGGAGGTACTATGATCACCCCCTCAGAGGGAATGTATTACTTAAGAAAGCTGGGAGAAGGTAGTCAAACTGGGTTCATAGGCACTGAGGATAGAGTGGAGAGGAGTCTGTGGCCACTGGGGACAGTCTTTGGACCACCGAGATGATTCATGAGATTTATGACTGCCAGTTGCCGGCTACTAACTTCCTGACCTTTAGCCCCAGAGGTCTCCAAAGCAAAACTTGCTCTTGAAAGTTTTGATTTGACATTTGATGGAGGAATGAATGTAATACTACTGAAGCTCTGTTCATAGAAGGGAGTTCTTGAGAGCAGAACAATTAGACATGGAGGTTTTCTACTCTGAGTTTAGATCTGGAGGCCCTACATAAAGCTCAGGTCCTGCAATTGTCTTGCCCAGTCAGATAAGTGTCAGCCCCACCTGTTGCAAATTTTAGAGAATAATATGTCAACTTTGTAAAGAAAAAGAAACAGCAAGTTTACACAGACTTTAAATCACACTGAACACTTTGCAGTAAGTCTCACCAGGTAACAATACTGCTTTGCCACATGTCATCTCCTTGACCTGCCAAGGTATAGAAAGCTTTGTAGAAATAATAACTAACAAAGACGGGCTGGGCAAGTGGGTGGTTGGAACATTAGCCCTTCAGAGCTCTTTCTGGCCTTGGTGTTGAGTCATTTGAGGCAGACACTGGGTCAGATTCTTGATTCTTGTGTGCCTGTTTGTCCCTTGGAATAAGGGGAAGAAAGGCAGTACTTGGCACCAAGACAAGGTTCACGAAGTGCTTTAAGTGCCTGAATTGAAAGGCTGTAACATCAAACAGAAGTGGATAACATTCTGTTTTTACGGATGGCATGAATAAGAAGCATAGGTGATCTGACTGAAAACAGCTCTGCGTAAGAGTTTTTTTTTTTTTTTTTTTTCAGAAATGGGGGATGATTGGCAGAGGCCGAGAAGGCAGGGATGTCATACACCTTGGCCCTGGCCACTGTCACTGGGCATCTAAGGGACAGCATTAGAGCTGGCCTCAGACCCTCACGGGCACAGAGGCGTAAGAGAAGGAGGGCAAGCAGAGGAATAACTCCTTCTCCACTTTGGGAACCCTACGACATGCTGCGGAAAGAACAGACACCTCGGGGACCATTAATACAAATTTAGAGAATGCGTCACTTTGGGAGAGATGATAAAATGCAAACACCAGGGAAAGAAAGGGTCTTTGTTTACTTTCCCTTTTCCTGGTATATGGCTAAACAGGTTAAACACCTGTGTGAAGAGGGTGCTTCAGGGACACCCTCCTACTCGAACTGTTCATGGGCGTCTTGGAGATTGCACTCCTCTCCTTGTGCGGTGATCAGTCGCCTCTTCATCGCTGGCGAGGCCGGCAGCGAGGAGCAGGGCCTTCACCTGCAGGTGTTGCCATGGCAGAGGACACTTGGAAGAGATTCAAGCAACATTAAAAGGCAAAAGTGAAAATGAGAGTAGAGAGAAAATAGAAGCTTGATTTAAGGAGACATTTGAGTGGATCAAATTGCCTCCCTCATGATGGCCAAACTCCAGATCAACCCTACTTTTTTCCTCCCTGACTTCTGAGTCCTGGTAATCTGGCACATAAGCTGACTTTGTTTAAAACTTAAAAAAAAAATTTTTTTTAAATATAGCAAGATTTATTTTAACACACTGTAAAAATTATTCTGCCCCTAGGAGACACGGTTTGGTTTCTTAATCCAAACAGAATTAAGAAATTATGAAATGAGAATTGGTTTATTGACTCAGTAAAACAGTTTCTTTTTCCCTTTTCAAAAATTAGCTAGCAAAGTAGTCCGTTTTATCTGCTACGCTGGGTTTTTCCTCTCATCCCTACCTTCTTTACTGCCCGTGCAGTTTCTCCAGGAAGCCAAGCCACGTTTCTTCCGTGTCACTCAGATTTTGCCTCAACTTTCACTTGGTTGGCACATGGAACTCACTTTTCTCTTTCTTCCCACGTCTCCATTTTGGCCTATCATACAGAATAATCCGGTTTATTTACTAAGCACCCCCAGAACTTGAAGATATTTATAGTCAGATTTTCTACAAGTCATTGTTCTCAAAGTTAGAAAACTATGTATCTCTCTGTATTTTAGGAATTTTCCATTAAAGCCAGTGACAGATTCCCTTTTTTCACCCTGGTTGGTTAATTCCCTTTATATAGTCAGGTTAATAATAATAATAATAATAAAATATGTGTTGACTGCATAACCAGTGGCAACAGTTTCTTGGGGAGGGCGGGTGGGAGGAGGCCCTGGGTATAGGGATAGCTCCCCAGGGTTGAGGAGTCCTGTGCTGGAGGTGCATGGGAAAGCAAAGCCTGTTCCAAGGTAGATAGTAAACATTTAATACATACTAGTTTCCTGAATTTCTTCTGAGTTCTTAATAAGAGAAATGTGCCATGCCTCTAGCTGTGCTTTCTCTAGCAGGGCAGAGAGAAATGTGGGGCTCATCTAGGTCTTGGGAATGTTGGGGTGGGGAAGCTTGGAATTGGGAACATCTGTAGGACTCTTCTTGATGTTCCATTCTGAACTGGTTGAGAAAGATCAACCCACTCTTAGCTACTATTTCTACTAGGAAACAGATTTGAAAATAGGATGATGTTTTTTAAAGCGTAAGGGCTTGCAGATGACTCAGATGTGTACAGTGAGACCGCATTGTTGGGAAGCACTTGGGCTGGACAGAACCATCTTCTAGAAATTGGAGTTACCTGATGCTCTCTGGGCCTTTTGCTTCCAGGTCATTTCTGTGTTCCCTGGAAAACTGAAGAGAAAGTGTCTTTATAATGAATCTTCTCTTATGATCTGGCATGTGATTAACCTTGCTTGGCCTTCATCTTAAAAGTCAGTTCAAGTAAACAAAGGACATTCCTCAAGAAAGGTCAGTGGGAGGGAGGTTGCCCTGTGACGTCGTTCTGAGCTAGAACCTGGAGGGATCTCGTAGGCCCTATGATGAGAAAATGTCATTTACATGGACCAGGAGAGAAAAAGGCATAAAGAGAAATGAAGGGGGCCTGGCCCTGAGATCTGGTTCTCTTACATCCACAGGTTAACGGAGGTCCTCAGTTTGCTCTGTGCAAAGAAAAAAGTCTCCAAAGTGAGCGCCAATACTACCATCTTTTGACATTTGAAGGTCAGCATGGTAAAATTTGCCAATGCATTTTTCTAGCTGTTGTCTACCTCGAAGAAGTTATGGACCAAGATTGTCACAGGTTTTCTGAATATTCTAATCAAATTTTGATCTGGTTGTATCGTCTAAGCTACCGTCGATACGTCGACGTGTTATGTGTGAAGCTGAGGCACGAGAGTGAATAACAGCCACCGAGCATCTCCTTTATTCCACGGTCACACTGTCTTACAGTAAGGCCCAGAAGTTCTTTGATGGGACAACAAGAATCAATGCCAAAGTTGAATGAGTTACAGCCGCTACTACCTAATTAAAATGATTTTGTGCCAGTTGCTTTTGTTGGGCTGGATCCACACATAATATAATTTTAATCCTGTTTATATACACTCTTGGGATAGATTTGAGATTAGCATTGCCATTTAGGTGAGGTTAATCAAGCATACTGTATGCAGCTTTTGTTTCTCCACTGGATGTGAAAGGTGACCACTGCTGATGGGTCATCCAACTGCCCGCTTACCCGATTAACAAGAAAGAGGTGGTTTTCAGTGTCTGATCATTAACCCAGCCTCAGCCCCAGCGACACTTTCTGTCTAGTCCTTGGAATGGTGCAGCTGTTGTCAGTCACAGAGGAGAACTCCAGTTAGGAACCGCTTTGCTTTGGCTGTGGCTACATGCCTCCACACAAGGGGAGGGGGAAGAGAGGAAAAAAGAGAGACAAAAAGAAAATACAGCTCCCCTAAAAAGCAAACACCATTTTTTGTATGCCTGGCTCTGTTTATGTATATAAAATGGACATTATGGTGGAGTGAAAAAGACCCTCGTAAAAATCCTTCTTGAAAACTATTGTTGCTGACAGCCGTGACCTCTGTGAGTCTGCATGTTTACCCATAATTCATAATTAACAAAGACATTAGAACTGCCACAGGAGAATTCTGGGCTTTATTTCTTTCTAACTGGGCAGTACTAATGCTGGAAGTGCTCCCAAATCAGTGATTTAACATTTCAGGAAATCTTGGAGAGGCAGCAGAAGCCTCCTTATATAGCTCATACGCTGGGACTTTGGTGATACAGATACGGCCGAGATAATTATTCAGCTCTCGTTATTGCTGGAGCTCTGCACCTGATCCCCGAGCCATTAGAGCACTCTGCAGGTTATTACAACTATCAAACATCAAGGTCTCTTTTCTAGTCTCTTGACTGTGTGGTTATCATTTTACTTCTTTTAAATCCCCCATCTGCATAGAAAGCCTCTGTGTTTTTTACTGAGATCTGCTCACAGCCTTCCCCCCACCCCTTTCTTTATTGCTCCCCAAATGGAGCCCTTTTCTTACCAGCACATTAGCATAAAAATATAAACCCCATGCTTCTCCAGTTGTATTGTTTTTATACCCTCTCTCTTGTTTGATTTCCTCTTTGAGGCTGTGTGCACCTACACTTTAATTTGGGAAGCAAATGAGTCAGTAGAAGAGAATTCTCTTGAGCTCAAGGAAACCACGATAATATAATTTCAGATGATGGGAGCTGTCAGGGCCCATTTTTAACCTTCTGCTTAGTTGAGGGCTCTCTTGACTTTATTGTACGTTTCTGCCCCTTGATGCTCTATTTCAATGGTACCCCAAAATAGCAAATTACAGGAAACTATACTGACAATTTTTTTTAAAAAGGCGTTTTGTATCGTGGACGTATTTAATGACTTACTACTTTTTAATCCCCTCACTGGCAGGTGTACCCTTGGAATTTAACATGAAACACTTTCTTTGATAAAATGCATTTTCAGTTTTGGTCATGGAACCTAGTGGCGCAATAAGTTTGCTTCTAATACTTTCCTAGACTATGCCATGATTGAAAACAGCTCCGAATATTCTGGGCACTGTGTCAGCTATCTAGGGGCAGGCAGTCACTTATGATATATACAGATTATACTATAAATTAAGAGTCTGAAGCAGACCTCTGTGGATTGCATCTTAAGTGAAAACAAGTTGCTATTTCTGGATGTTTTACACACCTCACTCCCCTTAGAAATCTTTATTTTGTGTGTGATCTCCACCAAACACCTGTAAAAATGGCCTCCCACCCACTGCAGGCCTGTCGAATGAAAAAGCTAACCCACAAGGGGTGAGGGCAGTCACAGACAGTATGGTGGGGCTAAGAAACATATGGCTTTCTCACTTAATATTGCTGCACAGTCGTCCCACACCATATTCCCTTAAATGGGCATTAGCTCCATTGCCAAATTAGCAGACTATAAAACAAATGAAAATAGAGGCATTTTTTGGTGTTGCAAAAAAGAAAAAAAAAAGAACCCCCAAACCATGAAACATGACTTAACAGTGTCTATCCATTTTGTGTGTGCGTGTGTGCGTGTGTGTGTGTGTGTATTACATCTAAAAAAAGAAATACAGAGAGGTGTTAAAGATAGGTAGTGTTTTTACCGTGAGCAGTGCAAGTTTAGCAATTAAGTGCTTTAATTTGTACTTCGCTTCATCAGCCTATACAAAGAAACTGTCTGGTTTTTCTGACTTATGGACGAGATGGGTTCCTTTTAGGATCTCCTCCTGCCCCTTTCTACTCAGCCAACAAGGTTTTAGATATTTAAAAAATTATATTCTCCTCTTCATTAACTTACTGGTGCATGTGTATTTCCTTCCTTAGGAACTAGGAGCATGGACTTCAATAATATATGTATATGTATAAATTAATGTAGATTAACTATAAAAGTAAATCAGTATGTCACATTTGTTGTGAATTAAGTTTTCCCATAATCAATGACAGTGATAAGAATGCTTCAGTCAGGGAACTTTGTATTACTGTGGAATCATTTGAATACTACCAGGGATTCCCCATTTTGTATGTACTTTCATTTTTGCTACTATATGCAGTTCTTATTCCTTCAAATACAGTGATCCTTACTTAGTATTAGAGTTTTTGAGTTGAAATATTTCTAATTATGTAGTCTAATCCTCTAATGAGAAAATGGACTCAGAAAAGCCAGATAACTTGCTGAAAGTCATACAGTTAGCTAGTTTATGGCAGACGTTGGTTCTGGTCTCTTGATCCTCATTCTCTTTCTATAATACATTGCCGCTTCCAATAATTATATAATTATTGATATCCTCAAAGCAAGGAAAAGCACTCATGAGTGTTCCTTCCAGAGAAATGGTGATTTGTTCTTAGCCATCCATTCTCTCATTGGTGAGAAAAAAATGCATAAATTTGCAAGATGGTGGGCCAGCAATATGGCAAAGGCCTTTTCTTTGTATGACAACCAACTGACCCCTAAATGAATTGAACCTATGACCCCCTTCCTCATTAGCTCCAAAAAAGCTAACTAGCCCAGAAACAATTGTTACAAGCAAGCTACAACACAAATCCACCATGTTATTCCTGTGGGATTAATTAGAGAGCTAAAACAATGCTTTATCTTTGAAAGACATACAAAATCATATTGCTGTGTTCTTCTGGCTTGTGAACCTCTTGAAACTGAATGCAAAATTTTATGTAAGAGCAAATATACATTGCTCTGGGGAGAGGGCTCCAAGTTTTCATAAGATTTTCACAATATATGTGTGTGATCCAAAATAGGTTAAAAAAATTGTTCTATTTCATGCTCCAGTGATTTGTGCTGATGTCATCCCTGGTGTTGGTACCCTACCAAAAACAAGAATTGCATTATGCTTCACTAAACTGGAGGAATATATTATTTCTATTTTTTCCTTGAGGAGAAAAGAAGGAATAAAAGTAAATATACACATGTGGCCCTTATAATTAGCACTAAATCAATAAAGACTAATTTGGGATATTATGACAATTTAGTTGATGCTAGTTTGAGCAGAGATGGATATCACCCAAATCTTGAGTGCTGACTTTTGTTCACAATGAGAAAAACAATGCTGCAGACTTGAGTGTGAGGAATACGATGGTATCCAGGCTAAGGAGAGTAGAACAGACAAAACATAAAATACTTGAATTATCTGACAGCATCTTTAACTTATGTAGATGCTATGTAAGAAATAAATTGTCAGTAGGACCTTTCTAGTCATCAGGGGGTTAAAGCACTATAAAGAAACTTGCATATGTACTTTGTTATCCAAGAGACAGATAGAGAGATGTCGTTCTACTGATATATTACATAAATCATGATGCCAGCCAGAAAAACAACAGATGACCAATTTGTACAAAGCATTTTTTCCTTATGTTACATTTATTTAAAATACATTAAATCGTTGTGCTAAAATCGAGGCAGCTGGCAGTCCAGGCAACCTTATAAGATTTGCGTTTTCTGGAGCCAGGCCCATTCATTTAGAAAGGTGGATCTGTTGGGCTAGTGTATTTGCTTAGTCATATGCCAAACCCTTGGGGAGCACAGGTAGTCCAGAATTTACCATGCATTCATTTTTTGTTTTTTATCAGAAATCTCTTGACAAATGGAAGTCAGATGGTTGATACCCATTTACTCCCAAGTGAAGTCACTAATTAATGGTAACAAGGCTCAACCCAAAGAAAAAGACTCATATGGCATGGAATCTTAAAAATCTGGCCATTTTCCAGGGGCCTCTTCTCTATTTCATGTTCCTTGACATTGATGTGACGCCTGGTTGACTTTAGGAATAGAAGTCAAGTCTGAGTTGAGTTGGTTTATGTTAAACTGATTCAAGCATGGTCCAAATTTGTAGAATTTTCGTGGTTGCTATTGCATTTTTTAGCCCAGACCTTCATCAGATTCTTAATGGAACTGATAACGCTCTCAAAGAAATAAGAATCACTGGTAAGGGTTTTATGTACCTTCACTTAACCCAGCATCCAATGTCTATTGTCAACCACATTCAAAACTAATAGTGGATAAACCAGGGCCAGGGAAGAGAAGCCCATCTCAAGCGGTCCAGGCTTGCATGTCTACAGCATTTTTAAGGACAGCTTAACCTCTAGGAATGCAGTGGTCCTCAGGGGTTGTGGTAGTGTGAACACCTACATAAATTAGTCACTCAAATGTGAAGTTGTTGGTTTCAACAAATTTTCTTCCCTATTGGCCAATAATAGAAGATGGAAGAGATTTCTTCAAGAAGTTGAATCTTAAAAACTGAAGTCACCGAAAGTGATAGGATTCTATTTGAATTCAACAACTATTTTGTGTCATTACTGTATTCACAACATGCTAGGAACATATTTGGTAAATTTTTAAGGGCTTAAATAGACTTTTTTTTCCTTAGGATACTGAATTAGAGCAAAAGAAAGAAATATAAAACAAAGTCTGTTCTCTCAGTTTATGATCATCATGGAGAGATTTGTATTTTGGGGAGACACGCAAACAATTAAAAAACAGTTCCAGACCTTGAATTGTGCCCAGTGTATGTCAAAATATGATAGATACAGAGAGGGCCATGACTGGTTAGAAAAAGCAGAGGTTCTGGAGATCATTAAGCTAAAGAAGGCATTACGGAAGCTCTCCATAAGGGAGACTAATAGAAGAGGTAGGGATTGAAATACATTTGAAACTATAAAGAAGATTTTGATGTATAGGATTGAAGGAGCATTTAATGGTGTTGGTTGACAATGAGACCATACTGATAGGTTTCTAGCACCACCATTAGAGTGAATATAAGGCAAATTTTATTTGTGAGTACTTAAAAAAAATAGGTTAGTGGCTTCTCACACTGGAGGAGATATATATATATAATATAAAAATAATTATATATATATAATAGGGAGAAAGGAATTGAAATTTTCTCTTTTAAAACTAAGTACTGCTGCAAAGTAATGGGGCCAGCCTTAAGGAACTGAAAATGTTTCCACCAAGAGTGAGCCCTGGAAAGGGCAGAAGTGAAATGCTCTTGAGAATTGTATTAGAGCTAGATCCAGAAGTGCTGGAATCCACGTCAGTAGAACATATTCATAGCAGGGTACCCAGGATTGGGAACGTAGGACAAGAAGATGCCCTCAATAGGTAGCTTTGGTTGACTTTCAAAAGATTGAGAACCGTGGTATTTCTTATTTTCATCAACTAACGGATATGCTGTTTACATACTGTTATTAGATCTATTACAATGTACATATGGAAAGAGTAAAGTGTGGTAGGATAAAGTAGGACATATGTGTTAATAAAATACCCCAAATTAGTAACCAATAACCTTGTGGAAAATTAAACTATTTATTAGAATCTGAATTGTTAATCAGTTTGAAATCATGCCCAGCCACTATTTTTTTCCCATCGGAATGTGTGATACATCTTGAAAATTATCAAAGTTTTAATGGCAAAAAGAAAGGAGTTAGGTAGGTCTCAGTCTTCTACAAAGTGATCAAAATCAGAACTGTGGCCAAGTGTGAGAGTGTCAGTTTATTATAACATTGGTGTCTTTTCTTCCATCTCTCCCTCTCCCTCCTCTTATTCTTCCCCTCTCTCTGATGAGTTAGAGTTTGAATTCTTGAATTCAAAGGAGTTGTTTCCTCATGCAAGGGGACTGTATCTTTCTGCATCTTAACAAGGTATAAAATTTTGAGCAATTTATAGTAAAATCAATAATCTCCTTCCTATCTAGATACACCAAGCATGGTCAAGGACAACAGTAGAATATAAAGTTCAGTGTTCAGGCTTTGGGGTCAGAAGGACTTGAACTTGAACCCTGGCTAGTTTACTTGCAAGCTATGGTCAAGTTACTGGGACTCTTTGAGTCTCAGTTTCCTTAACTGTGAAATGGGTATGATAAATCACACCTTATAGACTTGTGGAAAAAATTAAATAATATATGCAAAGCACTTCAAACAATACCTGGAAACACAGGAAGCCTATATTAATTGTACTTTTTTGGTATGGCACTCACATCTAACTTTAGGCTTGACTCTTCAGTCATATCTATTATATTAGCTTGACTGTGGAACATCTCAGAGAAATTTTACCATCACTTCCACATAAAAAAATTCAATACTAGGCTTTAGGAAATAGATCCTACTTAATTATTGACTGGGTCCTTGAGAAATAATTACTTAACATGTAGACTAAGCCACACTGTGTATCTGATCCTATTGGAATCCTCCCATTCCTCTTTCTCAGCAGGGAACAACTCAGTCTTGCTGAACTGGCTGTGATATTCCAGAATTCCTAGTTGATAAATCCTCCAAACTGGTTACTGTGCACATATGATAGCTATTTTTCTCCCTGACAATCTTAATATATGTTTTTATTATGTGCTATCCATGTCCTAAATGCTAATTAGCTAAGTTGGAGATCAAATAATTCTCTTGGGTATAGAATATGCATTTTTTTAAAGAAGTGCTCAAATAAACACTTACAAAATAGGCTAAAACAGCTTCCCTCAAGTGGATTGAATACCTGCCTTACAAATTGGCCAGAATAGATATTTACCTGATTGACTGTAACTATCCTCAAAGATAAATCATAGATCTAAACTCTTTAAGTGGTATATGGGGACTAAACCACTAGAGTCAATGAGAGTAGCTAAGATCTCATGCCATGCTTTAAAGGTGAAAAGCTTGACCAAAAAAAAAAAAATCACTGACTCTGTTTTAAGCTCTTTGGGTAGATAATGTAAACTGACATAAAAGCTAAATACGGTTCAGAGATATTGAGAACTTTCTGATATTTAGGTGAGATGATGCAATATTGAGCTTTAAGAAACAGTAGTCTACATGTATGCTTATTTGACAGTCTAAAATGTTTCCACGAGGCCGCTAGGACCATTTAGGTAGATAATACACAGAAGGAAATTTGCAGTTATGTCCAAACATACCTTTAGAGGACATGACATTCTCTAGTAGCTCTACCATTCTAATCTAACATGTCAACTTTTGTTCACGCTCTAGATTTTTTTTCACTCATTACCTCTCCATTTCATTTTTGTGTTTTCTATTCATACTCTCCAAAGCAGAACTATTTGCTTTTCAAATCCATCTTCCAAAAAAGGAGGCATCTTTATAGCTATGCTTAGGTAGAGACACTGGCTGAAAAAAAGCAAGGGATTTTGAAATGGGAGCCAAAGTATTCTGGCACTTGAACTGTACATCAGGGACTAGAATCCTAGACCTGTCCTTAACGCGCCTCGTTGTGATTAGTTGTTGTGGCCAGAAATGTGTAAACTCACTCTCTGTTTGAGGAACATGGGAATGGGCTCTGTTGCCGAATTTAGGCTCTGTTGCCGGTCCTGGGTATATTTGCGTATCTTCTCAGGGCAATGGTCTCCAAAACAGAAGGAGTCCATGTTTAAGGCTCTGCTTTTCTTTGGACCCTTTGTGGTGAAGGGGAGTTTTAGAAAAGGGGCAGAAAGCTCTCCAGCATACGGCTGGTTTTATCCTTCCTTGAACCTTCTTCACTGCCTGTCTTTAGCATCTTCGCTTCATTGCCCACGTGTCACCTGTGCTTAGCCATCAGGTGATATATCCTCTTCCATTCCAAAAACATTGATCTAAGTCTCCCTCCTTCCATTTTTTAATAAATCTTAGTGAAGCAATATAACATTCCAGGTCAGTCCTGTAGTGCTGTTCTGGCCTCGCTGGAGTGGCTGCTGCAGAGCACGGAAACTTGCTGGCACAATATTGCAAAGTGACTCTGTGGGGGCTGGACGACTTCCAGCCAGCAATGAACCACGGCCAAGAAACGCCAATATGGATAATGCAAACAAGAGAGATTTGGGGCACATTTCGATTTAACCATCTGATTTAATTGACAGAATAAATGCACCTGTCAACGGGTAATATTCTTGTGATTAGTTTTGGCTGTGATGATGAGATGATGTTAAAAGAATGTCAGAACAACCTGTCCTGGGACTCTTACAGGCAGTTTGAGTGAGGGAAGGTCAGTTTTTAGCTAGTTCAAAGAAGCAGGATTATCCTCTTGTAGTGTGAGGGTATTTTATGGAGACAGTGAACATTTTATTTGACATTTTCCCTCTGTGCTTAGCCTTCACCACAAATCAGACCAAGTAGGGGATAGAGGCACGTGGAAGTAATTGGCTTTTGAATCAGTCTCTATGGCTACTGGGGATAGGTCTCATTTGGAAATGGAAACTCTTAAGTATTAAGCCTAAGGCTGCACCTGAGTGGTCTTACCTTACCCCAAATTGTTGTTCTTTTGCTGCCAGACTACGCAATTTAAATAGAATTTCAGGGGGGTGAAAATTCAAAGAGGGCTTCAGTTGAAGTCCTGCTTTCTTCAGAGAAAATGTAATTTATGAACTTAGAACAGGTATTTTAATTCTCACTCGGTCCTTCATTAGCCCTTGGCAATTTCACCCCATCTCTTCCCAGGAAACCTTCCTTCTGATGTTGCTGATGACCGAATCAGCAACTAATACGTTTCTCGTGGCTCTCCATGCCTGATCTCTGTGCTATTGAACCCTGTTGATCTTTTCCTCCTTTTGGAAACTTTCAGTTCCCTGGCTTTTCTGACTGAGCCCAGGGCTCCTCCAGGGTTCGCTCACTCTTTACCTACTCTATGAAGCCACTGTCCAAACTCTTAGGTCTGGCCACCTTCTATTTTCTCTTCCCATTTTTCCCTCTGAAGATTTCCCCCCATTCCTATGGTGTTCCTCTTCCTCCTTCCACAGATGCCTCCTAAATTTACCTTCTAGAACAAACTATACCTAATTACTGGTCACATAAGCAGTTGCTAGCAGCATGTACCCCAGATTGTATGAATTTTTTTGAATTTTCCATTTCTATTGCTGATCGTTTATTCCTGTTGTACCTACAATCTCTAAATCATGAAGCTAAATGTTTTAGAATAGAAGTCTTTTTGAATATCTGATGAAGGCTATGGATTTTCTTCTCAGCAAATACTCATACACACCTATATTCAAGGGTGGTTTCTAAACGCTTTGAATTCTACCCATTAGCATGTTGAGGATTCACCATCCTTGGATTAATAACACCTACTTTGAGCATCTTAGAATTCTTTCTTTTTTCCCTACATCCAGCCAATGACCAAGTCCTGTAGAATAGTGTTTCTTAAAATCTGACTATAAGCCAAGAATCACTTGGATTGTCTCTGTCTTCCCCCGACTGAATCAGAATCACTTTGAATGAGACAAGGAAACATGTGCTATTTAAAACAGGCACAACATAGTTTATAATCCACTGCTATAGATCATGCTTTTGCAGTACACCTTCCTTCTACTTTTTTCTTTACGTTCCCATTGCCAACTCCCTACTGCAGCTTTAATTACCTTTTACCTGGAATGCTGTAATAATTGCTACCACTATTGATTACCTACTTGATGCTAAGTGCTCTTCATACATGATCTTATTTAATGTTCACAAGTCCCTAGAAGATAGGCAATATTAACTCCTCTTATAGTTGTGGCAACTCAGCTCAAGAAAGGTCAAGCAAGTTATTCAAGGTTACATAGCTAGTAAGTGGTATGCTAAACTTCAAATCTAGAGTTACTGCTACTCACCGCTTCTCATTGCTGTAGTCTCTTGGCCTTTTATCCCTCTCTATATAATTCTTTAGTTGTTTTCAAATTAATTTTACTAAAGAAAATTTCTGCCAATCTCTATAACAAATCATCTCACCTTCCATTGTGTTTGTTTTTTTCCATTCCTCCATTAGACCACAAGATCCTCAAGTTCATAGGCTGTGTCTGCCCTGATGTAGAGGAAGAACCCAGTAAATATTTTGAATAAATAATATCTTTACCTTCTAAGAAAACCTTAGTGATTTCCTGTTGGCCACTGAGTAATTTCTAAACTGCTTAGGAAACCATCCAGGTTTTCATGTTACATTTCATCTCTCTTTTTCTTATAGAACTCTTCCTATGTTGTAGTCAAGTATACCTTCCCAAAGATGTTCTTTGCTAATTCAACTTTACTCCTTTTCCTTGCTATTCTCTTGTTCTAAGATTTGTTTCTGCTAGATTCTGTTATTATATATGACCAGCTTTTCAGGCCTTAGCATGGATAACACATTTCTGTGAAGGATTTCCTATTCTTCACCTATTCAGACTTCTATTCAGACCCATTACAGCACTTTCTATTATCTTTAAGCTACTAGTTTTATTGTTTCTATTGCATATATTGTGTACACATATAATCTTGCCTATTAAATCTAACAACAGTACAGTGTCTTATTCACATTTGGAACCCTTGCATATCTATAAAAGTACCTTGTATATAGAAGATATGTAACAATTTGTTGGAAAATTCAATGTGAGAAAATTTGGTAAACTAGTTGATGTGTAAAATATTATGTTTAAAGGATCAGAGATAAATATATATTTCTAACCAAGTATCTTCATGACTCTTAACATTATGATCAATTCTTGGATGAATGAAGATCAACTTAAAAAGTTTTGGAGAAGACATCTTCGTTATGCTAAGTATGGATAGAGATCTAAAACGTCTTAAAACATGGTATTTTTGATACA
Organism: Leptonychotes weddellii; assembly: GCF_054177405.1. NCBI lineage: Eukaryota > Metazoa > Chordata > Mammalia > Carnivora > Phocidae > Leptonychotes > Leptonychotes weddellii. The sequence goes on along the minus strand of NC_138378.1, from coordinate 65,779,842 downwards.
ACAAATGAATTACTAATAGAGCCTGTAAGTCCCAGTAATCACTAGCAACTGCAGATCTGCAAATTTCTCCAGGTTAGTATGTTTGAATTTTCACTTGCGGCCAGTATCCCATTATCCTAGGCTTTAGGAAATATTTGTTTTCATGCCTCTGAAACAGGCTTAAAGGCAAATCAACACTGATAATATGAGTGGACTTTGAGTCCCAAATATCTCTATGTTCTCTTGAATCTGGACTGACTCTGTTAACTGTCAGGGGTAATGCATAGTCAATGGTGAAATGAAGTGGATTTTAATCCTGGACACTAGAGTGAAAGATATAATTACTTTAAGATGTACTTCAGCAAAAGAAAAAGGAAGATAAGCTCACAATTTAAGACGCATTAGTAATGTCTTAGGATCCCTAGAATTCAAAGGCCACTTTTCAGTAAAACAACTAAACACTGGAACGTTCTCTCACCACTCATAGCAATTAGATCTCTGGGATTAACCTGTCCAGCTACTGGATGACACCAGCACCTCACCAACTTGCAGCTGAAAGTGAATTTATCTGGTTTTAATAGTGTTATAAAGAATGAAAGTACTCCAAGGACAGGTTCAGAGACCTAATATACCACTAACAAAGGGTTTGGAAGGGCTACGGCTGATTGCAGATGCTCTTGGTAGCAAATAGTTTTGAGTTTTTTCTTGAGTCATTGATACCAGAGATTCCGATGAGGCCATTGGGCAGAGTGAATGAGGCCAAGCACGTCCTGCCATTGCCACACTCTGCAGCCGCCATCAGACCCAACTGGGTGAATAGTGGTGACTTAGTAGGGAGTTCCAGAAGTGATCACTGACGGATTCACAGATGGCCAAATTTACACGAGAGAGCAAGAGTGGAGACAACAGTGTGGGCAAGTCTCAAGAACAAAGATTACCTGTATATTATGTAGACATAACATTGAATGGATATATTATGTTCATAGTTGTTAGTTGTTGTTTGTCTCCTGGATTGTTGGGTGCAAGTGACAATCTATGTTTGGGTCACAAAACATTTTCTGTAAGGGACATTAAATTCGGTAAATGTTTAGGCTTTGTGGACCACACAGAGTCTCTGCCCCCCCTTTTTTCTCCTCTTCCTTCTCTACCTCTTTCTGCTCATCTTTCTCCTCTTCCACTTTTTCTTCCTTCCTTATAAGAATTTAAAAACTATATTTTGCCCATAGGCCACACAGAACAGACCAGAGGCCGGATTTGGCCCATGAGCCATAGTTTCCTGACCCCTGTTCTAGGTAATCAAATATTATAGTAAGTGAATAGTCTCCATACCAACTGTGGATAGATTTATCATATTCACAGAATTTACATACAATAGAATATTCCTACTAAACTTATGTGAACACTTATTTTTATTTTTGATTATTTAAAATCTAAAAATACTTTATAGTAAGCAATATGAGAATCAATTACTGTGTATTAAAATATAATTATAGAAAATAATTTAACTTGGGTTAAATATATTTAACCCAAGCAAATATTAAACACTGTAAATATCAAAAAGTCACTAGTTTTAGTAGGAGAAGGGGCTCCAAAATGAAGTTTACTTTAATTTACGATGTAGAGATATACTTGAATATCTGGTATACTCATTAATCACTGTCATAAAAAAATCCCACACAAACCTGTCCTGTGGCTGCCTAGCTTTTTTTTTTTTTTTTTTAAATGTGCTTTTCAGGTAAAAGTCATAGGTTTCTTCTCCATGTTTCTATCCTTGACCCCTTACCCATCTGTACTTCTAGTTCCTCTTTGTTTACCATAAAATTCTCTGTTAAAATTATTTTGCATGACACAGATGCATGAAGCATGAATTCTAAAGTGTAGAATTGGTGTTTTATTTGATTCCCAAGGTTCCTGAGATAATAGCTTAAGTGAGTATATACTGATTTGTTTTCTTTCCTACTTTAAGTCAGAATATCCAAATATTGAAGCTAGAGGGCAAAGAATAGGTTAAAAGTGTTTCTTCAAGTGGTTAGTATGCACTGGCCTTCTTAGTAGAAGTTGAAAAATGAGAAATGAAGGACTAACAGCTAAAATAAAAGGTTGAATGCATTATAAAAAATAATGGGAGAGCATGGAAATATGATTTGATAGTTTCCCCTACAGGATTGTTTACAACCTCCAAAATAGTTTTCCATGTCGATACTCTTACTGCAACATTACATAAGAGAAGACATTGCCAGCCTATCAGATAACATACATTTAGAAGTGCACATTACGTGTGATAGGAATGGTCATTTTGAAATAAAATGGAGAAATGATTTCTTATATCTGAATGTGGTTACCCCAAAATTCATGCAAAGGATCTTCTTTCCTCAAATATTAATTGTGAAGCTACAGTGTAAATGGAATGACCCACACATTCACCTAAGCTCTGAACTGTGAGTGGATAATATTACCCCAGTCCTGAATTTATTTCATTGTATTTTATATTGAGAAGTGTCCTGCTATTTTTGATGCTTATTTTTGAGAATATTGTTTATATGCTAGAGTTTCTTTCCCAAACAGCATAAAAAATGAATCTCTTGTAGACAAATATGTACTGTTAAGTAGTAAGATAAGGCAGTTTCTAAGTATTCTTATGGAGCAGTCATTAGGGTTGGACAGTCAGAATGAGAGTAGAGGTGTCGAATTTTGGAAGTTATTTCCTTGTCTCTGGATCAGTGTACTTGAGACCAGGTTTTCACTGGGATTGGCATTAACATGACCTTAGGTTCATGTAAAGGAGAGAAATATTAGACCTTATTTTCCAATTTGTATAGACAATGAATTATCCCAGCCTCTAGGTTCCCTTGTTTTTGACCTAACATACCGTGCTTCTTCTATGTCCCAATTCTATGACAATCTGGTATGGCACTTAGAAATTTGTTGACACGTGTGTTAAGTTTGATATTGGAGTGCTATTTTTGCATTTCCATAGAGGGTTCTTAAAAACCAAGAACCTTTCAGACTCAAGAAAATGAAAATTTAAGGGCAAAAGGTACAAGTTGGTGCTTTTGAACAACTATGTACAAAAACATGCACCTGCATACCATGATACTGCAGACTCTCTTGTCAGTCTCTGCCTTTTCCACACATAAACTTTATATGTTCAGCATTTTATAGTACTCTGAAAAGTTTGGAAGATTCATATTTTTCAAATTTGGGAGTTCCTAGAATAATGGTGTATATCAAAGAAGAAAAAATTATCCTTAAAAGAAGCACATACTTTAATCAGCCTGGCAGATTATATTTCCAATATTTAGGTCACTGTCATGGCCTAACTTCATCTCCAGAGCTCTCTGGATCTCCTAGAGGGTGGCATCTGCTTAAGGACAAGAGCAAGTGGAAGACACATGGCGTCAAGGCAACTCTGCTAGATTCTCACCGAGCCAAGTTCAAGCTGCTCTTGCACTGCAAAGGAATGAAAGAAGAGTATGTCCAAACTGAATCTTAGCTTGAAGCTTTCAACTAGGATATGAATCTGCCCTGCTCACCTTCCAAAAAGCTAATCCCAAATCAGTTTATGGGATTAGTGCAGTAAATCACTTAATGGTATTTGAGGCATTTTCATGAGAACTAACTTCTGCTGGATGTTTTCTCTGATTTTATTCCACACAGTTAAGGTTCTTACTTGAACATCTTATAAAATACAAAGAAAGGGGGCTTGATGCCCTAAATGTTAAAGGGGACTTTAAGCCTCCAACTCTGATGTTACACATTTTTTAAAATAAAAAACCTGGTCAAACTCTACATAATCTTTTAATAAGCACCTATTTGTTCATGAGGAAGAGTATATATTCTGCTCTATGCTGTTATTTGAAGGAAAGGTCAATATTTCACAAATGTTTAAAAATTTACTCTGAACCTAGTGAGTGATAAGTTTGCCAGCACTTGATGTTTTGGCTTGATTTCCAGTTCTTAAAAGCAGGCTTAGAGAGGCAGCCTAAGTCGTGAAAGTACTCCAGCTTAAAAATGAAAGTAGTTAAACTTACCCAGTGAAGACAGTTTCCCATTTCCTGTCTGTCTTTTTCAGTTGCTTTCTTATGATCTCACCTCTACTCCTTCAGGAAACACTATTCAGCTATCTAATGTGTGCCTTCCTATGCTACTGTGTGTACTGGGGATGAATGACCCATGGTCCCTGAACTTGAGGAGCTCCCAGTGACCTATTTCTTGAATCAGTCTCAGTTATAATGCTTCATAGAATATATAGATTCTTCTAAATTTTGGTATGAAGCTGTTTGCTTTGAAACGGTTAGCCTGGTGATGGATATTAAAGAGGGCACGTATTGAATGGAGCACTGGGTGTTATACGCAAACAGTGAATCATGGAACACTACATCAAAAACTAATGATGTAATGTATGGTGATTAACATAAAATAATAAAAAAAATTTTTTAAAAAGAAAAAAGAAATATAGGGCATTTTTTCCATTGATCTTGTTTCATAAAATTAGAGGCAGATTCCTTAATTTAAAAATTATTCTATTAAGGAGGGCACATATTGCCTGGAGCATTGGGTGCTATACTCAAACAATGAGTCATGGAACACTACATCAAAAACTAATGATGTACTTTATGGTGACTAACATAACATAATAAAAAAAATAAATTATTCTATGGATGATTTCCATATTTGTCTGTGTAGAGTATTCTAGTAATTTTTATATTAATTTAATACATTTGGGGAATTTAAGTTCTTGTTTAAATGTGTGTGTGTATACACCATTTTTTTAAAGATTTATTTGTGAGAGAGAGTGCGTGTGCACACCAGAGTGAGGGGAGGGGCAGAGGGAGAGAATCTGCAAGCAGACTCCCCACTGAGCGTGGAGCCAGTCCAAGGGCTCCATCCCATGACCCATGAGATCATGACCTGAGCTGAAACCAAGAGTTGCGTGCTCAACCGACTGAGCCACCCAGTTGTCCCTACATCACTTATTTAAGGTGTACATATTCTCTCCTTTCACAATTCCATCCCCAGAACAATAAGGTCAGCTTCAACTTCCTCAGTTCTCTTTTCTTCCTTCCCTTCTTGGTGTTTATTAGAGCTGGACACAAATAACACTCTCTGTCATTTAAGTATTTCTGTGTTAACAAGATGGAGTTTACTCAGGTGATTTTCTTTATATTTTTGAGATTCTACTCTGTATAAAATTAATTAGCTCCCTCATAGTCATTTCTGATAATTTATAATGCTGTTTATCATGTTTATGAGCAACCTAATTGCTTTAAATCTATTTTGAAATTCATATAATTACATCAGAGTTGTATTTGAAGTTTTCTGAATTAAGGACTTTATCAGTTTTTAGGCCATCTTAAAATTTGGTTTATTATCTCAAGCGAGGAATTTCCATGTTATTTATAGTGCTGTTTGCATTCAATTGAAAAAGTGAGGAGAGGGCCAATTTGATAAAGTTGCATGAAAGATCCCCACAACACATCTTGTGGTGAGGTGAATAGTCTTCCATTCAGGCAAGTATCCTACCTTAAATTAATGTCATAATTAATATATAGGGCTTTTGTGGGAAATGAAAAAAATCTTAATCATGAAACAACTTTGGAGTAAATGGAAATATATATGGTACACTGGGATGGGAAATGTTTATATAAAACCACAATCACTCGAGTTGATAAGTAATTGTTATAAGCCTTTGTAATTAGTATAACTTACAATATATATATACTAGATTGCACAAATATTAAGTGCACAGCTTGAAAGATTTTTATAAGTTGAATATATTCATCTAACCATTAGCAGTATTTGAGAGTTCCCATTGTTTAGCATTCTTGCCAATACTTGATATTGCGAATCCTTTTGATTTTAGCCATTTTCATGGTTGTGTAATTGTAGAGCATTGTAGCTTTAATTGGCATTTATCTGATAAGTAATCATTTTGACTACCCCTTCATTTTCTTATTAGCCATTTGGATAAAATCTTTTGAGTGCTACCTCTCAGGTCTTTGGCCCATTTCTCGATCTTCTGTTAATTTTCTTATTTGTAGAAGATTTTATATATTCTGGATAGGAATACTTTGTCAAACATATATATTGCAAATATCTTTTGCTATTCTGTTTTGTTTTCAAATATTTGGTGTCTTTTGATAAAAAAGTTCTTAATGATGTTTGTTTAAATTGATCTTTTCATTCATGATTAGTGTTTTATTATCCCATTTAAGAAATTTTGTCCATGCTAAGATCATTAAGATATTCTATGTTCAATTATAGAACCACAACATTATAGGTGTTCACTGAAGAAAAAAATATGGAATTACTGGTTCTCTACCACAGATCACGATGAGATAAATAACATCTCAGAAGACCATATGAGAGATATGCAGACTGACCACTGCTCTAGTTAGAGATGACAAATACGAAACCTCATTACCATTCCTGCTCTTAGAACTCCAAATTATTTCCTTGGGTCAAGCCAGATTATCAGAGCTGCATAAATAGTTATTTTCTTAGTCTTTATAGAATCACATGTGCTAATTTCTTGTTTAAGGATGAGCCATAAACTTTTTATCAAAGTCCAGTGTAAGATTCATATGGCATTATCCCATTTGTATTAAAGATACTGTTGAAGATACTTTCTACCTAGTGGTCCTGTATATGGACTAATAAATGATAAGTATTTATTATTGTTGTTGTTGTGATTTCTTTTAGAATATCCTGCTAGGGAAAGCTTTGATTTCCATGAGGCTAGGCTCTGCCTTTCTGCTAATGAGAATTATAATTGGCAATGTTTCTCTTTTAACCTGAATTCCAGGAAGCTCTGAGACAAATTTGAGCTTCAGCTATTACAATTGTGTTCTCCTTATTGGTTTGTTTTTATTTAGTTTTACCTCTTTTGTTCCATAAAATATCTGAGACAATGGTTTGAATTTCATGTTGCTATTTTCCTTGGTTTTATACTTCTACTTTTTCTGATTTTGGCTTTTCTATTTTTATTTTATTGCTATTTTGTTATATTTGTGAAATTCAGTAGCATATGAGTATTTTTAAAAAGTAAAACATCTGGGGGCGCCTGGGTGGCTCAGTTGGTTAAGCGACTGCCTTCGGCTCAGGTCATGATCCTGGAGTCCCTGGATCGAGTCCCGCATCGGGCTCCCTGCTCGGCAGGAAGCCTGCTTCTCCCTCTGACCCTCCCCTCTCTCATGTGCTCTCTCTCTCTCATTCTCTCTGTCTCAAATAAATAAAAATAAAATCTTTAAAAAAAAAAAAAAGTAAAACATCTGAATTATAGAGTATTTTAAAATTGCTTTTTAAAAATTGCAAATGTGGATTTGACTTTAAAATGTGCTAACTTGGAGCAGCTGGCTGGGTCAGTTGAGTGTCTGACTAGTGATTTCGGCTCAAGTCATGATTTCATGGGTGGTGAGATCCAGCCCTGTGTGGGGCTCCTTGCTCAGCACGGAGTCTGCTTGAGATTCTCTCCCTCTGCCCCTCCTCCTGCTCTCTCTCTCAGAAATAAATAAATAAATCTTTAAAAAATAATGTACTAACTTGTTTGGACGATATGCCTTGGGTACTCCTTTGATGAATTGATATGAATGATGTCACTGGAAGAGTATTAGACAAAGATTTGAAAGACTTAAATTCTACTTTTTGTTGTTATGGTTTAACTGGAATTAATGATTTAATGTCTCTAGGACTCATTCTTCTCAGAGTAAGAAAATATATAGCCTTTTCATTATAAAAATTAATCAGTTTTGGGGCACCTGGGTGGCTCAGTCGTTAAGCGTCTGCCTTCAGCTCAGGTCATGATCCCAGGGTCCTGGGATCGAGCCCTGCACCGGGCTCCCTGCTCAGCGGGAAGCCTGCTTCTCCCTCTCCCACTCCCCCTGCTTGTGTTCCCTCTCTCGTTGTGTCTCTCTCTGTCAGATAAATAAATAAAATCTTTTTAAAAAATTAATCAGTTTTACATATTGGTTTATATTTTTTAGTGAATTGCCTTTAATGAATTTCAGTACATAAGCAAAATTAACAATCAATGGAAAAAATACAAACATCTCCATGTTCAAAATACATTTGATAATTTACTGGGAAGGAAATTTCTTAGAGAAAGTCTTATCAGAAAAAAACACCAAATTCCATTTGGGCATTTGATGAACATTTTAATAATTTGGGGAGGATACATCTTAAAAAGTTGAAATTCCCATGACCTCATATTCTAGTGGTTGTTATTAAGTTGTTAGAAGCTTGAATCTGTGAATGTTTCCAATGAAGTCTTTTTACTGAAATATAACCCAATTGAGAATTTACATTAGAGGACAGTAATGTATATAGTTACATTCTTAGAGGACTCTGATCCAGGATTCTCCCTTTCTTTTTCCCCATTTGGAGCTCCCAGTGATCTCCAAGTGATGACTGAGTGTACAAGATTAGAACAATGTAAGCAGATTCTATTCTAACTTGCTAAAGTGTTTATGCCAAGTGAATGATAGCAGTCAACCCCTAAATTTTCAATGTGGTCCTTGAAGAAATTGAGTGTTATATACTGGTAAAATTTACTGCTTATTTATTGCCACATAAGGAATCACAAATGACTTTTTTATTCCAGACATTCTTCAACCTCTATGAATAATCAGACATATGACAATAAAAACAAAATCTTCAACATTTTTTAATTACTCTCTTCACACATCCAAATAACTACTGGACCACACAAGAAAACTATTGTTAATACCATCTAGGAAAGACAGATGTGTAATTGGGAATTATGGTGGCTGAAAATTAAATCTTAAGTTGTAGGAGCTTTTCAAAATCATAATTTGATTCAAAATTTGTGCTTCTTTGAAAATGGCCTGATTTCAATGAGGTTGCATGTATCATTCATTATATGAATGAACACATCATAAAGATAGTCATCAATATTATTTTCTTGCTTATTCTTTATGATAAATTCTCCATAATAAATGTTTTTCAAGACTTGATTTCCTTTCCACTTTGTTTCCACACTAGAATCATTTCTTTTGGGCTGATTATTACATAATATTTCATGAGATAGTCTGAATACTGGGGAAATTATTGTTTTTATGAAAATGTAAAATTCTATTCTAGGCATCTGCAGAACAGAGAGCACTTGGGTAATTGGAGAATTTAGAATTCTAGATTGAATTTTAAAGTTTTTGATTTTTTTAATGGGCTAATCCTTGACCAGATGTAGCCAGTTTCCTTTTTTTTTTTTTGGTAGGATATAAAGTCACGTGTTTATTTGGAGTCCAAATATCACCTTATTTTTCAAAGGCCTTATTGCATGCAACTAATCAAATTCCATGCAATAAGTTACAACTATAAGGAGCACATTTCTAGATTACTCTTTGCACATGGGTAGACACAGAACTATACATGGATTTTAATCTGAAATATCTGTGTGGAAATGCATTTTTGTGCTTTGAAACAGCAAGGATAAGAATTTTTCTAACTAATTCTTCTAAAGAAAACTTGCTTTAAATTTTACTTAAAATATATCTATGAAATATAGAAAATATAATAAATTACATTTTTTTTAAATTTTGAAATCATTATAGATTCCTGAGAAATTGAAAAACAATTTACAAGGAGGTCCAATGTACCTGTCACCCAGTCTTTCCTTTCTTTTATAACTATGATACAATATCACACCAAGTAATTGACCTTGCTACAATGCATGTTAATATATTTGTTGAAGGATAAATAATTAACTGGTTTAATAAGGATAAAAATTAAGCAATTTCAAGCAGTAATTTTATAGACTAATAAAATTACAAAAACCTCAATCGTTTAAGTTTGAAGGTATACACATAAACATACATAGAATTGAAACATTAAATTACTTGATATTTGCTGATTTGGATCTACTAGATAACTCTTTTGATTATATATATTAATCTATATGTAGATAGATACAGATATATATTAATATCTTCAATTGAATCATATGAAATTACCAATATTCAAATTTTGACCCATAAATTGGCCATTTCTTAAAATGAGTCAACATAATATATCATATTTTATTTCTATCAAAGTATGTATAAATTATTTTAGCATGTTAGTAGTTTGAGCCACTTAAATACTGGGAAAGGGTTGAAAGTATGGGTGAGAAAGGATTAAGGGAAAATATTGGGAATGACTTTAGAACAGTCTGGAAGAGTGGATTTTTAGCAAGGTTTAAGAATCCATGTAAAATCTGATGGCCCTCCTCTAGGAAATCCAAATTATTTTCTTAGATCAAGCCAGACCATCAGAAATCTGTGTGCAAAATTCCAGGTATTATTTTTCTAAGGAAACATGCCTATGAGAGGCTCTGTTTTTGAAATTTCTAGAGTCATTCCTCAATCAGAGGCTATTTATCTACTCATGCCCCCAAAAGTGTACTCATTCCTTATTTTGTTCTCCTAAGGTCTGAAAAAGTATACTTACAAAACTAAAAATTTCAACAAACACTTAGAGAATATTTTATTGATATTGATTACTGTAGTTTAAGAAAAATAAATAATGAGATAATTTCTTAGCAATATCTTAGAGAAGACCAGGAATCTAAAATATTCAGCATAACAATGGAATCCTCAGCCTTAGTGGGTCTCCTGTGATCTCTAGCTGTGGAGCCAGCTATGTCCTGAAAGGTCATATCTGATTACAGGCAGAAGAGTCTGTATTTCAGAGTTACCAGGGTCTATCAGAGTTCTATCACATGGGACATAGGCACAGTTCCTTTCAGACAAAGGAGAGATGTTATCTCTTTAGAATTAAAATTCAGAAAAGGATATTCCAACCTGGCCTCATCCTAGGCTAGAATTATTAGGGTTAAATGAACTAATCACATCCAGAAAAATAATGTAAAGGCATTGGTCGTGCTGAAAGAGATGTAGATTTTTGAGGGGTATGTTTGGGTATAGAGCAGGACACCACAGAAATTTGATTTAAATTCATCAAATCTTTCCAATTTAATTTACTTTTGAGATATTTTTCCACCCTGGAAATTAGACAGGTTTGGGCAGGAGATGTGGACAATTCAGAGTTTCAGGTCTAACTAACTCAAAGAATAACTTTAACTAAAGGCTGGGGAGTATGGCAACTCTAGTTTCCATCTGCTCTAATGACAGTTCAATGGGCTTGTCCATGGAACATTGATTTCAGCATCTCTGGGGAAGGCTGACAAACACAGTTCCCTATTTAGAGTTATGTCCATGGCTGGTCATCTGGCGTGGCAGAGCCATCCGGCTTCCTGTCCTCTGGGACGCTGTACAACACTGATCTACTCTCACCCATAGTTTATGTTGCTTGCCCCTCAGCTGGTGCCAACCCAAGCAAGACCTAGTCTTTCTCAGTGACCTTGCTAGACCAAACTGAACAATCACACCATGCAGCTAAGTTTGCTCTATTTTCCTACAAATATAAGAGTTATTTCTTGTTTCACTTGTCTTAAGATTTCCATTGATACCTGGAAAAACTTGAGGCACAAGGGACTAGGAAGAGGGGGGAAGTAATGGGTGACTTGTGAGTAGAGGCAACGATAAAGTATTCAGTGTCCAGCTAGAGAATTTTTTTCTAGTATCTCTCTTTTTCACCAGAGACTACTAAGAACACTTACACATTTGAGATAGACCATTTATAAGGGACACTTCTTATTTTCCCTCCTTATTCTTTTCCAAGGAAGTCATTGACAAAGAGAATAACAATACAAACTTGGTATTTAATTTTTATAGGAACACGCTACATGATAATAATCATGATGCTAGAGATGGCCTAATAAGGACATGGCTGATGATTTTAGAGTTGACTGTTAAGGATGAGTTTAGAAAATGGACTAGTAATAGTTGACCACAAACAGTAATTATGGTTGTTGTGGTATGACCATGAGCTGACCATGAGTCACACAGCATTCCAGTTCTGGGTAAAACAAGATGTTTAGTACCTCCTTTGCAAAACTCTTGCTCCTTTCCTGGCTTGTCTCTCCTCTCTTACATATCTTTTTATCCAGCAGTCCCTTCATTCTCTGCTGGACCCTCTGGTATAGAAATGTACTCAGGCTCAGTTCTCAGCACTTATCTCATTCTACTTCAGGCAGTTTCATCCAGACATTTCAGATTTAACTCACTTTCATAATTAATATTACTTTTGACCAATCTCTCTAGTTCTAATCTATACATCTAGAGTTTCCCTATATTTGCCTTTCTTTTCATTCCTAGTGACTTAGCCCAGACCTTATTAATGTTGACCTAGATTCTTAGACTAATCCCTATATAAAGCTTTCTTCTAATTCTCTTTATGGCCATCTCTTCTTGGAGATAAGGAAAGGAGATCACGTACCAAACTCTGGCTCAGAACTTTTTATGAAGAATGTTGATTATTTCTCCTTTTTAGGAGATGAAGAGATGAAATCTTAATGATATGATTTAGAATCAAATAAAACCTAGCTATGTGATTTGTTGTCTCCCAGAGTTGGATAAAATAGTTGACCCAATATGAATAAATAATCAACATTTCCAAATGGATCTTGAAAAAAAGGAAATACTCAGAGAGTCCTTTCTGATATTAGCTGCAGTAGGGCAGATGAATAGATGATGAATGTGCCTCAAAGAAAGTGTTACTAACATTGCATTTATTGTCAATATACATATCCAGAGGATGAGAAGGCTGCCTTCTCTTCCCAGAGAGCTGGAGTAAAAGAACGGGGTAATGGTAGTTGATGTCTCTTAAAAGTACATCCAATACCTATAATTTCTAATATATTTCTGTATACTGCTGTGTTTCCTTATTAAAATACTGGGTCATTCTCCTCAAAAACCTTTTGCCTTCTCAGTATTTAAATGATGGAAATGATTTAATCAGTGCTTTCCACAATTATTCTTTCTCATATTTCCATTGTCACTTTCTAGGCCACCTTCTCCCTTTACACCAAAATCATATACCCTAAATAGCAGCTATTTTGGTCTTTTTGTTGTTTCTTGGCTACTCCACATACTCATCAATCTTTGGGCTTTTGCTCCAGTTTTTTCCTCCCTTAGAATGTCCTTCTTCCCCACTTCAGAAACATAGGTCAAGATTTACCCCCTTCTGAGACATCTGCTTGAATCTAAAATTGTCACTCATTTCTGTTTCCCTAGTAGTTTTAATCTTTGTTACACCATAAATCATCTTAGCCCTTAAGTTAATGTTTTTGTTTCTGAATCTTATACTAATATTCTCTGTCATGTAGACATTCAGTAAATGTTTCTAAACAGAATTGAACTCATTTAAGTTATGCTAAGCTAGAGCTCACTAGGTCTTGATTAGTGGGTCAGCACCAAAATTGCAATCTTTCTTTCAACTACTATAGGACCAAAGCTCCACATTTTAAAATGGAATACCAAGAACAGTTTTCTTGTGTGGCTTATATAATGGATTACTTATTCACTTTATTAAGCCAAGAACTGTGCTAGGGATGCTAGCACTGTGCAAGTTGGATAAGAAATGATCCCTCAAGGAGTGTAGAATCTATAAAAGGGAGGAGACACTTAAGAACTTCATCAAAATAAAAGATTATATAGAGAATATGAATAGAGTCAAAGAACATAGAACCAACAACTTTGCTTAGGAGACATCAGGGAAGAGTTCTCAGAAGTTTTAAAAGATAAGTAGGGGCTGTCCTCCAGTCTGATAAAGATAATAGGATATTCATGGTGCTCTCAAATTTCAATTTAGAGTTTGTTTAATTATGGAATTGGTGTTCTGGTAATAATTTTAGGAATTTATTTGAACGGGTTTATATGTAAGATTGTGTATGTGAGTGTGTGTGTGCATGTGTTAAGCTCAAAAGATAGGTGGAATCAGCTGGGTGCACAGCTGCTGCTGCTGCATGCTGCATGCATATGCCAGGACTTGCCCAGCCATGCACCCCCAGGCAACATCACTAGCCCTGCCCAGCCATGCCCAGCCACCATCGTGTACCATGCCCAGCCTTGCACCCCCAGCTGCCCCCGTGTGCAGCCCCTAGCCACATCACTGCTTTGGGGATCTGGCATAGGATTAGTGGCCCAGTGCACATTTTCTTAACACCACCACCCTGCTTCCAAGTACCCCAGCAATCACACCCTCCTTGCTCCCCCCAGCCCTGGGCTGGCCTTCCTGGGTCCCACAGAGAGCAAACACAGCCCACAACAGGCAAAGAGTGCAAGCTACTACATGGAAAGGAAAAGTTACTCGGACACAACAACAGAGCATAAGCAACACACATAGGATACTCTTCTGAAGTGCCAGATTCTGGTGAATAGTGGACACTGCACTGCAGGGCACTCCAGTGACCAGACCTCTTCATAAAGTCAGTGCTTTCAAAAACAGAAGACACAGATGACTTTCTTAATGCAGAGAAACAGACACGGAGAGGCAGACAAAATGAGGAGACAGAGCAATTTATCCCAAATGAAAGAACAGGACAAGGCCATGGCCAGAGATCTAAGTGAAACAGATATAAGTAACTGCCTGATAGAGAATTTAAAGCAATGATCATAAGGATGCTCACTGGAATTGAGAAAAGAGTAGAAGACATGAGTGAGACCCTTAACACAGAGATAAGGAATAACATAGCAGAGATAACATAGCGGAGATAAAGGAATAACAGAGCTCAATAGATAAAATGAGAAACATGCTAGATAGAATGAGCAGCAGGATGGAAGGAACAAAGGAACCAATTAATGATCTAGAAGACAGAGTAATGGAAAGTAATCAAGCTAAATGGAAAGAGAGAAAAAAGAATTAAGCAAAATGAGAATAAACTTAGGAAACTCAGTGACTGCATCAAATGTAATAACATTCATATTCTGGGAGTCCTAGAAGAAGAGAGAAAAGGGGGCAGAAAATTTGTTTGAAGAAATACTAGCTGAAAACTTCACTAACCTGGGAAAGGAAATAGAAGGCACAGAGAAGTCCCATCAAAATGAACAAAAACAAAAACTAATGATGTACTGTATGGTGACTAACATGACATAATAAAATAAAATAAAATTTAAAAAAATCAACAAAAACAGACCCATACCAAGACAAATTATAATTAAATTGGCAAAATATAGTGATAAAAAATTTTAAAAGCAGCAAGACTAAAGAAGTCAGTAATTTACAAGAGAAAATCCATAAGGCTAGCAAGGGATTTTTCAACAGAAGCTTTGCAAGCCAGACGGGAGTGGAATGACATATTCAAAGTACTGAAAGGGAAAAATCTACAGCCAACAATACTCTATCCAAGAAGGCTATTGTACAGAATAGAAGGAGAGATAGTTTCCCAGACAAACAAAAACTAAAGGAGTTCATGACTGCTACACCAGTCCTGCAAGAAATATTAAAGGGGACTCTTTGAGTGGAAAGGAGACCAAAGTGACAGTATAGAAATAGGAAACACAAAAGCAGTAAAAATGAATATTTCTGTTAAATATCTGTTAAGGAACTCACACAAAAAAGGATATAAAATATAATAACATATACCTAAAATGTGGGGAGGAGAGGAGGAAAAAAATGGTTTCAAACGTAAACAACCATCAACTCAATATAGACTGCTATATGCAGAAGAGGTTATATACAAACCTAAAGGTAACTATGTATCAAAAGCCACTAATAAATATGCAAATAATAAAGAGAAAGAAATCCAAATATATCACTAAAGAAAATCAGCAAAACATGAAAGACAAAAAAGGATCAAAGAAAATCTTTAAGAAACAACCACAAAACAAGTAATAAAATGGTAATAAATGCATAGCTATCAATAATTACTTAGAATGTAAATGGACTAAACACCCCAATCAAAAGACATGGGGTGACAGAATGGATAAAAAACAAGACCATCTATATGCTGCCTATAAGAGACTAAATTTTAGACCTGAACACCTGCAGATTGAAAGTGAGAGGATGGAGAAATATCTGTCATGCAAATGGATGTCAAACAAAGCCAGAGTAGCAATACTTATATCAGACAAAATAGATTTTGAAACAAAGACTATACCAAGAGACAAAGAAGGATACTATATAATAAAAAATGGGAAATCCAAAGAGGAGATAAAACAATTGTAAATATTTATGCACCCAACACAGGAGCACTCAAATACATAAAACAATAACAAACATAAAGGAAATAATTGATAATAATACAATAATAGTAGGGAACTTTAATACCCCAATGACATCAATGGACAGATCGTCTAAACAGAAAACAAGAAAATGATGGCTTTGAATGACATATTGGAATAGACTTAACGGATATATTTAGAACATTCCATCTTAAAACAGCAGAATACACATTGTTTTCAAGTGCACATGGAAAATTTTCCAGAATAGATCACATATTATCCGACAAAGCAAACCTCAACAAATTCAAGAAGATTGGAATCATCCATGCATCTTTTCTGACCACAACACTATGAAACCAAAAGTCAACCAGAAGAAAAAATCTGGAAAGACCACAAATAATGGAGGTTAAATAACATGCTACTAAACAACGAATGGGTCAACCAAGAAGTAAAAGAAGAAATTAAAAAGTACATGAATACGATCCAGCAATTGCACTACTGGGTATTTACCCCAAAGATACAAAAGTAGGGATCCGAAGGGGTACGTGCACCCCGATGTTTATAGCAGCAATGTCCACAATAGCCAAACTGTGGAAAGAGCCAAGATGTCCATCGACAGATG
>NC_138378.1:65756243-65762683 GCF_054177405.1 Leptonychotes weddellii | reverse complement strand
GGTGTTGTGCACGAACAATGAATCATGGAACACTTCATCTAGAACTAATGATGTAATGTATGGGGATTAACATAAGAATAAAAAAAAAAAAAAAAAATGAAAACAAATGAAAATGAAAATACAATGCTCCAAAACCTCTGGGATGCAACAAATGCAGTTTTAAGAGGAAAGTTTATAGCAATACTGACCTAACTTAAGAAGCAAAAAAAATCTCAAATAAACAACCTAAACTTACAACTAGAGGAGCTAGAAAAATAATAATAAACAGAACCTAAAACCAGCAGAAGGAAGGAAATAATAAAGATTAAAGTAGAAATAAGTGATATAGACACTAAAAAAAAAAAAAATGATAGAAGAGCTCAATGGAACCAGGAGCTGATCCTTTAAAAAAAAAAAATCAATAAAATTAATAAACCTCAGCCAGATTTCTCAAGAAAAAGAGAAAGGACTCAAATAAAATCACAAATGAGAGAGGAGATCTAACAACCAATGCCACAGAAATACAAACAATAAGAGAATATTATGAAAAACTATATGCCATCAAATTGAACAGCATACAAATTGGACAACCTGGAAGAAATGGATAATTTCCTCGAAACATATAAACTACTAAAACTGAAACAGGAAGAAATAGAAAATTTGAATAGACCAATAACCAACAGAGAAATTGAATCAGTAATCAAAAAGTTCCCAACAAACAAAAGTCTAGGACCAGATGGCTTCACAGGCAAATTCTACCATACATTTAAAGAAGAGTTAATACCTATTCTCAAACTATTCCAAAAAATAGAAAAGGAAGGAAAACTTCCAAATTCATTCTATGAGGCCAGCATTACCCTAATACCAAAACCAGATAAAGACACCACTAAAGAAGAGAACTACAGGCCAATATCCCTGATGAACATAGATGCAAAAATTCTCAGCAAAATACTAGCAAACCGAATTCAACAATACATTAAAAAATCACTCATGACGATCAAGGGGGATTTATTCCTGGGTTGCAAGGTAGTTCAATATTTGCAAATCAATCAACATGATATCACATCAATAAGAGAAAGGATAAGAATCATATGATTATTTCAATAGAAACAGAAAAAGCATTTGACAAAGTACAACATCCATTCATGATAAAAACCCTCAACAAATTAGGGTTGGAGGGAACATACCTCAACATAATAAAAGCGATAAATGAAAAACCCACAGTTAACATCATCCTTACTGGGGAAAAATAGAGCTTTTCCCCTAAGGTCAGGAACAAGGCAAGGATGTCCACTCTCACCAATTACTATGTTATTTAACATAGTACTAGAAGTCCTAGCCATAACAATCAGACAACAAAAAGAAATAAAAGACATCCAAATTAGTAAGGAAGATGTAAAACTTTCAGTATTTGTAAATGACATGATATTCTACATAGAAAATCCAAGACTCCACCAAAAAACTGCTGGAACTGATAAATGAATTCAATAAAGTCACAGGATACAAAATCAATGTACAAAAATCTGTTGCATTTCTATACACCAATAATGAAGCAGCAGAAAAAGAAATCAAGGAATCGATCCCATTTGCAATTACACCAAAAACAGTAAGATACCTAGGAATAAAACTACCCAAAGAGGTGAAAGACCTGTACTCTGAAAACTATAAAACACTAATGAAAGGAATTGAAGATGACACAAAGAAATGAAAAAACATTCTATGCTCATGGATTGGAAGAACAAATATTGTTAAAATATCTACACTACTCAAAGCAATCTACACATTTAATGCAATCCCTATCAAAATACCACCAGCATTTTTCACAGAACTAGAATAAACAATCTTAAAATTTGTATGGAACCTCAAAAGATGCCAAATAGCCAAAGCAATCTTGAAAAAGAAAAAGCTGTAGACATCACAATTCTGGATTTTAAGTTATATTCCAAAGCTATAGTAATCAAAACAGCATGGTACTGGCACAAAAATAAGCATATATAGATCAATAGAACAGAATAGAAAATCGAGAAATAAACGCACAATTATATAGTCAATTAATCTTCGACAAAGCAGGACAGAATATGCAATGGGAAAAAGACAGTATTTTCAATAAATGGTGTTGAGAGAACTGGACAGCAACATGCAAAAGAATGAAACCAGACCACTTTCTTACACCATACACAAAAATAAATTCAAAATGGATTAAAGACCTAAATTTGAGACCTGAAACCATAAAAATCCTAGAAGAGAGCACAGGCAGTAACTTCTTTGACACTGGTTGTAGCAACTACTTTCTAGATACGTCTCCTGAGGGAAGGGAAACAAAAGCAAAAATAAACTATCGGGACCACATCAAAATAAAAAGCTTCTGCACAGCAAAGGAAACAACAAAACTAAAAAGCAGCCTACAGAGTGGGAGAAGATATTTGCAAATGATGTATCCAATAAAGGGGTTAGTATCCAAAATAAGTTAAAGAACTTATACAACTCAACACCAAAAAGACAATTAATCCAGTTAAAAATGTGCAGAAGACACAAACATGCATTTCTCTAAGGAAGACATCCAGATGGCCAACAGACACACGAAAAGGTGCTCATCATCACTTATCATCAGGGAAATGCAACTTAAAACTACAATGAATGGTAACTATCACCTAAAGAATGGTGAAAATGAACAACACAAGAAACAACAGGTGTTGGTGAGATTGTGGAGAAAAAGGAACATTCACTCATCATTTGTGGGAAGGCAAACTGGTGCAGCCACTGTGGAAAACAATGTGGAGATTCTTCAAAAAGTTAAAAATAGAACTACCTTATGACCCAGCAATTGCACTAGTGGTATTTACCCAAAGAATGTAAGAACACTAATTTGAGGGGCTACATGAACCCCAATATTTATAGCAGCATTATTTACAATAGGCAAGATATGGAAGCAGCTGAAGTGTCCCTCAACTGATGAATGGATAAAGAAGAGGTGATATACATAAATACATGGGAATATTATTCAGCCATAAAAAAGAATGAAATCTTGCCATTTGCAATGACATGGGTTGGAACTAGAGAGTATAATGCTAAGTGAAATAAGTCAGAGAAAGACAAATACCATATGATTTCTTTCATATGTGGAATTTAAGAAATAAAACAAATGAGCAAAGGGAAAAATGAGAGAGAGATAAATCAAGAAACAGATTCTTAACTATGGAGAACAAACTGATGGTTACCAGAGGGGAGGTGGGTGGGGGGATGGGTGAAAGAGGTGAGGGGATTAAGGAGTGCACTTCTGATGACCACCAGGTGTTGTATGAAATTGTTGAATCACTATATTGTACACCTGCAACTAATATAACACTGTATGTTAATCATACTGGAATTAAAATAAAAAAAATGATGGGGGGAATTTTTAGCATTGTGAGGAGGTAGTGAATATACAGATGGGGGAGAATAGGAAAGAATGGCTCATCTTAAGCCTTTGCACTGATTTAAGGTCTGAAAGAAGATAAGTTAAGAACCAGACACTAAAGACATAGTGTTCATGAGGGAAGTTTTGAGATTCTAGGAATAAACCTGCTAATTCAGAGATGAGATTACAAGGTATGACACAGAGTAGAATAATTTTCCTCCAGCCTCCAACCTTCTGATTCCTTTTCACAGTAAATGTGTTTCTGACCTCATGGCAACCTTGAGTGACCACCAGCTAAGGGTGGAGGATGATTATGCCTAGCAGAACAGCATTCTGATGTAGGACAGGGCATACAACATGGGTGAGAGTGGGGTGTGAATTTATCTCTGAGCACTTGTGAGCCTGAGAACACCAAGAAAGGTTTAGGTTAGTCTCTGAGGGAACTGGAAAGTGCAATAAGTCACTGATATTTAAGCATTTCTGTAAATGCAGCATAATCTGTACTCCAAACTTGGGGAGGGCTGGGGAAATTCAGGGGATCAGAAAAGGTGCTTAGCAGATGGAAAAGAGTGAAAAGAACATCTTATTGAAATTTCCATCTGAAGTAATCTTTTACTTTAGAGAGTGTGGATGCTGAAGTCAAAGCTTTGCAACTGGAAATACTGCAGTCTACCAGTGTTAGAAATGCCTTGGCAGGGACCTAGGATGCTTTTCCATGAGTTCTCAAGAATAGCTGGTGCTTTTGGAATACTAATCTTGTGGAGGAAGTGTAATGATTGGGAAGCCAATCATTAGTTGCATGGCTTTGGACAAATACAATTCTAAGTTTTATTTTCTTCATTTGCAAAATGCAGATAATACCTAACTGGCCTAAATTATTGTGAAGATTAGGGAATCTAAAGAACCTGCCAGAGTAAGTACTGAATGCATTACTGATATATAGTATTCACTCAAATGATAATGGTGCTATTGCCATTAATATATTATTGCTTAATCTTATATTTTCATGATCTTTGTTGTTCAACTCAGTGAAGGCTACAGTTATATTCCAGAGGATAGATAGACTTAGCTATAGAAAATTTTATCTTTTTAATAAATGTGTATTTAAATAAGTTCTTTCTTTTTGGTGGTGTATAGCTCATTACTGACATTTTATATGGCTTTGTGCTTTCCACGTGGCACTTCTAGCTTAATGTGGCATAATAAATATTTGATAAAGGGTGTTTTACCTGTTGTGCTGACTGTAAAACATACCTTGCTGAGAAATTCTAGACATTTCTTATAATTCCTGCTTTCTGTATTTTTTCTTTCTCATAGGAACTTCTTCGTATAAGGGATCTGAATGCAATTTGACCATTTCTACAATAACAGCTAGTAGAGTATCAGAGATTCAATGCTACTAATGAATTCTGATTTATGTCTAACTCAGATAATGCCAGCAAAAGAACGATGGATAGCTCTATTTACTTCCATAATGAAAGGAGGCAAGGGAGGTTGTCTACTTGCAAGTGTCTATTTGGAACCATTCAAAATAGAAGTACTTATAAAATGCTTGTAAAATTCAGAAGACATACCTTGTCTTGGATATCCTGATAAACTGAATGAATCTCATATTTTTTACAAGAATCTATATGAGAATAGATGATAGAGATCTTAAACTTATAATTACGTCCATCCAAAAATCCTTCTAGTTGGTAATGGTAGAGATATTATTCCTTGGTTTCTACCTAGTGGTAAGACTAAAATTGGTAAAATCGTCATAAAGCTGTATGTTTTACAGGGACCATCAAATTAAATTTCTTGTGGAGTTTGAGTCAAGAGGGAAGATGCATTTACAATGCAAGTATAAAACTTGGTTAAAAAAATAAGGAAAAACGTCTTGCCCTTAAAACTTTTGTGAAAAATACACACTTCCAAATAATAGATGGAGCCATTGAGGTCACATGTCTTTTGTATGTCTCCTCCAGTGTTCTATTTTACAGAGCCCACAACTGTTATCTTTACTGAACTTTAGAAAATCATACTTAAAAGATCAAGTATGGGAAAGAACTGAGTCGACAAAATATAGCAACTGTATTGTTCCTCATATCTTGGCAATGAGATAAGCTCTGAAATGATGGTGTGTGAGAATGTATTGATTTTTAGAAAAAAAAACAGTGCTATCATATTCAGGGATGTTGGTAGCACTAATTTTTATTTTTAAAAACTCATTGCCAAGAATCTATCCATTTGGATGAATGAATTTTTATCCTTGAATGTTGATATTTTCTTCATTGTAAATCCAGGTAGATGAATATGCGTATTGGGTTTGATTCAGATCTTTAACTCATTCCTGCCTTTCCTATCTAAAAGGATAACTAAAATAAATTAATACTGTCCCTATGTCCAAACAGCATTAAGACATTGATTTGTAAATATCAGAATGAGATCTTAGCATTTGTAAGAAATACCCAAGTAAGACTGCCAAAGACCTTTAATGTCAAGTAGGACAAGAACAAGACAACATTATCCTTTAGAATTCATTTCTACCTAGTCTATGTCACATACTAAAATAATTCTTCAATCAACCATTCTTAATTGATGGGATGATGCAGAAAGAGTTAATTCATTTTTTGATTACTGAAAATAATTTTTAAAATTTTTTTGAAATAACTTTAGACTTACAGAAAAGTTGCAAAAATAGTACAGAATTCCTATATATCTTTCACTCAACTTTCCCTAATATTGTTTTATATAGCCATAGGTACAATGATCCAGACTAAGAAATTAACTTTGGTATAATACAACTGACTAAACTACAGACTTCAGATTTCATTTGGTTTTTTTTTTTTTTTATTCTTATGTTAATCCCCATACATTACATCCCTAGTTCTAGATGAAGTGTTCCATGATTCATTGTTCGTGCACAACACCCAGTGCTCCATGCAGAACGTGCCCTCCTCAATACCCACCACCAGGCCAACCCATCCTCCCACCCCCCTCCCCTCTAGAACCCTCAGTTTGTTTTTCAGAGTCCATCGTCTCTCATGGTTCGTCCACCCCTCCGATTTCCCCCGCTTCATTC
>NC_138378.1:65747255-65756143 GCF_054177405.1 Leptonychotes weddellii | reverse complement strand
CCAGAGCACATACCCTCCCCAGTGTCTATCGCCCAGTCACCCCATCCCTCCCACCCCACCCTCATTTGGTTTTTTTTATTACAATTCTTTTTTGTTTGTTTGTTCCAGGATCCAATTTAGGATCCCACAATGCAGTTAGTTGTAATGTCTTAGTCTTTCCTAATATGTGACAGTTACTCAGCCATTCCTTGTCTTTGTGACTGACACTTTTGAAGAGTAAGTTATTTTGGTAAGTTATTGTAGTTATTTTGTAGACTACCCCTCAATTTGTGATTGAGGTCTTCTCATAACTATATTAAGGTTATGTATTTTTGGCAATGATACTGTAGGAGTGATATGCCCTCCTCATTGTATCATACCAGAAGACAGGTGATGTTATATTTCTTATTACAGCGACCTTAAAGATAGTGTCTCCTAGGTTTTCCAGTATAAATTTAGTATTTTTCCCTGTGTAACTAATATACATCTTGGGGGATATTCTTTGAGGCTATGCAAATATCCCGTATCTCCTCAAATACCCTATTTGACCCACTAATTTTAGCATCCATTGATGGATCTTGCTTGCAACAATTATTGTGATTTCCTAATTGTGATTTTTCTATTTCTTCCATTCCTTCTATGGTTATAAATTGCAATTATTTTGTAAGGAAGAGCTGTCCCTTCTACCCCATTTATTTTTGTTTCCACCTATTTATTTATATCAGCATGGACTCATAGATAATCATTTTATTCTATTGATGTTAATCCAATACTATCATTATTTTGTTGCTCAAATTGTCCTGGCTTTGGCTATGTAGTCTTTCATGCTGGTGCTTGTATCCTTTCAACATGTTCCCATCTTTTTTGATGAATTCATTACTTTGTGGCTCAAGATGCTCTAGACTCATCTTTAATTTTCTCTATCCCAGATCAGGAATAAACCACTTCACCATGAAGTCCTATTTTTCTTTTGTTGAAACATAGTGTTTAGAAACTAAGATCTGAGTACTAGGTATTCTCATTGCTACTGGGTGCCATTGCTTCTGGTGCTTCTCCACAGACAGCTAGAAATTAGATGTATGTATAATAACACATGCATATACATACAGATATTTTTATTTCTGTATTTATCTGTATACCTATTATTAAAAATTAGTTCATACTGATACTTCCAATTCCAATCCAACATGACAAGGTTCAGACTATCGTCTTCCGTATTTGTTAACTTCTTTCTCTGACAATGACAAATCTGGCTCTTATTTTCTATGTATATATACCTATTTAACCAACCTTAGTATACACATCAGGTAGTTCTAGATTGGCTGATTCATTCCCTGTGAAAACACGTATTTTATAATTAGAGTATAATGTTTATGTAGAGTATCTTTTGACTTAAATCTTACAATATCAGCCAAAGTACTACTTGCCAAAGTACTTTAGTTTCTTTTCTTTTTCTCCACATTCCTTGTAGTTATGTTATTCATTTGTAATATAGTTCATTCATTTGTTACAGCTTTTAATTTCATTTTGGGTTCCCCCACATACTGGTTGATTTTTTAAAGATTATATACTCATTCTTTGTGGTATGCACAAGTCTGTGGGTTTTGAAAAATGTATACAGCCATTTATCCACCACTATGGACATGATAGTTCCATCATCCTCAGCACACCCTCCTGCTGCGTTTTTGTAAAATACCCTTATCACCTCCTTGTAGCCTTTACACTGACTTTTTATCCCTATAATTTTGCCCTTCAGCATATATTATAAATGAAATAATATAACATGTACACTTTTGGGTATTGCTTCTTAGCAAAATGTATTTAAAATTCATCCATGTTCTGTAAATCAATAGTTCCTTTATATTGCCACTGAGTTGTATTCTATTGTATGACTATACCATGGTCTGCTTATCCATCTACCAGTTGAAGAACATTTGAGTTGTTTCTGGGATTTTGCAATTGTGAATAAAGTTGCTGTAAACATTTGCATACAGGGTTTTGTGATTATAAGTTTTCATTTTGGGAGGATAAATACCTAGAGTGACATTGCTGGGTTATACAGTAAGTTTATGTTTAACTTTGTAAGAAACTGCTAAAGTGTTTTCCAGAAAGGCTAAATCATTTTGTATCTCCACCAGCAATATATGAGAGTTCTGTTTTGCATCTTCACTAGCACTTAGTATTATCATCATCTTCTTTACAGACAAGGAAATGAAGAGTAAGAGACTTAAATAACTTGTCTGAAGTCACAACCAGTGTCAGGACTGAAACTTGAGCCCAAGCCCAGTGGGTTCCGAATTTGGTTATTTTTTCACTGTACTTTTTCATAGGAACAATTCTTATTTGCTCACATTTACTCATATATATATGAGGTCTTTTAATAGCCAATTATTGTGAATAACTCTTGAGAAGTAGATAGTGTAGTTATTAGTAATTCTCTGTTTGAAGAAGGTGAGTCCTGAAATAGTTCAGAAATGTATTTTAGTGAATAATAGAACTAATAGTAGCCATTTTTCTTCTAGGCTACTTTGATATTGTGATTTGTAATAAGAAATATTATTTGGTCCTCATCCCCATTTCTGGCATAGAGCTCCTAAAACCCTTGGGATTTCTTAAGTGATGAGAGTAATAAAAGTATTAATGAGGTAACTTTTGGAAAGCCCCTAGATCACCTAAGGATGGGGGCTGGTCATCAGAGGAACCAACCATGTGATTAGAAGACTTTCAGTCTACCCCCACTCACCCCGTAACCTCTGGGAGGAGAGAGGGGTTGGAGGCTGAATCAATCACCAATGGCCAATGAATTAATCAATAATTCCAATATAATGAAGGCTCCATAAAAAACTGAAAGGACACAGCTTGGAGCACTTCTGAGTTGGTGAGCATGTGGAAATTTGGGGAGAATGGTGCACCTGGAGAGGGCATGGAAGCTCAGCACTCCTTCCCCCATACCTTGCCCTATGCATCTCCTCCATCTGGCTACTCTTGGGTTGTATCCTTTTATAATAAATTGGTGATCTAGTTACTTAATGGGTTCCTGAGTTCTGTGAACTGCTGTAGCAAATTGAACTCAAGGAGTGGGTCGTGGGAACCTCCCATGTAATCTGATGTCAGAAGCATGGGTAACAACATAGGGTCGAAACTGGTGGTTCAAGTGTGTGTGGAGGGACAGTCTCATAGGACTGAGACCCTAACCAGTGAAATCTGACACCATCTCTAGGTACATAGTGTCAGGAATGAGTTCAGTTCTCGGACGCCCTGCTGGTGTCTGAGACTGGCTTATTGGTGTGGGGAAGCCCCTGCATAAACACATATGTTGGAATTGGTGACCAGAACACCCTATTTAGGCATAAACAAAATACAAAATATTCTGGTTTGTATACGCAAAATCAGAATATGTTAGACCTTTTCTTCTTTGAACAGGTAGCTATCTTCCCTTCTGAAGAGCAAGAAGTCCACAAAATGAGTATCTACAGTGTTAATAGTAGGGGTAGGTGCAGAGGGTTGGGAAATGAGACGGAGAGTCAAACACAACCTAAGAATCTTTTGTGGACCTGCACCCTCCACGCTTCCTCTAGGAAATTTAGACAAAACTGGAAGAAGTTCAAATGGTTTGGCCTGCCTCCTCCAACCTCCTTTTTTTTTTTTTTTTTTAATGCCTTTTTCTGAAATACTCTGGCCAAAGACTAACAAGCAGTGAAATGGCAAAAGGCAGGCAGCCGGCAGGAAAAGTAGAAGCAAATGGCTGGGGTAAAACACAAACTGTATGATTAGGCTCTGAATAATCAAGGAATTGCATTGTAGCTTGTTATACATATTCCATGGTCATAATTTGATATTTGCAACAAAAAGAAAAAGAAGAATCCTCTAAAAAAACAAAAACAAAAACAAAAGAACAAGTCAGTATTGACTGGGGAAGTCTATCTATCTTTTTCACTCAAAATATTACCTATTCACCTTTCTGATCCTCTCCATGTGATCTAGTTATTTGCACTTCACATATTTGAGGAAATAAAGAGTGATTTATATTATCATTTTAATGGTGCATGGATTCTTTCATTATGTAGTTGGTTCACATACATCAACATTTTAAATTTTGGACATTCTAAAATACATTTGGCAAACTGCTAAGGAGAAAACCGTCTGTGAGCCTGTAGGAATTAAAACCTGGTACATGTCTGAACAAATGCAAAAGTCCCATTTGTGCTGTTCGGTTTTATAAGTTATGTAGCTCTGTGTGACCTTTTTAAAAATATTCAAGTGTTTTGCAATATCATTAAAAGGTGATCAGTGATAATTGTCTTAATGATAGTACTCATATAGAAAAAAATATTAAGTGGAACCCTTTCCTAACCTCTGATATGATTTTTAAAGGCCCTTTTTAAAAAACCAAGACATTTGAAAGTTACTTATTAAAGGCCAAATGAAAACACAACTTGCAAAGGGGATTTTAATTTCATAATGATTAAGGTTTTTAGGCATCAAGTAAGACCCAAGACCAGCTCTTAATTATTTTGGATTGATTCTGCAATCTGTGTTATCCAGTTTCCTTACTTTGGCTAGGAGGGCAAGAATAGGTGGAGAAACTGAAATAAATCAATTCCTTTATATTTTATCATCAGTAGTAAAAAGTCCAGTATGATATAAAGTTTTAGAATTATCTATGCCATTTGACCCATTGCTGTGGATAATTGAAAACATACCATGACTGAGAAGGGAAATAAATCACTTATTGGCTAACAACTGGGCTAGACAGTATGCTAGGCTCTTTATATATATATTATCACTTAGTGTTCACAGTAATCCTGTGATTACCTTCTTTTATATGGGTGGAGACTAGGCTAAGATAGCTGAAATTACTTACCAACTCAAATGGGTAGGAAGTGCCAGGCTGGGACTAAAATGGGTCTGGATTTCCTTACAATCCATGTTCTTTCTCCAGAATGGATATCACTTATTACTTTACCATAACTGTCCCTGGATGCAAACTATATAAATTAAAATGTTCTTGAAGCTCAAGGATGGGAGTTGGGAATCTGGGCTAATTTTAATGTCACGCAATAAGGACTAATGGTTACCCTTTTTCTGAGGTCCTTATATTAAGGTATTTAGAAAAATGCATTCTACACCATGAACATCCCTGTTTTGCAGCCTCTATGGAAAAACTACACAGAGTCTATGGGACTGTGAATCAGTACACATTTTGTGTACAACAATATGGCAAAAAAATATTCATACCTCTTAGGCCCAGCAAATGTATATTTTTATGGATCGTCAGAAATTAAAGTACAAAGATATTCATTTCAGTGCTATTTATAATAGTGTAAAATTGTAAACCATGCAAATGCTCAGTAGTTTAAAAAAAAGAGTAAATATACTATAAAATCATACTTATTTTGATGTATTATGCAGTCATTAAAAATAAGTTTCAAAGAATATTTAGTAACAAGGGGAAAATTCTAACAATGTGATTTTTCAGATGCTGTATAAATATGTATTGAATGAATAAATAAAATAGTAAATTCAAAGTAATGCACATCATAAGAATTCACATTTTCCAAATTAGAAATCATGAAGAAATATTACTTTTCTTCTTTTGCTTAAGGTAAATGTGTTTCTGAAGTAGAGCATATGCATACAAATCATTAATGGCTTAATGAATTCTTACAATTCAATGAATTCTTACAAAAGGAAACACCCATGTGACCACTGCATAGTCAAGAAGTAGAATGATATCAGCAGCCCTGGAAGCTTCCCACATGCTGCATCTTGTCATCACACCCCGCCCTCAAATGTAACTGCTCTCCAACTTTTAACATAGAATATTACTACAGATTATTATTATTTTATTTTAACCCTTTAGATTATGGTACTTGAACTCATCTATTCGGTATTTTTTACATCTAGATAATTTTGCTCAACTTTATGTTCATGAAATTCATCAGTATGGTTGTATTTAGCAAAACTTTGTTAATTATCAAAGCTGTTTATTATTTCTGTGTATATGTATTTATCTATCTATCTACATATATATATATATATATATATATACCCTTGAGGGATACTTGTCTCTTTCCAGTTTTTAACCAACAGTGAGGCAATGAACACTCTAATACATGCTTCTTGGTGCACATACATATACCTTTCTGACATACTTGGAAGTGGAAATTTTGGATCATTTGGTGTGCATATCCACCTCTAGTAGATACTACCTCTTTTCCGAAGTTGTGCCAATGGGCTGTGCCATCAGCAGAGTATGAGAGTGCCAGTTGTTTTAGCACTCACCATCACTGAATTATCAGTGTTTCCTAATTTTAGTCATTCTGAAGAGTGTGTAGTGGTATCTCATTGTGGCATTAATTTCCTTTTTTTCAGAAAAATAATGAATTAGTTTTCATATGTTTATTGGTCATCTTGGTGTTTTGAGAAGTGCCTGTTCAAGCTACTTGCCCATTTTCTCTCTCTCTCTTTCCTTCTTTCTTTCTCATGAATGTACCAATTATTCATATATTTTGAATTCAGTTCATTTGTTAGATATGTGTATTTTGGATATATTCTTCTATTGTGTAGGTTGCATTTTTACTCTCTTCATGGTGTCTTTAGATGCAAAGAAGTTGTTATTTTTAACATAGTCTAATTTATCTCTCATTTCCTTTAAAAGTTGGGCTTTTTGTGTCCTATGTAGAAAAGATCAGCAACATACTATCCTATGTTAAGTTCTAGAAGCTTTATCATTTTATCTCAGTGTAGGCATATGAATCAAGATTTGCACATTTGACCCAGCATCAGTAATTGAAAATATCCAACTGTACAGTTGTATACAGGCTGTATAAACTTTTTCATAAATCAACTGTCTGTGTATATGTTCATATATTTATGGATTTGTTCTGGTCTCTCTATTTTATTCTGTTAGCCTGTGTGTCCATCCTTGGAGTAAAACCAGTTTTCACTACTGAAGTCTTATAATCAGTTTTGCTCGACATGAAGTATTAAGACTTTGACAATTATTCTTCTAGATTATCTTATCATTTCTGGCCCTTATATTTCTACAAAATGTTGTATCCCAAATATTTTTTAGGCCTTCTAGAAATTACTGTCATTAATGTTTGTAGAATGAGTTCTATGTATTGGATGAACTTTGGGGCTATTTTAATTTATATCATTTGAAATTTTTTATTTTCTAATTTTCATTACTGGTACATAGAAAAAACTAAATTCTGTATATTGATCCTATATTCAGTACCCTTATCAAATCATTAATTTAATAAATAATAATAACCAATATTAATAATTATTACTGTGGGTAATATTTGATATTAATATTGCTAATGTCAACATTAATCATTATTAAAATGTCTGAGTAATAGATTATTATTAAATAAATTAAATGGTTTTGATTTTTCATAACTATAACCCTGTTGTTAATGAATAATGGTACTTTTATGATTTTTCCCCTCAAATTACAATTTTTTTTTAAATCCCTCATTGCACTGACTAGGACCTTACACAATTTATGTATTCATTTTAACAGTATTTATTTTTGAATTTTAGTTAATGATTTTCTGTATCTATTGAGATATGAACATGATTTTTCATCTTTATGTTGTTAATAAGGTGAATTGTACTGGTGGATTTTTCAAGTTAACTAACCATGCATTCCCGGGGGTGGGGTGGAAACAATCTGTGATGTATTATTCGTTTAAATATATTGCTAGATTTCATTTGCTAATATTTTCTTTAGAATTATTGTATCAAGATTCATGATGGCTGGGCTTTATTTTAACTTTCTTGAAATAGCTTCATCAGGTTTTGGCATCAAGATTAAGCTGGCTTCAAAAACTGTTTTCTTTTTTTGGGAAGGCTTGGTGTAAGATTGGTGTTATTTTTTAAAAGTCTGAAAGACTTCAGCAGTGAAGCTATCTGAGCTGGAGATTTATCTGTAGACAGGGTTTGAAAAATGTATTCAATTTCTTTAATAGATTTAGTAATAAAGAAATTTGCTCGGGGCGCCTGGGTGGCTCAGTCGTTAAGCGTCTGCCTTTGGCTCAGGTCATGATCCCAGGGTCTTGGGATCGAGTCCCACATCAGGCACCCTGCCCGGCAGGAAGCCTGTTTCTTCCTCTCCCACTCCCCCTGCTTGTGTTCCTGCTCTCGCTATCTCTGTCTCTGTCAAATAAATAAATAAAAATAAAATCTTAAAAAAAAAAAAGAAATTTGCTCTTTCTCCTTGTGTTCATTTTCAAGTTTTTTTCAAGCAGTTACCCATTTCACCTAAAATTTCAAAATTAGTGGCAAATTTTGGTCATAATCTCATACATTAGTATCTATAAAATCTATGGTAATGTTCTTTTTTATTTGTTCTCAATATTTTTTAAAAAGTCTTGTTTGAGGTTTAACAATTATATCTGTATTTTTTTCAAAAAAGCCAAATTTTGGCTTTTGTATTGATATTCAATTGCTGGGTAACAAATTACCACACACTTGGTGGCTTGAAACAACATAACTATATTCTCTTACAGTTCTCAGGGCCCAAAATCCAAAATCAGTTTTATTGGGCAGAAATCATTGTGTGAGCAGAACTGCGCTCCCTCTAGAGGTCTTGTGGCCATTCCTTTATCTTTAGAGTCCAAGGCATGGCATCTTGCTCCAGTTGTCACATTGCCTTCTTTTTTATTTATTTATTTTTATTCTTATGTTAATCCGCATACATTACATCATTAGTTTTAGATGAAGTGTTCCATGATTCATTGTTTGTGCATAATACCCAGTGCTCCATGCAGAATATGCCCTCCTCAATACCCACCACCAGGCTAACCCATCCTCCCACCCCCCTCCCCTCTAGAACCCTGTTTGTTTTTCAGAGTCCATCGTCTCTCATGGTTCATCTACCCCTCCAATTTCCCCCGCTT
>NC_138378.1:65688042-65746755 GCF_054177405.1 Leptonychotes weddellii | reverse complement strand
CCATCAAAATACCATCCACTTTTTTCAAAGAAATGGAACAAATCATCCTAAAATTTGTATGGAACCAGAAAAGACCCCGCATAGCCAGAGGAATGTTGAAAAAGAAAAGCAAAGCCGGTGGCATCACAATTCCGGACTTCAAGCTCTGTCACATTGCCTTCTGTCTCTGTAGTCAATTATTTGTCTGCCTCCCTCTTACAAAACATTTGTGATTATATTTAAGGCCTACTACATAAATCTAGATAATCTGCCAGTCCCCAAATCCTTAATTTAGTGACATCTGCAAAGTCCCTTTTGCCATGTAAGGTAACATAACGGTTGCAGGGATTATGATCTGGATATTTTTTCTTTAGGAGCCATTACTGAGCCCACCACAGCTTTGCTGACTTTTTCTTTATTGTATGTTTGTTGTATATGTTATAATTTGATCCTATTTTTATGGTTTTTTTTTAGATTTTATTTATTTATTTGAGAGTGAGAGAAAGAGAGCATGAGAGCAGGGTAGGGGGACAGAGGGAGAAGCAGAGTCCCTGCTGAGCAGGGAGCCCGATATGGGACTCGATCCTGGCACTCCAGGATCATAACCTGAGCTGAAGGCAGATGCTTAACCAACTAAGCCACCCAGGTGCCCCAAGGTTTTGTTATTTTTATATTCTGGTCTTACATGATGTTCTTTTGAAATAATTAGATAACTGATTTTGAAGCTTTTAGAATTTTCTAATATGTGCATGCATGTGAAGTTTTAATATCTATCTCTAATATGTGCATGCATGTAAAGTTTTCATATCTATATAGTATAGCTTTAGCTTCCTCCCACAAAATTTAATATGTAGCATATTTATTATGGCTCACTAAAATATAGTTAAATTTTGATTTTTGTTACTGATTTTAGCTTAATTCCCCAAAGTCAAATTGTAGTTTTAAACTTTGATAAAACAGCTTTTCAAATCAGCTGAACGGGTCATCATACCATCAGTTTTGATGAATGTTCCATGGGTACTTGAAATTTAGTACTTTGGTACTTTTTTTTTTTTTTATAAATGTCCATTTAGTTTGGATAATCATCATGTCCAAGTACTCTATATTCCTACTGATTCTTTTCCTGATAGTTCTATCAGCTACTGCAAAAAAGTATGAGAAAGTCTCCTACAATGATTACAGATTTTTCTATTTCTTATTTGAGATCTATCAATTTGTGGTTTATATATTTGGAAGCAATCTATTTGCTGAATACACATTTAAAACTGTTAAAAATTCTTGGTGAATTTACTTTTTTTTCATTGTAAAATGTTCTATATCTCTATAAATGTTTTATGTCTTAAAATCTACTCTGGTACTATTACAGATACACCAGCTTTATTTTAATTAGTATTCACAGGCATATCTTTTTATATCTTATATCACAGCTGTATGGTTACTGTTAACTTTTTCATTTTTTAAAATTCTGGGGTTTGTCTCATGTAAGTAACATATATTAAGCCAGTGATTAAAATTTGTGATATTTTCCCCCTTCCTTGAAATAATTTGTGTAGTATTAGTGTTATTCTTTCTAAATCGTTAATTAAACTCTGACATAAAAACATCTGGATTTAGAATTTTTTTGGTGCTAAGTATTTACTGATTTAATGTCTCTAAGAGTCACATGACTTCTAAAATCTTCTCTTTCTTCTTAGTTAAGTTTCAGTAGATACGGCTTTATAGGTTTTATAGACATAGGTCTATAAAGATCTTTGGTTATTTAAAATTATGTTGCTTTATTTCTAAACATTTATATATTGGGTTCTAACTTAATTCTGTGGTCATCAGAGATACATACTTTAGAACTTCAGTCCTTTGAAGTGTGTGTTGAGACTTAACTTTATGATCCAGAATATGTTTTATGTTGCTAAAAATTGTATATGCACTTAAAAAAATTACATATTCTGCAGTTGATAGATATAATTTCTATGTATGTATATTAGAACAATTTCATTAATCATGTTTTTCAAATCCTTTATATCTGTTCTTCCATATGGGATCAGTTTCCTTCACTCAAAAGAAACTCCTTTTGTTTTTCTTGTAGTATGGGTACACTGACAATATATTTCTCTGAGAATGTCCTTATTTCCTTTTTGTTTTTTTTTAAGATATTTTTGCTGAGTGTAGAATTTTAGGTAGGCATTTTATTTTCTAAAACTGTAACAATGTAATTTCATTGTCCTCTGTTTTTTATTAGCCAATGTGGAGAAGTAGGCTCTCATTTTTATTGTCATCCTGTGGACAACAATACTCTCTCCCTCACCCCACACTCTGATTGCTTTTGAGATTCTCTTTCAGTATCTTGACTACAATATTTCCAGGTATAGTTTTCCTTTTATTTATCCTACTGTGGTTCACTGAGCTTCTTGAATATGTGGGTTGATGTCTTTCATCATATCAAGGAATTCTAATTTTTAACCATTATTTCTTCAAATATTGTCCCTCCCATTCTCCCCCATTCATCTGGGACAGCAAAACCTGTCCATTCTTATAGTGTCCTGAATCCCTCTTCCATTTCTGCTATGGTTTCTTTCTTTCTTTCTTTCTTTCTTTTTTCTATACTCAACTGAGAGGTTTTCTTCTGGCCAGCCTTCTAGTTAACTTATCTTGTCTTTTCCTGTGCATAGTCTGCTGTTAATGTTAAACTCATTCAGTGAGTTCTTAATTTCTGATATTGTATTTCATAGTTCTAGGATGCACATTCAGTTTTTCATAGATTGTAATTCTCTGTTAAAACACACTATATTTTCATCTATTTTTGTCCACCTTCTTTGCAATTATATTTATCATATTAGTCACAATTATTTTAAAGTTCTTTCTGTGAACTTTAATTTCTGTATCATCTCTGGATAAGCTTCTTATAACTTTTTTTTATTATTAGCCATTTCCTTTTGCTTCTTTACACATTTAGCAATTTTTAAATTGTATTTTTGACATCATGAATGATATTATGGAGTCTCAATGATTTTATCTTTCATTGAGAAGTGTTGAGTTTTGTTCTGGGAAGTAATTACATTTCATCGAGAAGGGTTGAGTTTTGTTCTGGGAAGTAATTACATTTCTGGCTGATAATCTAGATCATGTGTAGGCCCCATTTCTTTCTGTGCTTTGTTACTTTTGCCTGTGTACTGCAATTGTCTTTGAAAAAAAGTATACTTTTTGAGGCCAGGATGAAGGCACATTCCACCAGGAAAGATTTAGATTTGCTTCTAACTAGTGCATGTGGGTGTGACAAATGAAAGGCATAAAACTTGCAGCTCTTAGGCATATCTAGACAGCAAATCTACTGGAAGCCTGGCCAGCGACTACATCTTTCACCTTTTCTTTCTTTTCTCTCAGTCTTTCTTCTAGTACCTACAAAGCATTGCTTATAAATCACTTTTACATAGGTACAAAACCCTTTGTGTCCCAGATTAATGTTGGAGGGAGTCTCCTCTCAGACTCCCTGCTAATGTGTGTGTTCTTGGCCCTGACTTTTTCCCCATTCTACCCACACCATGTTTTGGCAAATTTAGCACACATCTTCAAGGTAAGAGCAGCTTAATGCTCATGTGTACAATTTATATCCCCATGTTTCCTTTTTCCACACCCTTAGGTTTGTATCTTTAGTTTGTTACCTCTTTGTCAGCTTTTAAATGGATTTTAAAATATTTTATCTAGCATTTAAATTTTTGTCATTGGAGATTTGATCTAAACAAAATAAGTTATTATTGGAAATAGAAGTTTCATACATTTTTGTTTTGAATGTACTGGGAAAAGAAAATATGGCCTTATGATAAGTATTTTGGAAACTTACTAAAACTTTTTTGGTATGGTAATAATACATAGTCAATATGTATGAGTATCTCCTGGGTATTTGAAACAAATGGTTGCTTTATTCTTTGTTGGGTATGATGGTATTTGGGTATATCATTTTAATTATTTATATATCCATTACACCAATTCATAAACTTCAGTGTTTGTATAATATTTAATATTATTGTCTTGTTTGAATACTACATGTATTTACTTCTTTGTTGTAGACTTTATATATCCATTTTCAATACATGTACATTAATATATTTTACTATCATAATGGATTTTTGAGTTCTTTTAAAGTATTTTTAACAGTTTTAAATTTATCTATGCTCAGGGATAGGTGAGAAGGTTGGTAATGAAAAGAGAAAATAGCTGAATAGTTGTGAAGCCAAAGGTCGGATCAGCAGTAGAACAGATTGTGGCTAGGGAATGCTGAAAAGACTAGTGGGTTAGGAATACCAAGATGTTTGGATTTTTGTGTTATTAGGGCATGCAAAAATCCAAACAATAAAGCAGGTAATAGGTCCTAACATACATACTTTGATTTTGTTTCTTTCATGTGCTTTTCTTGATGAAAAATTTTTACCAAATTGAGCTGTGTTAACTCTTGGTAAAGCCTTAAAAAGATGTATAACTGTCATTTAAAAAAATGAATTCATGGGGAAATGTATTGTTGTATGCAGATTTCCAGTGGAAACCTGCAGATGCTCACATAAGAAACATTCTTTCTACTCTTTTGAATAAACATGTTGCAAGCCCAGTACATTTGCATACCCAAGAGAATAATTGTTTCAAAGATATGGGCTGTGAACACATGTGGTTGTCTACTAGATTATGAACACCAGACTTGAGACATATATTTTTCAGGTGTACAGCTTGAGGAAATTATTGAATACTCAGCACAAATGCTATGTCTTGGGTAATATTTGGAGAAATGTAGGTGCTACTGTATTTTGAATAATCAGTCCCTCTAGCTCTCATTGCGACTGATGGAAAATTTATTTTATTTTCCCTTGACAAAGGGAGAACAAAATTGTAGCTAACTTACTGCATAGTTTGTTAAGCAATTTCCATTTTGTACTTGCATTTCACAGATGTTCTGAAATGGTTAAGCCAAAAAGGCATGTTTCAACTCATGAGTAACTTAAAACAAATTACATTCCTATCAGCTGGCTTTATATATATATATATAAAACACTGTATGTTAATTAACTGAAATTAAAATTAAAAATTTAAAATGATAAATATATATGTTAAATATATAACAATAAAATATATTAAATATAAAATGTAATTTTAAAAAATATATAGTTGTGTGTGTATATATATATATATATACATACATAAATGTCTCATTGATAACTCAGACACACAGAAAGAAATGTCTTTATAGGTCAGTACAATCCTTTCTTGCTTTATGAGTAAGAGGTTATAAAATCACATACTATGCCTGATGTTTGACTTTTCATTTATCTTTTGTACTTTATTATAGTGGAGCTGACAGATGTTGAAAGATGTTTAGATACACAAGGAACCTAGCAGCTCCTAGAGATCTGAAGAAGCTCATGTCCTCAAACTACTACCTTCAGAATCTGTTATAACTTATGCTTATTAAATTCGCTCCAGGTCTTATTTTTCAGAGTAGCCTCCAAATAACTAATTTTCTAAAATATGTCCAGTGTCGGCCATCCCTCCTCTGAAGAGAGCAGTTATTTCAAATTGTCCTGCTATAAGTTGGGAAACCATACAGCCTGGTTTGCCCAGGCCTGGAGTAATTATTAGTAGGCTCCTTAATGCTCTCAAAAGGTACAGTTTTGGATGATAAATTATTTGGCCACATTAGATTTAAATGGCTAGGATTGATAATATTTTGAAGAAAAAAACTGGTCTAATATTAATTCATGCACTGTACCCCCCACCAGTTAAGGCATTCCATTCATTATCAAACATGTTTTCCCCTACTCTTTGGTCTGAAGTCTATCATTTCTTCTTATTTTGGCTAGAAGTATATTCAGGGTTCTTGGAAATTGCATAAAACATAACTGTCTTTTATAATTCACTTAATGAATTCTACACAAACTTCTCTCAGGATTTTCCTGTGGTAGAGTAAGGAAACTTCTCTGTATTAATGCATTTTAATGGTGTATCCCACAAAAATTGGGGTTTATTTTCCCACTATTATTTGCCTACAAATAAATCTGCAAATATAAACAATGTACAGAAAATATGTTTGCTATGCCAGCTAAATGTATTTAAGTAAGGAAAAATTATTCCTGTAAAACGCTGTCAAAAATTTCACAGTAACCAGTTGCTTTATATTAATTCCCATATATCATCAGTCATTGAGTTTTTATTTTGGAGAAAGGTATGCTCTTTTTAGGTCAGATTTACAGATAACTAAGTTTATTTTTGGATTTGTTTTCTGTTTTATAGTAAAAATTTTGACCTTTAGTTTCTCTATTCTAGAAATCGGAAAAACAGAAAGCTGATGAGACATCAGACCAGATGGCTTGTAGGAGCCTGTATCACAAAGTTCTTGGTCTTCCTGAGAGTATGTGTTTTGCATATACACTTGAAAAGCCAGAACTCTCAAATAACATGAATGTTTTTGAACTTTGGGTTAAAAAAATAACAAGAACCACAAAGATTCATGAAAAAATAAGTTTATGGATCAGATGCATTCAGTCTAGTCTTCTATTCATCTATACATATGGTACTTTTGTGTAATCATAATCATATGTACGATCCTAGGAGACTGTAGGGGTCTCAATTAACTTGTGTTCAGAAATTCTGTAGGTAATAGGGACAGTCATATTTTGAAAAAGATTTTAAAACAAGGAAATTAAACCATCAAAAAGTTTTCCTGATTAACATTCAATTAATTTAAAAAATGTAGAAAATCATGGGACCCTGAAAGCATTCCAGGTAACTGTAGTCTTATTTTTAATTTTCTGTGCTGATTTATAGAAATATCAGAAATGTCTCATTTATTCTGTTGGGGTAAAAAGTCAGCAACCACAGATAGGATGTGTATCTTCTACCATCAGATACCAAGCTTGCTCAGTGTTCACAGTGAAACCTAAGTGCTGCCTTTTTTTCATTTTTACAATTTGATTGTATCCCTAATCAATGTTATAGGCAAGTAAGAAGGAGAACTACCATATTTTAATACGCTCGTTTATCCTGTTTCCCACATGTTTTACTTTAGAGGATGTGTCAGGTGGTATTCAGGCTTATAATGGAGTGTGACTCTTCTAATATTAGAAGTTAGAAATGAAGAGGCTACATTCACTTTTTCTTCTTTGTTTTTTTTTTTTTTTCCCTCATTGGAAGAAGACCCTTGATTGCTAACTTTCTCATTTCCAAGTGACAGAAACTGTCCAGCTATCCTTTGTAACAAGTAAGCATTACTTCCTTTGTTCCTGCTCATGATCATTGGTAACTTTAAGATAATTCATTGATTATTATCTTCTATAATGTGTAGTAGCCTTAACTACTTGAACAAAATTGTCAGCCAGCCTTCATGAACAGATGTACAGTTGACAAGTCTTTGTAGTTCCATGGCAAGTATAGACATTACTTCTCGAGATCTTCAACTTTAAGCATTCTCCATTGAGTCTCTCCTTGCCCATCATGTTCATTGTGGAATTCCTGGCAGCCCAAAAGCTTGCCAAACCAGGGTGAGCATCCCTGAGTTTATCTTACTCTCAAGAAACCCTGAATTTGTATGGCATTGTTATTGATGAATCACATCTACAAGGTTTTTGAGTTTTTCTCGTTGAGTCTGAAATGAGAGATGGAAATCAGGGACCTGGCTATCAGACATATCAGAAAAGTGAGGCATTTCTATGATAGGAAATGCATAAAGCAGTGAAAAGATTGAAGAGTAGTTGGGCAAATTCAGACAAAATTCAGATACTTTTTATTCCTAACATGGAATCTTGGATGAATGTGATTATTAGAATTTGAATTTGAGCTCTGCCCCACATCTTCAGGCAAATGATTCCTTACCTATGTATGGTTTGCCTTTTACAGTTATTAATATAGTATCTGTAATATTAAACATCACTTAAATCTTCATTTTATGAATGATATATTTTTAAACAAAAGGATGCAGGAAATGTAATCATAATAGCCCAAACCAACAGGTACATCACAGAGAGGCAGTAATGACATACGAGCCTGCTAGTTAACTTAAATGAAGTAGATATGTTTTCTTAACACCTAATAGATTATCCCAAATAGAATACAATCCACATATGTTACATTCTTCATTAAGCTCTACATTTTGTGCTTTCTTTACATTCTTAGTTTGTGTTTACTCTAAGATAGAAATCACTTCAAAGGTTAAATGTTTTTAGAAACCATTTCAGTTTTACGTAAATGTAAAGTTTCTAAATATTTAAGAGTTACATAATGTAAACTTGTTTGCTTTCAAAATTTGTTTCACAAGAGCAGGTAATACATTTCCACTTTCAACTGCACCTTTAGATGCTTTATTTTTGAGTGTATTTTCTCCTCAATATTTCTTTCCACAGAATTTTGGAATTTTGTTTCTCTCATGTTTTATTGAAAAGGCTCTCTGCCATTGTATCCTTTCGTTTTCCGGTTTTATCCTTTTGTCTGAAGGCACATTGCAGCATGGCTGGTTTAAGGATTCTAGACAGTGAGAGAAATGGATAGTCACAAGAGTATCTCTAGTCAAGGTTGAAAGAGAGCACGTAGCTTTCTAAACTGAACACCGTGAATGGGGGACATTTAGGTTATTGCCATGACAATTCTAATTGTTGGAACTTTATTCTTATTATGGTCTTTATTCAGTTGGATTCACCCTAACAGCACACATAGACGAGTCACTTTAATTTCTGGGCTGGTTTTGGAGAACATGTATCCAAGAATCATCATCTTTTTGTTGCGATAACAAAACACACGGTCAAGGGGGGTCTAAATGGAATTGCATTTTATAGGCATGCAGAGATCGGTATGAAGTAAGACATGCACTCTTTGACCCCTGGAGGCTCTCTCTGACAAATGATGGGGCTACATTTTAAATTACAGGAGATTCCAATTACTGTGAAATTATGGGGCTATGTGAGCTCCCTCTACGGGCTAATTTAACGTCTGCAAATTATATTTCTTCTTCTTCCTCTTTTTTTTCTTCTTCCCATTTTTCCCCCAACAAAGCCTCTGTGTGGCCTCTGGGATGGGGTGGCCGCCTAAGGGCCCTGAGGTTGTGCTCCTTGGAGCGTGTGCAAGATGGCTGCCCCAAGGCTGTTTGAAGCTGGCGCGTTTGAAGCTGCCGCGCGTGTTTGAAGCTGCGGCATTTGAAGCTGTCGGGCTTGAAGCTGGCGCGTGTGTTTGAAGCTGCGGCATTTGATGTTGCTGAGGACGTTTGTAAATTTGAGACAGACTTTAATATTGTTAGACGGTAGGGGAGTCCTTTTCAACCCCCTTTTCATTTTTTTTTTTACTTGAACTTTTTAAAAAGTTTTATTTAACTTTTTTTTTTTTCCTACTATTTTAACTACTTATGTCAGCCGAGGAATGCTGTGATTCACAGCCATTATTGTAAGGAGGCTGTTATGTATTTTTAGTGCTGCTGGGACCATAGGAATTCTTGAGTGGCTTTGACTGGATACAACAATGTGGAGAATAATCCCAACTGTGAAAAGTGCTACTGTGGCCACAGAACAGTACAGAATAATTTTGAAAAAGGGCAGTCTCCTTGTTGCTTTTA
Source organism: Leptonychotes weddellii (assembly GCF_054177405.1). Taxonomy (NCBI): domain Eukaryota; kingdom Metazoa; phylum Chordata; class Mammalia; order Carnivora; family Phocidae; genus Leptonychotes; species Leptonychotes weddellii. Next base: position 65,737,202 of record NC_138378.1, on the reverse strand, counting down.
GAAGAAGGCCGAGTGTGCCCGCTGTTGCATTTGCAAGATTGATGATGAGTGTAGAGGTAGAACAAATGCATGTGAGTAGAAGAAGTTGGGGATGCATAGGTGTAGGAATTAAATTTGCAATGTGCCAGGGGCAAAGCATTCTGTAATTTCTTCCTATTATTTTGTCCTCTAAATTCTATAAGAACTAGAGGGAAAAGGTGCATGTTATTATGAAACAATACCGTCAATCCTTCGGACAATACTGTAAAACTGAATGGTGCTTTATTTGGAGACCACCTACTCTGAAAATGTGAGAGAGAAGGGAATGAGTATTGCTGCTGTTGGTAAAGGAAAGAAAACAGATGCTTATCCTGTAGTGTGTACTTTGGGGCTTGGGAAATACTTTGCTTGGAGGAACCCTAGATGTAGAAGTGAAAAGGATGGAGGAAAAATTGGAAGGAGCCATGAGTCGTCACATCCAAAATGGACGTGATGAGAAACACTTTGGTTTGGATGCAGATAATTTTTCACTTAATCCCCAGCCTGGAGCAACATCATGCACTTGCATGCAGAGTTTATGAAATGACGTGTTCTAATGTTGTCTGTGGTTCTTCTCCGTTAGATTGTTTGGGATTGAAAGCTCCTTTGATGGGCCTGCCATCAGTTTCTTTTTTTCCTTTGGAAGTACGTTATTCTATTCTGCTGATGATCATTCTTTTGAAAATTAAGTAATGGTTTCGTGATATTAGCTATTTGTCAGCACTTGAACCTGTTTCTTTACATGTCCACCATTAATTTTTTTCATTGGGTAGAACATAAATTCCATAAAGTCTACATCTACTTTTCAGCCATATTTGGATTGTATATCTACCCAGGACTGAGGTGCTTGGGTCAGTATTTTATTCATATTAGCAAAGATTTACAGTTCCTTCAGTTCACAGAAAAATCTACGTATTAAATCTATATCATTAAAATTGTACTATTGTCTCATTGTAGAACTGGGCTTTATTCTAATAAATAATTTAAATGTGTGCTTTACCTGTTTAAGAGTAAGGTGTTGCATCTTGCATACCTTTTGAATGATGAAAACATTTCCCATGTCTTCATAGAACAGATGACCTTAGGCTTTATTTTCTTGCAAATAACTGTTTTCAAGGATTTCCCTTCATTCACTCAACATTTCTGATTTGGTAGGAATAGAAATTTGCTAAGTATTTTCCTTTGTATTGTATAGATGCATTTTCTACTCCAACTTTTCATTATTAGCTCCTTCAGTTATAGTCCTTTGAATCCATGTGTCTTTTCCATTCTACTAATCATTTTTTACAGTGTTAATATTTTACCAAATTTGTGTTTTGAACTTCCTATGAGCCATATTGATGTCATTCACTGAGAACTAAGTTCTTACAGACTAACAGTCTAATGTACTAATAATCTATTTAACAAGTCATTTTATAAGTTATAAGATATTAAAAACTAAGTGACATGGGAAGTATACAGAATTAGTGGCTCTGCACATCTGACTCATCTACTGTTTCAGAACTTTGTTGCAAACTTTCATAACTCAAGGAGAGATGACATTATACCGCACAGGCAGACAGGTGCATATATCCATGTATATATGGATATTTATTTTTTAATTTTTTATTCTAAAATCTTCTGATCGGATTTTTTCTTATTCCTCAACTTCTGTAATATTCATTTGATCCATAGTATTGCTTTTTTAAGTTTAGAATTTTTTAAAGATTTTCCTACTCTTTACCGTAAGTCTATATACAGTCCAGTAATCTACATTTGGTGACAAAAGAATTGCTTGAGAACAGCTGAACACACATGCTTAAATGAGAACTACATGCATTTTATTATACATTTGTGTAAGCATATCCCTAGAAAAAGAATAAATGTTGTAAAGCTGATACATCTTCATATCAGTTTAATCAGTCAGCCAGCATGTTCCATATCACTCTCGTTCCTTGCTGGTTTGTGCTAAGAAGTTGCTTCTTATTTTAACAATTTTTATTGTGATTTCTTTTCACATAGTTTTTCTTTTTTGCTCTTTTCATTTTAATCAAAATTAACTGCAGTTAGCTTTTCTTTTTAATGGATTTCCACACATATGTGCTTCTTTCAATAAACACACAAAAAAAGGCCATTAATCCAAAAAATGATTTCTCTTCCTTGGCTCTGTAGCTCTTTCTCTCTCTCTCTAACCTGAGAGTTTTGTCCTATATCCATTTTCTCTGGCTCTATCAATGTCTTCTTCCATCCTACCATGATGAAGTTTGTAATTTACCTCCTGTGGTAGAGAAATAGTAAGAATAACTTCCTGAGCTGGATTCAAGGTGAAATAGCATTTTCCATGACACAGCACAATGACCCCATTTTTTTGAAACTCTGTCTTCATTATAGAGCCAGGTCAGTGTTTAGCCATTTATCCAAAATATCGTATAGGCTTATTGATGTGATTGATTAATAGTTCTGAGATTTGTTATGACCTCACATTGTTAGTTTTTCATTAAGTGTTTCATCAGTTATTCTCCTTTGCATTCCTTTTTAAAATCAGCTCTATTGAGGTATTATTTACATACAGTAAAACTTACCTGTTATTAATATATATTTCAATGAGTTTTAACAAATATATATACTGTGTAACTAGCACTACAATCACATTGAGCATTTTCATCACTGTAAAACTGTCTCCCCTACCCTTTTGAAGTCAGTTTCCTACACTCATTCCCTGAACCCCAGCAACCTCTGATCTTCCTTCTTTTGTATAGTTTTATCTTTTTCAGAATTTTGTATCAGTGAAATCAAATTGTGTGCTCTTTTGTGTCTAGCTTCTTTCACTTAGCATAATGCTTTTAAATTTCATCCATGTTGTTGCATGAATTAGATTTTTCCGTGTTAGTGCTGAGTAGTAGTCTACTGTATTGGTAACTCCACAATTTGTTTATCCATTTACCATTTGATGACCTTTTTTGTTCTTTCCAGTTTGGGTGATTATGAAGAAAGATGCTGGAAACATTTGCATGCAGCTTTTTTGTGTGTGTGAAGTTAAGTTTAAATTTCTCTTGGGTAAATACCTAGGAGTGGGATTGCTGAGTCACATGGTACAAGTGTTGAATTTTATAAAAAAATAGCAAAATGTTTTTGAGAGTGGATGAACTATTTTGCATTTCCACCAGAGATGTACTAGAGTTCCAATTATGCCTCATCATCACCAACACTTGGTGTTGTTAGTCTTTTTAATTTTAGCCATTATACTGAGTCTATATTTCTTTTCAATATTTTTTTCAACTGCAATAATTTACTTCTGTTTTACCAACTTTATTATTGTTACTATATCCACTCGATTGCATTATGCTTTTATTTTTTTCACTTGTTATGTTCTTTATAACCTTGTTCTTTTGAAGTCTATATACATATTTTTATTTCTTGCTTTCTTTTAGTGCTTGGTAAAGTAAGGGAACTAAAATCTAAATATAAGTAGACCAGAGTCTTGAGTGAGCATGTTAAATAGTTGATTTTTGCCTTTATTTTTTAAGAACTAGGAATATAATATTTGAGGAAGGTTATATGTGACTGAAGATTCTGGGTTTTACCGGTGTCTATTTAGTATCACAGAAATTACAAATAGGATTGCATATTTAAAAATACTAGCAAACTGATTTTTCAATAACTAGATTTCTCAATAAATTTTCACACATCTTCAATAACTGAAGGATTACCATACAACTCAGCCCTGCCATTTCCTAAAATGGCTCTGTTTTATTCTTTGCCTCATTAGACAGCTTAGAGAACAGTGTACCATTGCCCATTAAAGAAACCACTTTTATTTAATCCAGTACCTACTAACATTTGTCAGAATTGGTGATTTTTTAACCTTTTTTTTTTATATAACAGTAACTGTTCTCAGATCTCTAGCTTTGTTCCCTGGATGTTAAAAAGACACATGGTCACTTTGTGAAAATCCTTCTTTAAAAATCCAGTGTAAATGAGAATTATCATCATCTCTATCACCCCATTCTTTTCCATCTAAGAGTGTTTCATTTCAATATGTGCTGGAACTCTGATTTTTCTCACTACCGTTCAGTTACTACTAGTTCAGGATTATTACCTGGCTAAGTAAGATTTCTTCACTAAAAAGTTTATATAGCAATCAAAACTGAATGCTAGTGAGTTGCATAGCTATAAATTGTCTTTTCTCAAAGAACCATGCCTTAGGAGTCAACCCTTATTTCAGAAAATGGTTATAAGATGATCTTTAAACCTTGGTTAAAGTATATTCATTCTCTCATGAGTGAGTTATTTTATTGAGTTCTGTGTTTGAAGACAGGATTTCTATACAAATTTCTCAGTTTTGTCAGATAATGTAAACAATATGATACCATAAAGTGAAAATATAGTTGCTACTGAAATCATGAATTAATCCAACTTCTTGGAAAATTCACTCTCAGTTCACTGAAGGGCTTCCTGTTGAATGGGAGGTATTTTTCCGTGTCACGTTTTCTCATAAAAATACACATTCTGTATCTTTGATTTTAAGTCTGGTATTATTTTAGTAGCTAAAGATACTGAGGGTGTTTGCTGGTAATAGAGTGAATAATGAAGCTAGAGAACTGTGGATATTTTTGGTTATCTTTTACCAACAGTTTTTACGAATCAATCTCATTTTCCCCTATTTCTATGTTCAGTTAATAATATTAACACAGACTTTTAAATTTTTCCTTAGAAATACTGTCAGAGCATGAGGGACTGGAATCTTCTTTGATATTTGGAAGAAAAAGATTGATGATAAAACAATATCAGAAGCAATTCAAGTTATTGTTTTATAGAATTCACTGTAGTAACAATAGAATTATGCTTCGTATTCTACAGTTACTGAGACTGAAGATAAAGGAACACACTTTACAAAGATTTTCTTTTAAAAGTGATTTGGTATGAAAATTTGGCAGTCATTTTTTAGTTAATCCATATTCTATATTCTACAAACATCTGGGTTTTGTGGGTGAACTAGCTGGTTTAAATACTAACTTAAACACTTCTTCAAACCCGAGATTCAGTTATTCCTTCAGAACCTTTGTATTTTGATTTGGGGCTGATTGAGATCATTCCTAGTATCTGTTCCTAGGTCATCATTAGGTATGTCTAACAAATGACCAAATGCACATATCTTTACACTGGATTTAATTTTTGTTTTCTAGAAAGTCAGACTGTGTTTTCTAAGGAACATGTACTGTGTGGATTTTTCTGGTGTCAAAATCCCAGCAACCAGGGGTAATTCTGAGTATTTGCTTGTGCCCAAATCCCTAAAGAATTCTTGTATCTTACTCTTCCATAATGGATATCTTCTTAGTCCAGCCTAAATCCTCCCTGGCAATTTGCATCACAGGAACCCCTACATCTGTTGTATAGTAGGGTTGAATCCAAGGGAATTAAGCTCTCCCCTTAGGAGCTATTGCTGTCATTCATGCTACACAGAGGGGGGCATTCCTGCCTTCTCTCTAACTCCAACCCCACTGCCTGGCCAGGAGAATTCTTAATAGTGTGTTTATTGCTTCCAAATTATGTGTGTCAGAATTGATTTCAAAATAAGTTTTTAGAATAATTTTTTGAGTCAACTGCTTTCATGCTTTCTAAAAATTAGAAAAATATATATTGAAAAGTCCCATTTAAGATACAATGAAAATGCAAAATATCTTGATATATCATTAGCAAGAAAAAACATGTGGGAACTATATAATGAAAATGGTAAAAGTTTGCTGAGACCTAAGAGACAATTTTATCAACTGAAGATGAAATATATTAACGGTGGTCTGTTCTTCTCATAATAATTCATAGAACTGATATTACCTAATAAAACCACAATAAGTTTTTTTTTTAATTTGTCATAGTAAATCTAATGTTTAGCTCTCAATATGAACAGGAGCAAATAGCCAATACAATTGTCTTATAAGTTATAAAGCTACAATACTCAAGACAGTGTCATTTTGACAAAACAATGGATAAGAAGGAAAAATCAAGACAGATTCAAATATGTAAAACTTCATTGTGTTGGTATCATAAATGAATGGGGTTGAGCTATTAAGAAGTGACTCAGGGACAATTGCTTAACACTTGTGGGAAAAAATAAATTCGATCTAGTCTCACTTCATATCATATATCAATATAAATTCCATGTGAGTTGAAGAGATAAATGTAAAAATATGAGATCTCTGGAAACTATAGAAAATAGAGTCAACTGGCTGACTTAGTAATGATGAATAGTTTTAAGCATTATAAATAATTTTAAAAATCACAAGAGAAAATCCATAGATTTGACTACATGAAAAATTAATAATTTTTGAATGACAAAAACCAATACCTGGTTAAAAAAAATAACCTTAAAAAAAAAACTATCAGCAGCAACTATTTCAGATGCTTTTCATCTTTATGGTCAACAAACTTGAAGGGGAGCAGATTTTGCAAACCCAAAATATGCCACTTTGGCATGAGGATTATTTTGAGCTAAAGGCAATCGAAACTCAGCAGATGCAAGAAAAGCTCTTTTCCTCCCCATCAACTACCTAAACTTACACTGGAAGGAGGGCTGTACGAGAAAGAGCTATTATAGAGATACCTTTCTACCTAAGAAACTTCTCTACACAACAGGGTAACCTTTGTTTTCCAAACCTCCCTCTCATCTTTCTGTACAAGGCCTTCCTCCCAGACTCCTACCGCTTTTGTTAGTCCAGGATGTTATATAAATCTCAATTACCTGACTGCCTCTAGAATCTTATCTCTCTTTAATTAAAACATTTTAATTAATTAATTAATTTATGAGAGAGAGAGAGAACAAGTGGGAGGGGGAGGGGCAGAGGGATAAGTAGGCTCCCCACTGAGCAGGGAGCCCTTGATGTGGGGTTGGATTCCAAGACTCTAGGATCATGACCTGAGCCAGGCAGAGGCTTAAGTGACTGAGCCACCCAGGTGCCCCTAGAGTCTTCTTTATATGACTTCTGTACATGGGTAATTTTGTTTGTTTTTTTCCTATTAATATGTCTTACATCTATTTAACTATTAGACAAACTAAAGAACCTAGAACCCAGAAGGGAAGAAGGGAATATTGTTTTCCCCCTAGAAACTCATATAAGTTAATACATAAAATGCTAAAATTCTAATAGGAAAATAGACCAAGAACAGGTTTTAGATGAGTCATAAAAGAAATTTTAACATAGTAAAAAAAAAGTTCAGCTTAACTGGAAATCAAAATTATGTACCCATTAGCACCCCACTCAGAATTGTCCAAAATTGTTAATATTTTGGTGAATATTCTTCTAGTCTTTGTGATCTTTCATACCCCTCTATCCATTAATTGATCTATTGATTTATCCACCCATATATCTACCTTTCTACTTTCTATCAATTTAGCTCCATCCACTCATACATAAATGTTATATGCAGTTGATATGCAGTTTTTCTAAAATGAATCATAGTGCACACATTGCTTTTAACTTTTATCCATTTAGTGTATTTTTTTATTTCTTCCCAGGTTATTATATTTTCTTCTTCTACAAAATATTCAATCTTTGTGTAATATTACAGTGTGTTGATATACCATGGCTTATTTGACCAAGCTCTCCTCCTGGGCATTTAGGTTGTTAACAGTTTTTCAAAAGAGATCACTGAACATCATTGCACAGATCAGATTATTTTCTAAGGGTAAATTTGAAAGGTTGGATTTACAGTATGCAAATATTTCAGGCTTTTGTTGCATGTTCCCCAGCTGTTCTTCGGAAAGATTTTAACTTTTACCTTTCCACCAGCAATGCATTGGAGTAATTATATCTCAGTCTTGTAAGCACTGTCTAATATAGTTAACATTTTATGTAAGTTAAATAGATTGGCAATATTTTATTATTCTTTTACTTTGCATTTTTGATTACTAAAATGATAAACTTTTTTGTTTTACGGCCATTTTTTTTCTGTTGTGAAATTTCTAATCATGTCATTTATACCTATTTTCTATTGACATTAATCTCAGTATCAATTTTTAAAAGTTTTGTTTGTACTCAATTAAAAAAATGAGAAATAAGTGAAAAAATTAAAAAAACCATAAAAACTATGTTGTATTTAGGATAAATATACCTTAGATTATGTATATTAAAAACATAGAAATTTTTAAGATAACTAATTAATCAAATCTATCAATTTTTTTCTGTAGAGTTTCCACTTTTAAGCTATGTGATTTTGAACCCTTAGCAGATAACAGATTATATTAACTAAAATGAAAGAATATTTTGATTCATCCATTCCATTTTTCTTCAAGTTTATAGTTGAATCTTTCATTTTGGAAAGCATGATCAATGGAATTTTTTAGCATAGAGCCTTAAAGGAAAACTCAGAACCACCTGATTTTTAATTAAAATGAATTCTGTAGAAGGATTATATTACGACTTCCCAGTGACTTTCTTTTTAGTACTAAAAATTGGGCATATTAGAAAAAAATTGGGTGAATTGGAAGGATTGAATTATATTAAGATCTTATGGAAGTTAGACATAATTATTTTTAGTGCTAATGGTTTTTGTGCATAGAATTTTTTTGTGCATACAATTATCCTGGGTTTGAGTAAGTAACTAATATTATCTTAGCAACCCACTTGGATCTTTGTTTTGGGACGAAATTTTGTTCCTGAACATTTAAATTTGGAAGGTTAAATTTATCTAGATGATACTCTTGATTTTAGAGGAGCAGATCTATACTGATCAGGTGAGAAAAATCTGAGGAGCTGAAGGTAGTAAGGGGAACTGCCTGATAGATGCTGAATGAGTTAATTGAGCACATATGGTTACAGCTGTGGATTATAAGGTCTTATTTGGGTTCCTGGATCCAAATCCAACATACGTGTGAGGGCTTCCTATGCAACACCAAGCAGTACTTGGACACCAGCAGGGTGTCTGAGAATTCAACTCAATTCTGACATTATTTACCTGCAGATAGCATCAGATTCCACAGGTTGAGGGCTCAGTCCTACAAGACTGTGGGCCACCTCGCCCCACTCCCACCCCTGTTCCAACCCCCTCCTTCAGACTCCAGCCCCCAGTCACAAGCCCAGGCTGTTCCTCGTAGTTCTGATTGATTGGCTATAATTAGAAGTTCCCAAGATCAGACGAGATGGGGCGCGTTCAGGGTGGGATGGCCACAACCTCCTCCTCAGGTTAATTTGCTAGAGCGGCAAGCCTCATGGGTAGCAGGAGTGGAGAACGGGCCCCACGGGGCCCTGCACAGGCCCACCGCTGACACATGCCGAGTTACCATCCCACTTGATAGGCGGGGCAGCTGTGGCAGTCTGCCCCAGTCACCAACCCAGCCACGCTGCCGGCACCACCCGCTGCAGCGCAGGGAGCTGCAGCTCAGGCGGCCTCACGTCGAGGCTGCCTGCTGGAGGGGACAAGAAACTCATTGCCCAAAAAGTTTGGGGAACAGTAAGATGATTGGTTCAGTATAAGAAACCTATGGTTTCATCAGCAGAAATGACATGAAGGAAGATCTATCTGTACACCAGACCGCCAAAAAGAAGAACCCCAGGAAGTACCTTCACAGCTTAGGAGATGGACTGTGGAGTTTGACGTTGTTGATGGAGGAAAGGGCGTGGAGGCAGCAAATGTGACAGGCCCTGGTGGAGCTTCAGTGCAAGGCAGAGAATATGCAGCAGACTGTAACCATTATAGACGCTCCCCAAGTGGCAGGGGTCCTCCACGCTCCTCCCAGCAAAATTACTAGAAGTGCGAGTGGGAAAAGGAGGGCTGGGAGAATGCTCCTGAAGACGAAGCCCAACAGCGTCGCCCTCCCGCAGGCGAGGCTTACTAGGGTGGAGACCCAATGGGTGTGAACCAGTCTTCCAACCCTCCAGTACAAGGAGAGGTGATGGAGGGAGCTGACAAACAAGGTGCGGGAGAACATGGTAGACCAGGAGGACAGAATACTCATTCCACCATTCACAGACTAGGGGTCCTCTTAACCAAAGACAGCCTAGAGAGGACCGCAGTGCAGAAAGGAAGAAAAAAAAATCAAGGAATGAGACCCAAGGTCAGCAGTCACCTCAACGACGCTACCTCCGCCACTTCATTACCAATGCAGATGGTAATTGAAAGCAGCCAATCAACCAGCTGAGAGTTCATCCCCTCCAGAGGCTGAGCAGGGCGGGACTGAGTAAATGCGGGCTTGCCTTCTCTCCCATCATCTGGTTTAGTCATCCTACATGAAGAAATGAACATGAAATTCCAGCAACAGAGAGGAACAGAAGATTGGAGCGGAAGACCGTAAGTGCTTGCTTTTTGCCCATTGATTAGATGAATAGAACTATCTTCATTGTCTATGCAGTATGCATTTTTTATTACTTTTACCTAAAGACCTCTCTTCGGTAATGTCAAACGTGGTTTTGTTTTTTTAAAGCCTGTTTTTTTTCCTCAATACACCTCTAAAGGTTTTTAAATTATTTCATGTCTGGTCAAGTTGAGATTTTTAAGAGCCTCATTTTAAATTTGTAATAAAAGTTTGCAATTTTATCTTTTTAAAGTCAACAAAGGGCAAGCACCTATTAATAAAAGTCTTAAATAATGGAAAATTTGCTAGAGCGGCTCACAGAACTCCGAAAACCCACATACTAACTACATTACCGATTTGTTACAAAAGAATATAATTCAGAAACAGCCTGATAGAAGAGATGCATAGCTCAAGGGCACAGAGCTTCCACGCCCTCTCCAGGCATGCCTTTCTCCCAGCACCTTCATTGGCACATCAGCCTTGAAGCTCTCTGAACCCCGTCCTTTTGGGTTTTTACGGAGGCTTTATTACACAGAAATGGTTGATTAACTCATTGGCCATTGACAAAGGATTTAACCTCCAGCTTCTCTCCCTTCCCCAGAGGTCAGGGTTGGGGGTGGGACCGAAAGTTCCAACCCTCTATCACAAGGTTGATTGCTCTGATGACCAGCCCCATCTTTAGGTAATCTAGGGGCTTTCCTGAAATCGCCTTGTTAACATAACAAAAGGCACCTCTTTCGTTCTCAGCATTTAGGAAATTGCAGGGGTTTTAGGAGCTCTGTGCCAGTAATGGGGACAAAGTCCAAATATACATTTCTTATTATAAATCACATATCACTGAAGGTGACTCCTGTTATTGGGGAATTTACAGTGTAAAGTTATAATAATCAATAGGCTAGTGAGGCATAACCAGTATGCCTGGATTGGTCTTTTTCTAAACTATACAATTCTTTCCACTCAGTTTAAGTCACATTTGTGAGTTATTAGCCCCATGTGTGTTTACTTTTAAAAGAGTGTGAGTATCCATGCTCTAGCACCAAAAGCAGTGCATTTTCATTGCCTGGATCCTTCTCAAAAACACAGATGATGATTCAGTAGATTTTGCCTGGGATCTGAGATTCTGCATTTCTGTCAAGTCCCCAGGTGAAATCACTGTGCTGGTTCATGGTCTCCTCTTGAGTAGCAAAGGTTGAGAAATCTGGTATTGATACTTCTAGTTCTCTATAAAGTAATAGGTAAAACACATGAAATCATAAAATTGTGTTACAGCGATTGGTTGAACACTTTTTGGGGATCAAGTGAAGTCCACCATCTGGATCTTAAAAGATCATGATAACTTGTAGATTAGATTATGGGAGCTGTTTTCTGGAGAAACAGGTGGGACCGATGTAATGGGGCTGGTCCTCAGCCCATGGTTTGAGTAATAAGGTCTTTTTCTTGTTTTTTTTTCAGCTTCATTGAGATATAGTTCACATAAAACGCATACAAGCATTTTCTGAGCCTTACATGGATGTAAATTCCCAGCCATCCAGTGTTTGAAATTGATAACCATCGTTAAAAAGTAAACATTCTGAGCCACTACCAGCTCTACAGAACTAAACCATGTTTCTTTTTTGCTACTGATCCACTTCCCCTGATGGGAGTTAGCAAGAAATAGAACTAACCATGCCTAAGCACCCCTTATCTTGGCTTCCCTTCAAAGAAGGAAATGGGGGCACCTGGGTGGCTCAGTAGTTAAGTGTCTGCCTTCGGCTCAGGTCATGATTCCAGGGTCCTGGGATCGTGCCCCGCATCGGGCTCCCTGCTCAGCAGGAAGCCTGTTTCTCCCTCTCCCATTCCCCTTGCTTGTGTTTCCTCTCTCGCTGTGTTGCTCTCTGTCAAATAAATAAATAAAATCTTAAAAAAAAAAAAAAAAAAAGAAATGAGTATAAGGTTAGAACTGAGCTTTTCTGGAACTGTGGACATGGGGTTGGTAACACAACACATCCAAAAGAACCTGGTGAGTTAGATCAGGGATTTGTGCTGAAAAGCAAGGGGTGACCAGAATGATGGCAGGAGCTGGAGCTGGAGGTTAAGGGTGGGGATGGGTCATTCAACAGATGGCCAATGCCCATGAAGGCAAGAGCACATGCCAGAGCCACACTGGGTAGACTGAAGACAAAAGTTAGACATTAAAGACTGACTTTTACTCACTGTGCACATGTGTTTTTTCCCTGATTATAACAATAAATCATGTTCCATGTAGAAAATGTGGAATAAAAAATAAAGAAAATAGCCTATCATTAAATCATGTCATCATAATAACACTTATTACACAATAATGTAATAATATCATCTTTATCACTATATCCATAGTTACATCTTTTTTTTTAATTTACCTTTTAAAAATTTTTGGTGAGCCTATGAAGTCTTAAATGTTATGAACTGTAGAAGCCTTCAAGAACTGGATGTTAATGACATGTATAATAAGTGGGTGGGCTGTCTAGATCTAGAGAGAGAAGCATGGTTCCTTAGGTCTTTGTGCTTTTATGTGCCATACGCACTACCAAGACTACTGCTATTTGGAGAGAAGCAGGGAAACCTCAAATAAAGTGTTTAGCTGCTAGCCCAGATTTTGCCAAAAAATGCTCGACTCCATTTCTGCCCAGTTTAGGGACTCAGACACAGATATATATTTGATATAAAATATTGAACTATTTTGAAATATCTTTGAGTATGACTGCATTAGAATAGTGGTTTATATTTTTCTTTCCTCACACTAGCAAATATCATATGGAGTCCAGAGAAAAGTTGACCAACATGTCTAAAAGAACAGATGTCCCTAACCAATACTTTGAGCATTTATTCTCCTAGAATATTAGCTGCAAAGGTAACATAATCCTTCTGTATATTTTTGTCATGTTTGGTGTTTTTTTTTTTTTTGGCCGTCCATGAAAATAAGTTGTTGGTATTATTTGTGATCTTTGATATTAAAGGAAAATTGTAGTTTATAAATTTTGAGTCTTATGTTTTACAATTTATAATGAAAATCTTTTAAAGGCTCAAGCTCGGTTAATGATCAAACTGTTAAAGCATGACTCCACAGGATGCCTCACCTCTGAGAAAGACATTTTGTGTTAAATTTATAAGGTTCTATTTTGTGGAGCACCAAAAAGGGTCATTTTCAAGTGAGAACCCTTTTAATCTCAATTTTGCCATCTGAAAACCACTTAAGTATTGCCCAGTTCAAGGGCATACATTATAGCCAATCCCAAGTAATATAATTCACACTCTTTCTCGAATACTAAAATGTATGTTCTTTTCTTTGAAAAAAAAAAAACAACAAAACTATACAGTATATCTGATGACATACAGGTCCCAGTGCAAACTTTACCACAGATGAGAGATTACTGTATAGTTTCTTGGAATGTAAGCTCTCAGAGGGCAGCTGGGGAAGATGGATGTGTCTTTTCAGTTTCTTTGGTTTCCTAGGAAGTTGGTGTACAATGTGGAGATTCACCATGTCTGTCTACTTCAGAGAAATGTTCATTATACTTATTTTATTTCTCAAGACATTTCTCCTGTGCTTAGATAAATGGAGTTTTTCCTGTGCCAGGGGGAGTTCACCACTACTTATTTAGACAATGCACAGATAAATTGATTTCTTTTTTTTCTTTTCTTTCTCTTCTTCTTTTTTGGAACACAGCCATACTCATTCATTTAGGTATTTTCTGTGGCTGTTCTTACACTAAAAAGGCAGAGTTGAATAATTGAGATAGAGACCTTTAGACTTTTTAGCAAAGTCTAAAATATTTGCTGTCTGGCCCTTTACAGAAAAAGTTTGCCAACCCTGAGTATAGAGGATGGCATAGAGGAGCTGATTATTGAACCATCCACTTCTTCACTCATTAACCATTATTCACCTGACAAATACTTGGGGTCTTTATCGTATAAACCAATGGAGAGAAAAGAGAATCTTGACCATCCTTCTGGTAACATGCAGAAGAGATATACCTTGAACCACACTTCCAGTGAAAACATTTTGATTGAAAGGTAAAATGAAACTTTTAAATTATATTACAGAGCTACCACGAATTTTTGGTTTCCTCAGAATTCAAAAATACTGTGATGGTGGGAATCCAGACAGGTAAGCCAGTACTACAATTGACTTTTGCCTGGCAGGCCTTTGTAGAACAAATGATCTTGATCTTTGGTTTTGATATCTGTGCAAGGTACGCAGGACTTGAAACAAATTTACTGCCTGCATAAAGCAGGAGGTGTTTTAGGAGCCTGGTGCATGACTTCGGCTGCTCTTTTAGTTTAAGAGTAAACTGGAAATAAACTTCCATAAAGAGGAGGAATTTCCTATACAAACTTTAGTGGTAGGTGGAGAAGGTTGGAGGAACATCTCTGAGACTTCGTAACACAAGCCAGCCTTGTTTGAATCCAAATTAATATATCCTTTGTGGAAAAATGAAAACAAAGCAAGCAAATAGAAATACCTCATGCAAACAATTTATTTTTTTATTATTATTATTTTTTAAGATTTTGTTTATTTATTTGACAGAGAGAGACACAGCGAGAGAGGGAATACAAGCAGGGGGAGTGGGAGAGGGAGAAGCAGGCTTCCCGCGGAGCAGGGAGCCCGATGCGGGGCTCAATTCCAGGACCCTGGGATCATGACCTGAGCCGAAGGCAGACGCTTAACCGACTGAGCCACCCAGGCGCCCCGCAAACAATTTATTTTAAAGTAGGACCTCACTTAATGGTCTGGGACTTCATGGAGATAAACAGGAGTACACTTTGAAGGAAATTAGTTTCAACCTCAATTACTTTCAGGCCTCAAAGAATTTTCAAAGATCAAGTTACAAAGGAGGAGACTGAATAATCAAAAATGAGAACTTGTGCATACATACAAGGAAATAGATCACCATGACAGCCAGTAGAAATAAGGCACGGCAATATTAAACCTGAAAAGATTTCAGGTAGTAAATTTATACAAATCTAAAATAAAAATAAAACATTATACAAATATAAAATACAAATATGTTTAAAAGCTGGGTAGGAAAATGTGAATAAGAACTATGGAAAGATCAAGCAGATTTGAAAAATCTGACAATATATTATTCACAATTTGAAAATATTTCAAAAGATGGGTTAAATAGCAAATTATATAGTTAAAAGGAGTATCAGAGAACGGGATATCTGAAGAAATAATCCAGAAAACAGCACAGAAAGGTAAATAAAAGGATAACAAATATAGAAGAAGGTAGGTTGAAAGATATGTTGTAAGGAAAAAGCACCACCTATATCTCACTAGATTCCTAGAAGGGAAAAATAGAATGTAAAGGAGGCACTGCTTAGAGAAATAATGGATAGGAATTTCCAGAATTGATGGAGAACCGTTCATTTCCAGATACAGAAGTCTCAAAGGATAAGTAAAAATAAATCCAAACCTAGAAACCTCGAACCTAGAACCTGCAGAACACTGAAGCACAGAAAATACATAAAAAGCCACTCAGTGAGTTAAAGCAGTTTACACACGAAGAAAAGATGATTAGACTAAGTGGACATTGCAATCAGTAATGGAAGATGACAGAAACTGTGGGATTGTGTTTTTAAATAGCATACAGAAAATAACTGCCCACCTACAATTATACATCCAAAAACTCTCCTTCAAAAACAAGGCAACATGAAGAAAATTCCTGAAAAATGAGACCGAGTTTATCACCAACAGTCTCTTTCCAAAAGGAATTCTAAAATAGGTCCTTTAGAAAGGAGGTCAATCCATTTAGAAAGTCTAAGATAGAGAAAGAGATTGAGACAGAAAGAGACAAAGTTTGTGGAAAAATCTAAACATTGACTATCTAAGTCTAATTTGAAGATCTAATTAACCAAAATACAATCACCAAAATAGTCTTTGTCTGGAGGAGGTGATTGGAGTTTAGGAAGACTGATTATCTTCAGGTTTTAGGTTAAGTTATGCTTATTAAAATTAATGAGGCAATCACTAACAGATAAAATGTGTATATAGATCTCAAATTATATGGAAAGTTATAATGAAAGAAATATCAATCAATACAAAACTCAATATAAAAGTCAAATGAATAAAAAAAGAACAGAAAAAAGGATAAATAGAAAGCACCAACTAAAAAAGTAAATATATAATTATACTCAATATAGATGAGCAAACTTTTTAGTTAAAAGACAAAATGGATAGGGCGCCTAGGTGGCTCAGTCGTTAAGCGTCTGCCTTCAGCTCAGGTCATGATCCCAGGATCCTGGGATCGAGTCCCACATCGGGCTCCCTGCTCAGTGGGAAGCCTGCTTCTCCCTCCCCCACTCCCCCTGCTTATGTTCCCTCTCTCGCTGTGTCTCTCTCTGTCAAATAAATAAATAAAATCTTAAAAAAAAAAAAAAGACAAAATGGATTAACTCATTAGGAAGATAGAATGAATTAAAAAAAAAGACAAAACAGGTTTCAGCCTTAAACAAATGAACACAAAAACTTAAGTTATAAGATGGAAAAAGATGTATGAGGCAAACATTAAAGAAATCTGGTCTAGATGTAGTAGTATAAGATAAAGAGATTTAAGGCTTTTTGCCTTAAAGACATAGATATGAAGTAGATCAAGACATTGATGAAAGTTTCCCTTAATTAGGAAGATATAGACATTCTAAACTTTATGTGTCTAAAACTATAACTTCAAAATATACAAAGCAAAAATTGGTAGAACTACAAGAAAAAATTTGGTTAGGTACACCAACATATTGGGAGATTTGAAAACATCTCTTGAGGAATTCACAGATTGGACAGAACTGAACAATCCAGTGAACAACTTTTATGGAGGAAATATAGAGAGAATACCATACTCAATAACTGGAAGATATATGGAAAAGTTACCACATTTGATCAAGTCTCAATGTCTAATTAAACAATTAGAAAAAGAGCTGAAAATAAGTCCAGGGATATTAAGAGCAAGGAAATAACACATAAGAGGTCTAATTAATAAAATACTAAAAGAAGAAATAGGGAAAATCAATAAAACTCAAGTTGGTTCTTTGAAAAGACCAATGAAATCAATGGCCCTCTGAAAAAAATGAAAGAGGGCAAAAAAAAAAATAGTATTAGGAATGCTGAGAGAATGAAAACTCATCAGGATTTAGAAAGATAATAAAAGGACATTATGAACACCTCTGTAGCCAAATTTGAGACCGCACGAAAGGGCAAATACCTAATGTAAATTACCAAAACAGAGTAAAAAAAGAAATAGAACATATGAATGCTCTATATCCATTAAAATTATATCAGTAGTTAATCTTCTCAAAAATCATTACCATACAATTTTACTGGAATTTCTTACCAAAGTTTTAAGTTACTGAAGATTCCAATCTTATAAAATTCTTTCAGATGAGAGAAAAAAGGACTTAACACCCCAACTTATATTTTCGAGACAAAGATGTATAAAAAAGGGCAATTATAGACCCAATTTCACCATAAAACTAGACTTAAAAACTTGAAGTAGTAGCAGAATTGAATTATGTATAAAGGAAATTTCTTAACCAGTTAGAGTCTCTGCCAAAAAAAGAAAGAAAAAAAAAAACAACCACAAAACAAAACAAAAAACATCATATTTGATGGTGACATATTGAAAGCTTTTTCCTCTTCTTCCTTTTTTTTCTTCTCCTCCTCCTCCTCCTCCTCTTCTCCTCTTCCTTCATTTCTTCCTCTTCTTCCTCTTCTTCTCCTTCCTCTTCCTCCCCCTCTTCTTCTCCTCCTCCACCACCACCATCCTCCTCCTCCTCCTCCCCTCCTCCTCCTTCTCCTCCTCCTCCTCCATTTTTTGATACGGACCTGGATAATGTGATTTAAAATGTGTATGAAAAGCAGTGGGTAAGAAGAGCCAAGGAAGAAGTTTGGAGGACATGCCCTACATGATACTAGTTTGTATTATAAAGTTACAGTAATTATGATGTATGGTATTTTTATAGGTTTAGCCAATTGAGCAGTGGAACAGAAAAGAGAGGCCAGAAGGAGACTCTCAGTTCCTTTAAGGCAGCACTGGCACCACCAATCAGTGGTGGAAAGTATTGACTGTAGGAGTTGTTGCAAGACAATTCCTTGTCAACATGGGAAAAAAATGAAACCCTTTCCTTACATCACTCCCTGTGTTGCACTATATAAAAAAGGCAATTCCATGCATTACAAACCTTAAATGTGAAAGGCAAGTTCTAATTTTTAGAAGATAATATAGGAGAATATATTTATGCCGTTGGCTTAGGAAAGCTCTCTTAATGAAAACAGAATTAGCAAATTACAAAGGCAAATTTGACTTCATAAAAATTACAAATATTTGTTTATGACTAGACATCACTAAGTGAAAATAGGCTACAACTGGGAAGAATGTAATAACATATATATGCACTGGCAAAGGATTTGAATCTGTAATATACAAATATATTCTAAATTTATATGTAAAAGGCAAATAATGCCAAAGAAGAGATGGACAAACACCTTGAATGTGTACTTCATGTAAAAGGATGTATGGCTAGCAAGTAAACAAAAGAAAGGTGTTTGACTTTGTTAGCAATCATGAAAATAGATATTGAAAGGACAAGGACATTCCCAGTTAGCAGGTTGGTAGAAGTTTAAAAAGTCACAGTGTCTCGTGTTGGTAGGAATGTAGAGCAGTGGGAACTTTCATACAATGTATTTGGGAATGAAAGTATTAGAATCACTTAAGGAATCAATCTGTATTGTGTAATAAAGTAGAACATGCAAATTCCCCACAATCAACCACTATGTACCTACTGTTTATCCTGGAGACAGGTAGAAGATATAATGCATAGATATCTTGTTTAATAAAATAGGAAAAAACATGGAAAATATCCCAGATATCCATTGACAGTAGAATGAATAAATGAGTTTTGATAGATTCATGAAATGCAATATTATACAGTAGTGCAAATGAATATGCTACAACTACATGCATAATAATTAAATCTAAAAAGTATACTGAATGAAAAAAACAAGGCATAGATTATGTCCAGTGTGATCTCATTAATAAAACAAAACATAACATGCAGAATCAAATAACAAAATATTTAGGATAAAATATAAATAAGGTAAGGGAATGATACAGACTAAATTCAGGATGGTGGTTACCTCTGAGTGTGGGTCACTGACGTTGATGTGATCAGGAGGTGGCTTCAAAAATATCAATAATGCTACTTTGAAATTGGGTGGTGATTGTGTGGCTGCTTGTTTTATAGTTATTTTTCATTTCTGTTATTCATATGTTATAAATATTTTTCAGTGTATGCTTAATTTAAAAAAGGAAAAGGACTGCTTAGTTGATGTTAGAGGGTTCAATAATTTTAATTATAGTCTCTTCTATATATATGTTTCTGTAACATGAATTAGCTCTTATATAGTTTGTAAATATGGAATGATATCTGTTTAGAATGGAAATTATGTGGGCTCATGTGCAATTAATATTTTGTGCCAGCAAGTAATAGCATTTAGACTCAACACATTAACATAGCAGAGCATGTTAGACATGGAAGAAAGGAGTACTAGTCTATGGTGCCCATTCGCTGCAAGCTGTCTCCTAGGCTCAGTTTGACCATGTGCTCTGTCTTGGATGAGCTAACTGAGCAATTTTCCTGTGCTCATTTTGTTCTTTTTCACATAATTCAGCAACCTCTCCTTACATTCCTTTCAACCATGCTACTTTTATCCATCATTATCTAAAAGTAAAGTCCCATATTTATCATAGTGTGTCTTTATTAAGTACTTAATGTCTTTTAAACTATGCAAGTATTTTAAAAATTAGGATTCTTTTCTTGTTATTATTGTATTCTAGTTATAAGTTTCATAGATTATAGTTATAGGTGCTCCACTATCCATTTTCCTTTAAAATCTATCTTTTTTATTGTCTGATTTAGTAGAGGATGAGGGTTATTTTTTTCTAGACATGCACACATTATGTTTCCAGAGAAATCCCTATTTCCATTGCTTTTCACTAGATTTAGTCTTATGCAGACTAAATTAATAAGTTAACATTTAATTAATAAATTACATCTATTAATTAAGAAAAACATTTGCTCTTTGTTCTCCATATACACAATCCAATGATCCAATACTAGGTACTGAGGGAAATATAAATGGGCAAATAACATATATTTGATCATAAGTGCCATAAACCCTGCCTACAAAAAAGTGGTTAAATTATTAGCAGTCAAGACCCTGTAGAATCTTGACCTAATCTACCTTTCCGGTCTCCTCTTCCTACATTTGCCTTTTAGTTCTCTGTCCTCTACCCATATTGAATTATTATCTATTCTTCACACACACACACACACACACACACACACGAGGTTGAGAGGAGATAAGCAAATTGTAGAACTTTTACCTTGCCAATCTTTTCTTCCTCCTGCTGATAGTGTTAATTTCGTACAACATTATTCATATTACACAACATTCCCTTCTCCCATTTAAAACCTTTGATGGTATAGCCAATTAGGTATATATTTATTTCGCATTGCCAATAGAGCCTTCAGTGTATGGTCCCCACTTTCATTTAACATCCTCCTTACTGACCCTATGCTTCAGTTGCCCTCAACAGTCATAATTCCCTAAACATGCCAGATAGTTCCATGGTTTCACATCTTGTCTTGGTTTGCAGTGTTCTAACAGTGTTTTGCCTCCATAAGTCCTCTTCCTATATTTGTTTGAAAGTTTACTCAATCATCAAGGCCCACATAAAGGGCTACATATGCCATGTGGCCCACCTAGTAGACAGAAATAAATATTTGTAGAATACATGAGCTTTGTTTACCTAGTTCTTTATGGTATAATCTTGTGTGTGTTTGTAGTTTTGTTAGTATTTTATTTGTTTGGTTTTCCACCACAGCTTAAATTTTCTGTCTTAGCTTCAGTGCTGATTCAACATGCTTAGGCAAGAAACTTAATTTCTTCGAGCCACAGTTTTTCTCCCTTGTAACACAGGAATAGCAGTTTGATGTAACTTACAGGAATATTGTGAGGGACAAAATAAGTATTTAGTTAATTACTAAGTGCTATACACATGTTGCATGCAACTATTAGAATTAATTCAAGTTTCAGTAACTGTCTGAAGTTGAAATCCTGTTTATGTATTTCTGCTGAAACATCAACTCCCTGACTTCTATAGGGGACTAACAAGTGTAATGCCCCTGCTTTTCCACTACAATTTTAATTTTTATTCCAGGTAATGAGATGTAAAGTCCATAAGGACTACTTCATTCACTTCTGTATCTTCTATCTAGGAGGCCTTATCAAACGAGTGAATGAACAAAACATTAGTATAAAACATAGCAACTTGAAAGAGGTTGGCAAGAGGCTAAGTATATTAGACTTATTGAGTAGGTAGATTTTTCAATGGGAGAAAAATCCAAGAAATCGTTATTAAAATCATCTCATACTTAGGCATTTAATTGAGCAGGCATTTCCTATATCAGCCTCCCTGTCATTAACAGTGACTATGAAATCTCTCTGGGCACCTGGTTGCATTTTATATACTTACAGGCAGCAAAACATATCAAACATTAAATAGGTCACTTGTTTAAACCACCACTCGTCAGAAAGATATGCCTATTGAATATACGCTTACCTATAAAATGGATAAGTCATTCTGTCTTCTCATATGGAATTTATGTTGCTGAATTCCAGAGTCCAAATAACCAAAAATCAGAACCAGGACAGTAGAGTCCGACTCCCTGATTCCAGTTCCCATATGTCCTGCATTCTACTTTTTCACTCTTCTGTGACTCAGTCTTCATCCATGAAATGAGGCTAAAATGAACCCTAACTCACTGGACTATTTGAGGATTAATAATGCAATGAATATCAACCTTTGTCACAGTGCCTGGCTCATAGCAAATGCTCAAATCATGTTAGGTGATGCTATTTTTGTTTTTTGGCTTTTTTGGGAAGTGGCTGTTTTTATTATAATCATTTTCCTATGCCTTGAACACACACACACACACGGTTTTCTCAGATTATGAATACCCATAGCCCTGCCTTCACATCTCCTCAGACTGTAGCCTAGAAAAACATTCATCTGTAGAAGGCTGGGACCTTTGTCACCTTCAGAACTTCAGCAGCGGGGCTGGGGACTGCAGGACCAGACACATACATGGGACAGGCAGAGAACAGGAAAAGGTGAAGGAGGTTGATTTTCCACAAATTACTCTATCAAGACCTTCTAGATAAATGAGATTGGATCCCACATTAGAAGATGAGGACAAGATCCAGAAAACCACAGGCTGCAATAATAGTCAATGTGGTGTTTTAATAGATTTCACTTAATGGTGTTCTACATCTAGTTCAGAGACTTCAGAACTATTTTCCCAGTAAGAAGATAAGATACCCAAGGTCAGGGCAGAATATTTGCTATATCTTTTATATTATGGGACACAATAATGAACACCTTATAGATGAGATTAAAGGAATTATGGTTGTTTTTCCCCTTTAACATTTCTAGTCTGTCCTGGTTTCTATCTACTTTGGTTAAATGTAGTCAATTTTCATATTTTTTTGAGACTATGTGGTTTTGTAGTATTATAAGGAGATCAAAATAGTCTATGGCAGAAAACCAATTTGTAAAATGCTCATCTGAAACGGTGACTTTAATTTCTAGTTCTGGCTAGATATGATAAGTAAATATAGTTACCACAGTTAGAGGTGCAGTTATTACATATCTGCTTTACCCTATTAGATGTGTAATCACGCACATGGCTTGTCTTATTCACTTTTATGTGTCCCATCGAAACTTGCAAATTACCCCTTCCTAGCTATGTGCACTTGCAGACAAATTGGTTCACTTCTGTAACGTTTAGTTCCTTTAATAGTAAATGGGAATAAGGGTGCCTCCTCCATAGGGTAGTGAGAATTAAGTGAAACAATCTTTTTTAAAACATAATATATATTAAGTACATAATAAATTGTGAGTATTGGTGCTGGTGATGGTAGTTCTAGGTGAGGAGATTCAATAAATATTTTTAAATGAACATTATCTCTCTAACCATCAACTTTAGAATTATTTGACTAACTTGGACATTGAGTAAGCTACTATATATAACTTGATCTTTTTAGATGTAGAAAAATACTGAATTTCAAATTGGAGAGTTTTTAGTTTACCTTTGTTGTCTGACCGTGAGTATTTCAAATATTTTAGAGAGGTAGAGAATATTAAATGCTGGGCTTCAACATTTCTCCATCACTTGAGTGTAATCATTGTAATTGTAAAAAAGGAAGATTTTACTCTTTTTAAATCATTTTCATTTAGTCCTTCTGGCTATTTTTTTTTTTTTTTTTTAGGATTTTAAAAAATGAGCCCTACCGATGCCCTTCCTGTGGAATTCAGGAAGCTTAAAAAGTTTTCCTCTCTATTTATTTTTTGGGATATCTTTTGGAAAACTCATCGGCAAACTCTGAAACCCCTAGAAGAAAACACAGGGAAAACACTCCTTGACATGGGTCTTGGCAATTATTTTTTTGGATATGACACCAAAAGCAATGCAACAAAAACAAATATGAGCAAGTGGAGGAAAAACCGCTGGAGTAGGTGATGCTACTCAAAAACAAGTGGGTCTACATCTAACTAAAAAGCTTCTGCACAGCAAAAGAAATGATGAACAAAATGAAAGGCAGCCTACGGAATGGGAGAAAATATTTGCAAAACCATGTACTGATAGAGGTCAATATCCAAAATATGTAAGGAACTCTTACAACTCAAAAACAAAAACATAATCCTATTTAAAAATGGTCAAAGAACCTGAACAGACATTTTTCTAAAAAGGATATATTAATGACCAACAGTTTCATGAAAAAGTGCTCAACGTCATTAACCATCAAGGAAATGCAAATCAAAACCACAATGAGATAATCACCTGACACTTGTTAGAATGGCTATTGTCAAAAAGTTAAGAGGAGCACCTGGGTGGTTCAGTCGGTTAGCAGTTAAGTGTCTGCCTTTGGCTTAGGTCAGGATCCCAGGGTCCTAGGACTGAGCCTCAGGTCAGGCTCCCTGTTCAGTAGGGAGGTTGCTTCTCCCTCTCCTCCCTGTTTGTGCTCTCTCTCTCTCTCAAATAAGTAAATAAAATTAAAAAAAAAGACAAGAGATAACAGGTGTTGGCAAGGATGTGAAGAAAGGGAACCTTTGTGCATTGTTGGTGGGAATGTAAATTGGTGCAGCCACTCCGGAAAACAGTATGGAGGTTCCTCAAGAAGTTAAAAATAGAACTACCCTATGATCTAGCAATCCCACTTATGGGTATATATCAAAAGAAAATGCAATCACTATATCACCATGGCACCCCCATGTTCACTGCCGTATTATTCAGCCGTAGGGGGAAAAAAGGGGAAATGATGCCATTTGCAACAACATGGATGGATCTTGAAGGCATTATGCTAAGTGAAAACAGCCAGACAGAGAAAGAGAAATACTGTCTGATCTTACTTATACGTAGCATCTTATAAAATGAACTCATAGAAACAGAGAGTAGATTTCTGGTTGCTGCTGGGGAGTTAGGGTGGGAGAAGGTGAAGGTGGTAAAAGAATATAAACTTCTAATTATACAACAAATAAGTTTGGGGATCTAATATACAGCATGGAGACTATAATTAACAATATTATATTGTGAACTTGAAATTTGCTAGAGAATAGATCTTAAAAGTTCTCACCACACATACAAATTGGTAAATATGTGAGGTGAAGGATGTGTTAACTAACCTTATTGTGGTAATCATTTTGCAGTATATGCATATATAAAATCATCATGTTGTATACCTTAAGTTTACACAATGCTGTATATCAGTTATATTTCAAAGTCAAAAAAATGAAAACCGATTGGCTAAGAATTAGTGATTGTATCTCCTTAATACTAGAATGATTTGTTCTGTTAACTAACATAGCCACAGGGTTCCAAGAAGTGAGGCCCTATATGTAGAACTAGTTATATTCTTTAACTTCAGTAATTCTGGTTTCTCATGTTATACTTAGTAAAATGAATGATACTTAGTAAAATCTAGTCGTTTTTTAACTGCTTGAATGTTATCAGGGTTTGTTTTTTTTTTAAATAGCAATTTACTCAATTTTAATATTCCTTGGATAATATTGAAATAAAACAGTTCTGTGTAATTTAGCCTTAGATAAAAGCATGAGCATATTTGGAACATAAACCTAATTCTATCTTTTGTTGAGCTGCCCAATTTAGTAAAAGCATTTCGATAGTACTTCTTAAATGTTGTATGACTTAGAATACTGGAAGCTGCCCAGAATGTAAAAAAAGGAGAATAATTTATATTTAATTGGTCTAAACCTACCTTTCCTAGGTCAATAAGAAGAGAAACCAGCAGCATTAATCAAGATAAAATTATCAGCTGATTAATCAGTGTTCTAATTACTGCATAGTTCTTTACCTTTTCAGTTTTAATTACTAAACCGCATTGTCTTTTCCATATGGCTAACATGTACTTTTTCTCCTACTGAAATCATTAAGATAAAAATATACATTCTAGACATTACAACATCAAATGTAAGAAATTGCTAGTGCTTCTTAAGAATTTCCCCAAAAGGTATAAATAAACTACTAGAGCATACAAGAAAAGAATGATAAATTCATGGCTCTTTAAGTGGGCACTGAAACTCTGGTTATGAAACCAAGCTTTTTGAGAAAGTGGGTCTCGTCCGTCCTATTTCCTCAAGTGAATTTGTTTAAATTGTTTCTGAATCCTATTGCAGTTAAATATAAATTAGAAAAATACATGGGAGAATTCGAAAATTTTGTTTCGGCAAAGACCCGAGTATTTCTTTTTAAATGTGTTTATTCGGAATATGTTGACTTCACTGCATGGTTTTCACCCTCAGCCCTGTTGACGTCTGGGCTCCACAGTTCTCCATTGTTGGGGGCTGTCCGGTGCACTGTAGTAACGTGGTTAGTGGCATCCCTAGCCTCTACCCACTAGATGCCAGTAGAAACACCTACGCAACAGCCAACCACTGCTTTTCGACAAACAAAAATGTCTCCAGACACTGACAAATATTTTCTGGGGGCGACAACACACCCTTCCCCCCACCACTGGGAACTACTGATTTTACTATACGGCTACTATTAAGACACTTCTTTTAACACAGATATAGTGTATAATAAGGCACCCTTGCCAGATAAGCAGAATTTTTTCTATAGGTCATGTATTTTGATGTAAAAATTTCCAGACACGTTGATGATATAATGGTGATCATCATGATGATGACAGCAATAACTAATGTTCACTGAGCACATTGCGGTCAGCCACTGTATGAAGGGTCTGTATGCATTACTTTATTTAATCTTCAAAGGAGCTCTATGAGGGAGGACTACTCCATCTCTTAAAGAGTTCAGCAAGCTTGAACAATGCTCAGGCCACACAGTTACGACTTCCATGCCACTTTTGATAGACATTATTCAAAATAACCATCCCCGAGGAAGATTTTTCATTTCTAATGAGGTGCAATTTTTTTGCTTTCTTCCTTGAAATAATTTAGAATTTTGACTACGTTTTCAGTTGTGCCCATCTGTAATCTATTAAGGAAATTAATGTGGGATATTTGGGTCATTTAAACACTATAAGGGTATTATCTTAAAATTCTAAGATGGACTTGTCTGGAGTTTAACTGAAAAGACAGTTACGGGGCCAAGTTCAGTGAAAGGAGGATTGTGTTCATTTAATAATCATTAAAAAAGATGGTTTTCTCTGAAATGAAAAAATATTTTTTTAGAAAGTTGTCTTTCCTTCTTCCCTTTCTCTCTCTGTCCTTCCCTTCCTTCTTTCCTCCTCTCCCTCTTTCCTTCCTTTTCCATTCTTTGTAAGTTGCTGTGTTATCTCCATTATACATTATGTATGCTTGAAATCGGAAAACCATACTTTAGTAACCACTTGCAACAAAGTGACTTGAGCACTAATCATTCTATTTGCATGGTCTGAATGCACAAATCTGAATGCTGATGTGGCAAAGACCTAAATTACCTTTTTGCTAACTTGCATTCAGTTTTAAGTATTTTCCCCACCAAATAAACTTAACATTTTACCTCTCCTAAATATTATTACTGTTTTTTATTGTAGATTTGGGCTTAGATGACATAAATTCTAATGTGTCAGTCCTGGACTTTCAATTATTGGTAACTCCACTTTTCAGAGAAATATCTTAAAAAAAATTGGACTGAATGTGCATGACTGCTTCCAGCATTAGAGCCTGTTCTATGACATGTGGCATGTGTAGGTATAGAACTCTTAAGTGACAATAGTCAACCTTTAAATATTTATAGTGATTCTGCTGTGATGGGTTCCTTATTACCTTTTATTTATTTTTTTTAAAGATTTATTTTAGAGAGAGAGAAAGAGAGGGTGGAGGTGAGGGGCAAAGGGAGAAGGAGAGAGAGAATCTTTAGCAGACTCTGCTGAGCGCAGAGCCTGACTCGGAGCTTGATCTCACGACTCTGAGATCATGACCTGAGCTGATAACCAAGGGTCGGAAGCTTTACCAATGAGCTACCCAGGCACCCTTCCTTATTACCTTTTAAATGCATCATAATAAAAGTACTTACTGCTTTTCATTCTTTGTAGGAGGGTGAAGAATACTTGCAAAGCCAGGACAGGAGATAAATAAATCTTTAATTTTTATATGGGGTACAGGAATTTTTTTTGTAGGACCTCCTCTATTTAGTATACTAGTGTCTGTGTTCCTTAAGCATAATGCTATTGGAAAATGAATTGGCATAATGTTTAAATTATAAGAAGAAAACAAACTTGAAATGAAAATCATTTACTGAGAACAATGGTAGACGAGGCCAGTTACCTCAGTCCCTCATTGTAATGAATTAAAATACCATTCCTAAAATAGTATGTCAGTCATGTTAAGCTTGTTTTGCAGATGTCTGCTTTGCAATTTCTGATGAGGATCTTGCATAAAGTGTTTGGCTGGTCAAACACAGCATGGAGAAGAATTGGATGTTACAGGTACATGGTGTCTTTATATATTACAATAGTGCTACTACTCATCAGATACCACATTTCCATAATACTTAACAAAGTATATCAGAGAAGCCAGGGAGAAAAAAAGAAAAAAGAAAAGATGGACACATAAAAGAAAAATAGTCAAAGAACAAGAGCTGACAATTCACAAAAGAAGAAATAAAAATTTAAATTTAAGGAAAACATGCCATATCTTCTGGTAAGCAAAATACTGCAAACTAAACTACAGTGAGTTTCTCATTCTTGGCAAACAAATTAACATAAATGTTTAAGACAATAGTAACCCAACATTGAGCTGCAAGTTAGTATAATGTTCCTGGAGGGCAGTTAGGTGATATGGGAATGTAAGTTTGAAAATGTAAATTTACAGGGTGCCTGTGTGGTTCAGTTGGTTAAGTGACTGCCTTGGGCTCAGGTAATGATCCTGGGGTCCCGGGATCGAGTTCCACATTGGGCTTCCTGCTCGATGGGGAGTCTTGCTTCTCCCTCTGACCCTCCCCCCTCTTATGCTCTCTCTCTCTCTCAAATAATAAATAAAATCTTAAAAAAAATAAAATGTAAATTTACTTTGATTCAGATATTTAATTTTTAGGAATTTTTCTTAAATATAAACGTGCACATAAATCTTAACAAAAATTTAACTATAAGATTTTAGCTACTGCATGTTATCCGTATTAGCAAAACTGTTATCATTAGAATATTACCATTTTATAAAACTAATTAGTAGATCAGTACTGGATCTACTAACATCAGAAAAAGACAAGACAATCCAATATTATGTACCACCCGAGGGCATCATAAAATACTGCCTATGAAATATTGCCAAAACATGGAACCTGAATCTGAGCAAAATTCTAGATCTAAGTGCCTATTTCTAGGAAATACAGTCAATAGAAGAACACATTAAGTGACACAAATGATGTGCAATCAGCAAATCCAGGACGTGAGAAATACCAAAGATCCAGTGAACTATTTTTTCTTTTTCTTATTTTCCCCAACAAATAGGTTGCAAGGGAATAAGAAGAGAGGTGCAGAGTAATCTCTTGATTAAAAGAGACATTGACTGTTTATAGTGTATGGATCTTATTGGATGCTGATCAATTTGGAGGAGGAGGGAGGGGAAAGGGAGGTGAAGAGGAAGGGGGAGGGAAGCACTGGTTGGATATTTGATGATACAAAAGAATTATTGTAAATTTTCTGAGGTGTGATAATAGTACTGTGATTATGTTTTTAAAAAGTTCTTATCCTTTAAAGGTATAGGGGAGAGTATAGATGAAATAAGAATGACCATGAATGGACAGCTATTGAGGCTGGGTGATGAGCACATGGTGGTTCATTAGATCAAGCTTGCTGAAAATCAACAACAACCCTAAATGTTTAACAATATGGCTTTGATTAAATAATTTATGGTATATCCATGAGATAAAATAATATGCAGTCACTAAAATGGTCTTTATATTATATATTATGTAGACTATTTAAGACTATTTGGGCCTTCAAAATGTTCATAAAATATTAATAAATGTAAAAAGGTTACAAAGCAGCACACAGGCAATTAACCCCTTCAAATACATAGAATGAAAATAAAGCCCCCCAAATTAGCAGTAATTATCTCTCAGTGAGACGATCATGGTGATTTTAATTTTCTTCTTTGTACTTTTTTGTGTATTTTTCAAATAAATATGCATCTATTTGGTTACTGTTTATAATATCATTAAAACAAGGAAAAGAACAAATATAGTGGAGAAAACTTTTCTCTAAGTGATGAAAACAAAAATTTTGTGTATTTTCTAAGAGTAGAAGTTTTTTTTAAATGTAAACAAAGCCTTTTATGGTTATATGTTATAAAATAATGTATTACAACCACTTGGCTGGGAGAAATCAAGGAAAAATAATTTGTTATGTATATCTTGTTTAAGAAAGCAGTGTAGATTTTTTTTTTTTTTTAAATGAGGAAGGGCCAAAGAGAAGGAGTCTAGCATATATAGAACACCTGGATTAAGCTACAAACATTACCCTTGCATTCTCATTATAACTGTTGAGGTTTACTTATCTGTCTGTTTTGTAGGTGAGGAAATAGGGATGTGAGTTCAGCAGCATGTAACTGCCAGAGCTGGGGGTCAAGCCAAGGTCATCCTGGCTTCCACTGAGCCTCTTGGCGCTGTGTGGAAATCTGACCCTTTTATTGGGCTGTGTATTTCCTCAGGGTCAAAATGGTGTTTTAGTATTACCATGCTATAAAAGCTAAAGATCATATAATCTATGTTGTTATCCAGTTTCTGGAATATTCTCATTGAAGGGATTAAAATCAAGTTTGAAACTTAAAATCTATTTTATCTGAGAAAAAATTAAATGGTAAGAAATATCTAAATCCATAGTGTTGCCTGATAAATAATGTGATGACATCCCTTTCCTCTTGATTTTCCTAATGGGGGCATCTTTTAGCACAGTAGAACACACACAATGACATCTGAAGTGGCCGAGGATCCCCGAGCTCTATCTCCTTAACCAGTATTAACATCACAGATTCTTTGATACGACCATTTAGAGCATTCTTATCAGGTAGGGTTTTGGGGGTATTGGGTCCTTGTTTTATTTTACTTCAAGGGATACCTATTAAAGTACAGGTAGTCAAGTATACAGAGTAGAATCCACTAACTGATAAGAAGGGTTAGTTAGTTGTCAAGGGGAGAGTCCAGAAAGGAAGAATGAGACATGTAACAGGTGAGCATTTTAATGAGGGAGGTGACCTGTCCCTGTTGGCACCTTCATTCCTTCCCTCCACAGCCTTCGTTGAACACCTGTTACTTGCCAGGCTATTAACTTGGTGAAGAGTCTCAGAAAAAAATCTTTTAATACTTGCGAAGAAGATAGACTAGAAACATTTTATATGGTTGTAGATACAGTGTCGAGTTCAGCCTAGCTTAGTTATTGGGTATTGGGCCTTTGCACGCTTATAATGGACTAGTACTTATCAGTGAGTTGAAAGGTAAGAATTGAAAACACAGACACACAGTAAGCTACCTGGAACAAAAAAAACCACCACACCCTGGGAGGGTATACAAACACATGCACACGCATATTATATATGTATATAATCTTAGGAAATATTAATATATTTTAATTTGGACTTTAGGAATATGTTAAATATGGAAATCTCGGCCCTTTATAGCAGTGTGCTTCAGAGACAAAGAATCATGGTATTTCTGTAGGAGCCCGTAATAGCATATTGGCAGCGCTGTTAGTTTTGCTTCCAAAATATATTAACGAAGATATTATCTTGATTATTTTGACCTTTCACAGAGATTTCTCTTCAATTATAGTCTTTATCCCAATATAAGGGTAATCTCTTGACCAATCAATTCACTTATCTCTCTTCTAATAATTCTGTAAAAATAATGTGAAAACGACATCTGCTCACTTTTCTAGATTAAAAAAATCATGGGTAATTGTTCTTAATGTTATGGAGAAATTTGCATCTCTTGTAATTCAAGATTTCAAGTAGAAGTCTCCATTTGAGAGACTCAAGTAGCAAGTCTATTGTATGTTTTTGCATTTTCTGAAAATTATGTGTTTTGCGGGGACTCTTAAGTTACTTTACTTTTCTCTTTCTAATTACGCCTATTATTATAGTTTTCTAAATATGGCAGCAATTGAGTGATTCTGTCCTCATGTATGGAAGATGTAAGAGTAATGGATAATTAGAGCTGTCCTTTACCATCTCCGCACTTTTGGCAGTTCTGTGACCTTCGTGTTTTTGTTTCTACCTTAGCATAAATCTTGGATCCCAGAAATAACTTCTTTCTGAATTTACACCAAACGCAGACAATCAATTGAAACTTGTTTGAGTCTGTTTTAAAATGTCTTGAACCTTGATGAAACAGGTAGGAGATTTGGTTGCTTCAGAATTGCTAAGAATTATGTGCGTGGCATTAGCCTTCCTTTGGTTTTTTGATACAAACTCTCCTCATGCATCACATTAATTATCAGCATATACGTTTCATACACTGGGATAAATATCCGAGCCTATGATTAGCTGTGTGCTTCAATTTGAATTGAATTGAATTTTGGTCTTGTTTGACTAAATATTACAGTCCATTTTGCTGGCATGTATTAAATGTGTAGTGTTCTATTTATTGCAGTTGAGGATCTTGTTCCGTGATCATCTTTCTGACCACTTAAGAAAGAGCATGAGTACTTATAAGTACTGCAAACACACTCTGGTCATTGAACATATCAATGAGTAAAAGGTGAGTGGGTTGGCAATAAATGAGAGAGAAGTACCTTTGTTTCAATATTTATTGAGGATTGTTTTTAATGAAGTGTTCTGTCTGGAGTGGATATATTGTCATTTTTCTCCCTCTTCATATCTCTTTAGTGGGTCAAGTTGCTGTGTGTGGCTGTATCTTCATTATTTAGAGATCTTGGAAAAGGGTGAAAGTCTCACCCTAGGTATCAATTAAGTATTGGTGTTTTCCCTGAGTATGGCAAAGTAGAAATCCAAACTCTCTTATGCACATACCAACACACACACACACACACACACACACACACACACAATTGAACCAGTTTCCAATGTGTTCTAGTCTTCAGGTATGTTCTTAAAAATCTATTTCTGACCTTGCTTAAAATTTGATGATTAATCTCATTGCTTAGGCCAGAATTCTTGGTCAAGACTGGGACCCTTGCCAGCTTTCCACATCTTCACTCTTCAACAATATATATTTTGTTAATTTTACCCACTTAAAATTCTGAAAATTATAATTTATTAATTACAAAATTCAAATGTATTTTCTCCTTTCATCCCCCTTGGCACTGTGCTTAGAGTCTCATCTTGAATTACTACACCACCACCCTCACTGAGACACCTGCTTCCAATTTCACTACTTTCCAAATATCCATATTCTTAGCAAGATGTGTTTTTAACATTTACTTGCTTAAAACCCACTTTTTTTTTTTTTTTTACCACCTTTCAGTGCATTATCCAAACTCCTTAATATCTCACATAAGATCCGGTTTAGATCTGTTTCAGCCTCCCTTTCCAATCCAATTTTTCCCATCCTTCTTTTGCATCTTACTCTGAAGCTTCAAGGAACCACTTGCAATTCTTAGGATGCTTTGGGTTCTCTGGCATCCTTGCCTGAAATGCCCTCTGCATTGGGTTGAATAGTATCGCCCCCAAATTTATGTTCATTAGAAACCTCAGAATGTTATCTTATTAGGAAATGAGGTCTTTGCAGATGTCATTAGCTAAGATGAAAGCATTTGAGGGGGTGGACCCCTAAATCCAATATGACTGATGTCCTTACAAGAAAAGGAGAAGAAACACCAGCAAGAAGTCCTCATGAAGACAGAAGCAGAGATCGGAGTGTTGCATCTACAAGCTAGGGAATGACAGGGATTGTAGCAACACCATAAGCTAGGAAAGACACATGGCTGTTTTTTCCTTCCTGGCCTACAGAAGGAACCAGCAGTGCCAACACCTTACAGGCAGACTGCTAGCCTCCAGAACTGTGACAGAATGGATTTCAAAGCTACCAAGTCTGTGGTAATTTGTTAGGGTAGCCCTTGGAAACTAATTATCCCCGCAGGCCCACTCCCAATTGAAGCAGGCTTTAGGACCCGCCAGGTCTGGGGTGGTGGTAGTGGGAGGGGCACCTCCGGGCACCAGGAGTTTCTCTGTTCTCTCACAGTGTTGCAACCACCAGCCAGTGAGCTCCTTGAAAGCAATACGGGAACCTTGGCTGTCTGTGTCCAGCACCCAGCACAGTGCTTGGCATAGCATGGGAGGGGATTTTGTCGGTTGCTTAAGATGACAGATTTCTGATGTGGGTTATCACACGTTCCTTTTGATTCTCGTAGTTTGCTTTGCTGCATTTTGTTTGTAAGGGAAGGCATAACCGAGGCATCAGGGGTGTCCATGATTTCGGCTTTTCTTGTGAGCAGCCCTGATGAAGAGCTGGTTGTACCTTAGGCACAAAGTCCTGCAGTCAATGGAAAATCCCGTGTAGCTGTTGGTTAATCTTCCAGCAGAGATGAGCTCTTCCGATTGGTGAGCTAGCTTCTTCAGCAACGGAGAGCTGGCTCCATGGCCATGGGATGGAAGAGGTTGAAATCTGGGGAGCGGTCAGGGACCCTTGGTGAGGGAGAGGAGGCCGGGGCTAGAGTGTTGAAGTGAAACTCGGGGACATCTAGGGGCTGTTTGTTCAGAGTAATTAAATGAGGATAGTGGCCACGATTACCTACAATAAGTTCTTGGGTGTTGGGTACCTTTTTAGTCTTACTAGTTTCAATTCATTCATTCATTCATTACTAATTTCATTCATGCCCATTTTCCACCCCCAAATGCTTCATGCCCCTCCTCCCTCTCCACTCCACCATCCACATACTGAAAGTCACATTTTTATCTGCTTCTGAAATTTCCTCAGATATCCCAATATTCTTTCCCGTGATGGACCAATGTTTGCTGAGTGTCATTTCATTCTTCCCTTCTAAGGTGACTAGAAGCGAAAAATGAGAGATGAAAATTCTGTTTTCTCTAGAACCAAGTCCCTTCCCTTTTGATTCATCAGAAGACAAAATGAATCTCAAAAATCTTAATGAATTTTGATAGCTTTTTTGCACATCTAGAAAAATGTATCCTACGGAAAAAAACCACACCCCATACATCAATTATTTGGTTAACTGATGAGAAACTAAAGGCCGAGTTTGGAAATTATTCAAGTTTTCTATGAATATTCATAAATAATTAACGTGCATCTCAATTTAGAACCTAACAGCAGTTCATTTAAATTTTTTGTTTTGTTTTTAATATCTGAGTTAATTATATGCTGAGGTCTAGTTGCTGGGTCTTTGCTAGTGGCGACTGAATACCTGCAGTTGGTGAAAATAATCCCTTGTTTCTGTGGTTTTCACTGTGTTCTCTACTGCTGAAGGAAGACACATACCCACACTCTTTGAAGGACAACCGGCTTCCTAAGGGGGATGCTCTTTCTCCTTCCCTACCCGGAATCTTTTTACTAAGAAGTTTATACCTTTTGAGGGTAAATTCCTTTCTTTAGCATTTTTTACTAGAAGTGCAAAAAAAGAGAAAGAGGCAGGAAAAAATGTAAATGGTGAAAAGCTACATTGCTACCTGCTCCTGGGGTTTTCGGCCCCTAGAGTGGCCGCGCGCTTAGCCCTGAGAGGGATAGGAGATTGCAAACCCCTACGGGTAAAAAACACCGGGAAGAACTCGGTCTAACCGGGTAGAAAGGACGCCTGTACTTTGGGAAACACGGCTACACAGAAGAATAATCAGAGCCCTGGGCTGTTAGCAGGAAGGAGGCCATTCGGGGACTGCCCCTTTTGTCTCTTCGCCTTGTACAGGCTGGAGGACGGAATAATTGTGGACAAAGGGTCCGAGGAGGGCGGAGGGTAGGGTATGAACTCTTCAGGAAGCTGCTTTCAGCTTTATTTACCGTCCCATCTTTGAGCCAATCGCCCTGTCCAGTCGCGAGCCGCGGCCGGGGCGCTGACTGCGGGGTAACACTGCCATCTAGTGGCCGCCTCGCCCCCCGCGAGCCCGCGTTCCCTGCCCTCTCGCTGCCGTCGCTCTCTCTTCCTCCCTCGCTCTCCCTCGCTCGCGCGCTCTCTCTCATTTTCTCTCTCTCTCTCTCTCTCTTTTTAGAAAAGGTTTTTATCCAGTCAAAGAAAAAAAAAACTGGCTCTTGGAAAACAACCAACTCTGTTGGAACTCAGAGATAATAATCAGTTTCTCTGGGCTTGTGAAATTGGCTCATTAAGCTTGCTTTTTAACAGAAAATATTGGAAGCGATTAAGTCTGCTTTACTGAGTGGGCATGAAATGGCCAACCTTTGGCCACCCACAGCTCCTAGGTGCCTGGCGCCGTTTTATGCATGCAGCGTAATGTCTTTACTTGAAGTGCTGTTTATTCATCACCTGCTTATTTATCTCTTTGCATTTGGCAGGCACATCGATCAATGTTAAACTGTCACACAAGGTTATTTTTCTTTTACATAACAGTATAGGCCTAAGGTAGTGGCATATTAAAAGTAATAACTTTCTAACTTGTAGCTCAAGATGACAACCCCATTTTTACCCGAATATATTACAGCAAGGAATTCCTCATTCCATTCTCCCTTGCCCTCCCCTTGCTCCTCTAGTACTCAGCTCTTCCAAGGTCAAAGGCTTCATTCCGCCTTGCTTCCCTCCCACTTTGCATACCACTTGGTTTCCCCTTCACCTCCGGTTATCTGCAGCTTTTAGGCTGATAAGCCCACAGCGAACATTCTGTCCACCTGGTGTACACGTCTTGCTTGCTCCTCTTTATGGTGACATTTATCCCTTTGCATAAAGATGTGGTGGCCGGCTGAGCTCTGGAGAAGAAGCAAAAAAGCGTCTTCAAGGGGTGGTAAAGGTGGCAATGGTCTTATGTTTCCGTCCCCCCAGCCAGCTCCCTAAATGTGGCGGAAGGTTGCTGTTTTTTATTTTCCTTTGGAGTTAGAACAGGCCACAACAGCAGCAACTACAGACCCATCGAAAAATAGAATTAAAAAACATCTGAAAGCAACTAGTATTGCTTTGAAGCAACTGGTGTTCCTTTGGGGCTTTTAAGTTGAGTTGTTCCCCCCCTCCTTTCTTTGGTTTTAGCTTGGTTTGTATTGCTTTCAAACTACCCAGTTTGTGACGCCTCCTCTCTTGGCAATAGGCCAAGCAGGCTTTCTTTGTACAAGCAGGTTTTCTTTTTCTTTCTTTCATTCCTTTTTTTTTTTTTTCCTCCAGTCCAACCTAAAAATGCCTACAGATAGAATATCAGATCTTTTTAGTATCAAATTTCAAAGTGGCCCTTAGAATTCTTTCCTGCCCTTGATCTCTCGGTTTGGATTTCAACTCAGACTTGGACTCTGTTGCTAAATATGCCTTGGACAGTGGCTATCTAATACAATGTTTTGATAATCTTGTGTACACAGGAATTAAGCATTTTACCATAGTGGACATTGTTGCACAACTATTCTCGTGACCACACCCATTCTGATAATCTACTTCTTCGTATACCAAAATAGCTCGTCTAGGAAGTATGAGAAGGAAAGTGTAAATGGTTAAGAAAACATAGTCCAGCAGACTATCGAAACACCCTGCTTCGGAGGCTCACAAGCTTCGCATTGAATGTGGACCAGCTTTTGGATTTACTTACGCATTTCTGTGCATAGAAAGATGGTGGAATGCTGATCTCTGGTGATCTGTTTTATCATGGGTAGCACAGCACCAGAAAAAAAGCACATCCATTAAAAAAAAAAATGCAGCCCACCCTGTGTCTATGCTCCTGCGATCAATATTTGCATTAAAGTGGTTTAAATGTATGTGGCTCTGAGGCTGTCCATTCTTTCAACCTGACCTGCTGCATTGATTAGGCTAGTGATAGAAGGGGAAAGAGCAAATCAGGCGAGGAAAAGAATTAAGAGGAAAAATAGAAGAAAATGAAAGCTGTTGTTATGAGTCCTGTAGGAGATATACTTTAAGTCATTCATTGATGCCATATTTGCTCAGCAGTCCGCTCTGTGGGAGAATCTCTCCATATCCCTCATAGGGCTATTTTGTCTTTCAAAAACCAACAGGAGTTCTGGTTGCCTCTAGGACGGGGCAACTTACTGGCTTGTGATTAACAGCCAAATGTGTCAAGGCCAATGCCTATATTTAGCTCCTTGTCTTTCATGCTTTCTTGGTGCCTCAGTGGTCAGTATTTTTGAGCCATAGTTTGGCTGACTAAAATCTCATTAATAACACTTACACCCACTACTTATTAAATGCTTATTTTTGTGAGATGTTGCTGAGTTCTTTAGGGACAGCAACTAAATTGATACTTTAAAGCAGCCTGTGCAGGGGTCATTCTGATCCCTTTTTCACATTTGGCATCCGAGGATGGATTGATTGTAACTAGTCCAAAGTCAAACCACCAATAAAAGGCAGAAACCCCTCAAATCACATCTCTGATTCTAAAGCCCAGACTCTTACCCATTGTGCTAGGTAATGCTGTGTTTGGGAATTGCTTTTCTCTGTTGGGATGTTTTGTCAGAGTAAACATCGTACTTAACACTGCTCTGTGTATGAAGAGATGTAATGTCCACTGTATAATAGTGGAGCCCTTTGTTGTATCACCATAGAAACTTTCAATTATTTGGAGCAAAAAATATTTTCAGTGGAGACTTGGATGGAAATTGATCTCACAGAGAAGGCAAGACTGTCGCCAAGAGCAGAGCTACTCCCTGTTGGTACTTTGTTCTCCTTTTGCCATGGCAAAGAGATAACCCATCTATTTCTTGCTGGGGAAGCAATCTATCTCAAGGAAATCTAAAAGTTCCTGAGATGAACCACTTCAGGGAGCTCATTTGTGGGTTAATTGGACTGGAGTATGAGGACTATCCTATGTATTTACAATAACTTGTAAATAGAATATTAAAGAATTATGTGCTGAGTAACTATCATTGTTCCAGATAAGATGTACTTCTCAGCATTGAAGAACTGATTCTATAGTTAAGGATAAGAAGCAGACTATGAAATAGTTAAAGTCCTTCACAAGAAAGAATGTTCCTTGCTGAGCCATCTAGAAAGTAAATTTAGGAGGGATAGAGAAAAGAGAGAGCATTGGGGCATGAAGTGTTCGGGGGAGACCTTGTAGAGTTGGACTTGAAGATGGATGAATAGAGCAAAAGTTGGAGGACAGAAGACATTCAGAATGGAGAAATATAGGAGTATAGTTGGGAATTTTTGTTTTTAGGGTTTTATTTTTAAGTAATCTCTACACCCAATGTGGGGCTTGAACTCACAACCCCGAGATCAAGAGTCACATGCTCTACCGACTGGGTCAGCCAGGCTCCCCAAATATAGTTTGGACTTTCGGAATGAGTGTCAGTGCTCAAGCTAATGTTTGTATGTCATGGATGGTGGGGGTTGCGTTGGGCTAGACCGCAAAGACTTTGAAGGTTGAGATTCCACAGTTGAAACACCCTTGCAGTAAAGTATCCTCTTTTATTGTCTCAGGGAATCAGGCAAATTTCCCGAAATTACAGCTTGGAAATTTGACCTACTTAGGGCATTGCTTGGAGCATTGGAGTTTCAAACAAGCCCTTCGCTCTGAAGGAAGAATCTCTTGATACTTTCATTTTCTCAAGGATGAAAAGAAATTAAAAGTAACACATGTGAAGATTTTACTTATGAGGCTAACTTGAAGCAGGAGAATTACCTCAAGAGAGAAATAGAAAGGTGAAAGTAATTTTCCAAATCTGGAATCTTTGGAGCAGTGTGTTGACAAGTTTGCTTTTTGCCAAACTGGTGCGTGAAGATCTAACTTATCAGAGTGAAATTTGTGTGTAACAATCATTCACATTAGAAAATGCTTTTCTGTAAGATTCCTTTAAACTTAAATTCCTTTGTACATTTTAAATGTGCTTCGATGTCGTCACCTAAACGCAGACCTATAAACAAATAAACAAAAACAAAAACAAAAACAAAAACCCACCCACAAACAAAAAGCCCAACTTATACATAGCTTTTAAGGAATCATATCAACGAGTTCATAAAACAAGGCACACAGTTACAGGTTGCTGCCACATTTTAGATTGAGTTAGATGATAATGCCAATGATTATAAGGCACGAGTGAATGTATGATTTTAGGAATGTCCTACATGCTTAGAAACACAGACTCCAGAAGAATTTAGTTATTATTGTAAAAACTCGGGTTTGAAATAACAGCGAGCATAATAACTGACAAGTAAGTGCTTTAGGATGAGGCTCCATAAGTCAGTCCATGTAGGGACCAAACTTTGGCTTACACTGTCTGATTTTGAGTGAGTCCCTTTGTTGACCTCTCTGTTTTTCTGATTTCTCATTAAAGAAGGAATTATTGTATCCTAGATCAGTGGTTCTCAAAGGGCAGTTCTCAGAAAAGCAGCATCAGTACGACATGAGAACCTGTTAGAAATGCAAATTCCTGGACCTCATCCCTGAACCACGAAGTCAGAAGCCTGGGATGGGCCCAGCAGTCTGTGTTTTAACAAATGCTTCAGGTGATTCTGATCCATGCTGAATTTGAGAACCACTGTCTTATTTTCTAAAACACATTGTCTTAGGCTTACGCTTAAATACTTTTGGTTGAAACCAAAGGATGTTTTATTTCTGCACAAATAATTTCAAAGCCCTTTTCTTGTATCGTCCTGCTTGCTTTGCATTGTTCTCATCCTTCTGATGACACCTGCTGAACCTCACTGCTCTCCCTTTTACCCTCCTGCTATATTTTCCACCCATCTATGTGGGGTGCTTCAGGTTACCTCCACAGAGCATGAGTGTAAGGATTTTCCTCTTTTTCTGATGGCAATTTGCCATTCAGGGAGTTAAGAAAAAACCTATTTTCTATATCTGAAGTAGTGTTCTAGGTAGGTCAGATTGTTTGAAGTTTGATCATCAGATAAGTGAAATGATATTTATATATCACTTGAAATAAAAATTCTTTTTAGTTAGGTAAAGACTGATAAGTCTCACAATAATCTTTCTCAGTGATCATTTAATTTCAGTTGGCTTAAGATGCTATTTGTATTAAGTTAACAGGGTGCTAATTTAACATAGGTTTATAGTCATTTGAAGCCATTTTCATTCATTAAGAAAAATATCTCTCTAGATTAGATTATCATAAGGCTTTGAATAGCAATAGGGATTCCTCTATGTAGGCCTGAGGATTTTCCAGATGAGTGCACACTCTGTTTCACCGCCCTCTTGAAAAGTGTAGAATTTTTTTTTACTAGAGAGCTGGGCACTGACAGTGGTACCCAGCTTTGCCTTTGAAAAACAAAACAAAAACAAACACATGCACACATTCTGTACCAGATTCATATATTGTTTCTGTAATTTATTATGATTTATATAATTCCAGTACATAGTATACATAGCATAATTTCAATATCCTGATTTATAATTTTTTAGAACATTTTAGACATATCCAGCACCAAAATTCTTTTTTTTTTTTTTTGCTCTTGATGTTAGTTTTTTAAAAATAGTATTAAGTATAATGAAATGTCTGTAGCCTGACTGCTTTCCATCCCAATAGTATGTGGCAAAAAAACATGCATTCCCATTTGATTTCCCAAAAGGCATAGATTGCAGAGGACCTTAGAAGATTATTTAATTTCTTTTGAAGAGACCTTCTGTCTAGTGTATAGAACATGGTCTTCACAAGTGTTTGATACACTCTTACCCCAGGAGCCATTTCAAACAGTTGGAGACATGTGCCCTTGCTTTGTTCCATCCTGGGTTTTGTCTCTTCGCAGTTCTGAGTTTCCTAGTTTCCTTAGTTTCTATGGATTTTACTCTCAGGGCTATCTAAGCACTTAGAGAGAATTTGCTCTCTAGCTACTTGGAATTCACTCATCCAAGTTCTGGCCTTGGAGCTCTTATCCTTAGCCACTTGAACAACAATCTTGATAAGCCTCTATTTGAAGTGATTCCAACCAGTTCAACCTTTAGAACTAAGGAAGAAAATGAGGACGCCAAGGAAATGATAATGGAGCAGCACTAGCTGGGCACAATGGATTTTTCCATTCACTGAAGCTCTCCTAGTCTATCAAAATATTTGCAAATCTTTCAGAGGAAAGGATTGTAGGATAATGAAACTCAAATTCGTGTAATTTACTTTTTTGTGATAGAAGATATATTTGTGATTAATTGCAGAACTTTAACTGTATAATAAATTTGACCACAGGTTTATTTAAGCTGAATTACCTTCAAATAATCTCTCTTGCTTTAAATTTCAAAGTAAGAACTCCGAGCCATGCAGCAGGAAGCTTGAATCGGTTCGGCTTCCTAAGCACCTCTTTCTGGGACTGGTGGTGCCCAAGTAGAGAAGAATCTTGACTTATCAGAAAGGTTTGGAGGTAGAATTTACAGTTAAGATCTGCAGGAGGGTATTATATTGCTCCTTTTTCTTTGTAACACTCTTAAGTTTTATATAGTGGAAATCTAGTTCTGAAATTCAGCAAAGTGTCATTAATATATGATGCTTCTAGCAAACTTTCTGACTATTGAAGGCAGAACAGTACATTCTCTTAAGGAAATGAAAGCTTCTGAGTGTGTTTCTGACTCCATGGAAATGTGTGTCGTAAGTTTCAGGAGTCTGTAGGGCCAAAATAATAGTTAAAATTAATCTGAATTGGAGGGGTTATGAAAGACAAGCAAATAGTACAAGTATTATGTAAGGCACACAAATTAGGTTCAGATTTAACTCCTCTGCAAACTTTTATTTTACCAGCTTAATTCCTGGTTTACCAATTTAATGCTTACCCAGGTATTACCTACTGAATAATCTGGCTTATGAGCCAAAAATTGTCTCCATTTTGTGGCAGAATGGTAATTAACTCATCTCTAATTCTGAAAGCTATTGTGAACAGAAAACTCTTGAGCGATCAGGTAGACATTGCCCTGGTTTTTAAGATTAAAAAAAGAAGAATGGTTAAGAGCCATGTGCTGACAGACCTGGGTTCAAATGCATATTTTCCAACTGTGATTGGATTTAATTTAACTTGAATATATGTCTTATTTTTTACTTTTTTATTTCATATACTCATAGAACAGGGGCTGCACAACTACGGCCCATGGACCAAACCCAGTTTGCCTCCTTTTTTTGCAAATAAGGTTTTATTGGGACTTACATGTTTATCTGTACACATATTATCTGTGGCTTTGTTCACACTACAAGGCAGAGACCACATGGCCCACAAAGCCTGAAGTATTACTACTTGACCCTTCATAGAAAAAGTTTGCCAACTCCTCTCAAAGGCTGTAGTTTATTGATCTCATGATCCCATTGTCTGCTTTTCTTGAATGAGGTAGGTTTATGGGAATTGGAGAAAATGTAGTCTCATCAGGTAGAGAAAAAAAATGCTACCTTGGTAGTGGGAACTTGAATTCTCTTTGCATTTCTATCACTTCTCTCTCTGTCAACTTAGAAAGTCATGTCACTGCTCTGACTTTTGGTATCCTCATCTGTTAACAAAAGGAAGTTGGTCTGTGTCGCTTCCAAGGTCTCTTTCTTTCTTTTTTCCTTTCTTACCTTTCCATTAATTCAGATTGTTCCTGGCTATACTTACCGAGTACAGCTTTCCCTAACTGTTCCTGCCCAAATTCACTTCTTCCTCTGAGCTCTCTAACACTGGTACCTAGTCACACATTGTATTGTAGTGCCTGTTTCCTTTGTATGATATGGATGTTTGTTCTTGCTTA
Source organism: Leptonychotes weddellii (assembly GCF_054177405.1). Taxonomy (NCBI): domain Eukaryota; kingdom Metazoa; phylum Chordata; class Mammalia; order Carnivora; family Phocidae; genus Leptonychotes; species Leptonychotes weddellii. Next base: position 65,693,612 of record NC_138378.1, on the reverse strand, counting down.
TTATTTTAAGTTACAAGCTCCCTGAGAGTAGGAACTGTATATTCTTCCTCTCCATATTCCTAACAGGTGTGTTTGACTAAAAGGACCTGGGCCTAGTGTTTTTGCACTTACATAAAAGTCACTGAGTTGAGACAGATTTACATGGATAGAAACAGGATGAGGACTGACCTAGGTGTTTGTCCCGAGAGGAGCAGCTAGAGGATGCCGTGAATGGGTTACCCTGCCCAAGTAGGAAAGAACTACATGAACAGTTGTGGGAGATGACAGGTCTTTATATCCCCAATCCAGATTAAAATATACAATTCTTATTATACTGGTGAAAGTGAAAAGACTAGAGGATGTTTTATATACGATAGTGTACAAACGGGAGCCAGTATCTTAACGGGTGACTTTTTGTTGTTGGTAATATTTCTTGATTTTCTACAACATACTTCAGCGTTTATGGAGAAAATACGAAAGAGGCGGCCTTTTCTTTCATTCTTTGTGATGGGATAAAGATGGACAGTCATCCTACCTATCTTCCCTCCTGGTTATTTGGTTTATAGTGATTTAACCTTTGGAAGAGTGTTTGAATAAGGTGTACCCATGCAGCTGTTACTACCTTACTTCTCATTGGTATTTAAAATAAGTAGGATCATTTTATTGCTACTGCAGTGTCTTTGTTCTCTGGTGGAGAGATTGTGACGGCTTAGTTAGTTGTTAGAAATAAGTATAGCTTACCATGCAAAGACATATGACGGCTAAAGCCTTGGCATGGCAAGGTGGTAGTTATCTGAACTAGATCCAGCATCAAGAGACAAACCTATTCAATGGGAAGCGTCGAAACACTATCACAGGGACTTCTCTCCTCTTCGTTGGTCTTCAGCGTGTCTATGAATGTAGTGAGAACTATGTACTCCCCGTGGCAGGGGGCTGCCTATCCCTGCACCAAATGCTTTCTATTATATTCAGCTTAAAAAAAAAAAAAAAAAAGAGACCCCTCAGACCAATGAGTAATTTCTAAATAGAATTGCAACTTGTTTTGAAAATACAGAAGAACACACAGAACCGTTTATCATTTTCAAGAACACCAAGGACTGGCATAATTTGTTTACTTCACTGCCTCACAAATGATAAAACATGCTTTAAGAAGAACAGTAATTTAGGATCACAGAAGATTCTGATTCAACAGCGACCTGAAACACATACCAGAAAGAGAAAGAAGACTTCGTTTTACTTCATTTTTAATTGTTTTGTTAGGTTCCCACAAGTTTCTAGATATGGTAGGGGGCACATAGAAGAAATCATCCCAGGCTTCCAAAAAGCTGGATTTATCCCTTGGTACATGAAAATAACACTGCATAAAACAGACTCATAAGACTCATTGCCATATCTGCCCACCCTTGTCCAATGTGGATATCATTCAAAAGACGAGTGTGTATGTGTATGTGTGTGTGTTGTGTGTTTATTATGGCAACACTTCTTAAGTTTTTCACTGAAATTACTTCTTTGTGGAAGAATTTCTGACTGAGTCTTTAAAATATTTTTTGGAAGTTTAAAGGAAGTTTCTATCTACAAATCTTGTAAGTATTAAAGAATGACAGATCTTTTTGCTTGGAAAATGTTTGGGTGAAGTGTCATTCCTTTTGGTTTAGAAGACTGGACAATATGGACTGAAATAAACTTGCTGTTTCATTTACATACTGGATTAAAAAAAATCTTTGTATAGAATTTAAGGATGCTAGGGATAATTGTCTAGAATTTAGGGAAGCTAGGGGTAATTGAATTAATTGAACATTCAATTAAAAATCTCATGCCAGTTAGAAAATGTCTTAGCAATTATTCAAATAAGAATCCAAACCAGTTTATACGATATGACTGTGGTTGAATAGGACAAAGAAAAAGTGCAGATAGAACAACATCTTATGACATAATATACCAACACACAGAATCAATTTTCCATTTGACTTCTGAAGATGGAGAATGGCAATTAAAATAGCCAAGTAAATACCTAAGTGTACCATTTATGAATAAGAGGACAGAAGTAGAGGGAGTTTAGGAGTTATTGAGTAACATTTCATAAGACAGAAAGAAATTCTGCCTTTGAGATGAAATGTGAAAAAATTTAGTGAACTCTCCTTCTCTGGATCTAGTTGATGATTATCCATTTTAGGATCAGAGATGAAATTCTAGGCCATGAAGGGCAGATTGGAAGGACAGATGTTCTTTGCCTTCTCCTTTTCTCTCTTCTACTCTGATCTCCTCTTCATCTTTTCTATCATTCTGTGGCGATTGGAAGAAGCTGGAGGAAGGAGTCTCATCCTCCCGTCCTTCTCCATCCAGCCACTGCCATCCCAGCTAGGGTGAGCGGCAGGACTCTCTTTTCCAGCCTTTGGAGGAACCGCCCATGCCCTGCCTATCATACCAGTGAAAATCAGTTTTCCGCCATCCGTTCTTCAGCTGATGGAAAAACAAAATCATTGAGTCATAAAACTCATCTGGATTTCAAATTCATCTTTGAGAAAAAGTAAACTGTTGTTCTTGGATGAGCCCCAGGGACTGCTGCTTAATTTCTCAGTTCATTTTCCCCTCTTAGCTTATGTATGTATACGGGTCCCTCTATAGTTCCCTTATGAAAATGTGCATTTTTAATACCACAAAAGCAGAAAAAAACATTTTTTGGTAAATATTCTTTCAGTAAAATTGCAATCAATGTAGTCAGAGCTAACAAGCAGATGGATGTATTTGAATGCCATTATCTTGTGTACAACGATATTATCTGTTTCATGAAAAATTCAGCAGTTTGGGCTGCTTTAGTGAAGGGAAGATGGAAGTAAAAAAATAGCAAGAAAAACATGATCAGACTCAGAATCCCTGAGGGGGTCCCATTGCATCATTTAGCAGGAGAATGAGCAATGCAGGAGGAGTAGTGATGGTAGAGGGGTTGTCTGGGCTCCTTATGGCATTCTTGGCTTCGGGTCCCACTCAAGCCCCACAGCTGTAGGTGGGAGCTCCTGGGCCTGCTAAAGCATCACACCGTGACATTTTTATCATCCGTCTAGGAGAAGAAAATAAATTTGCTAACAGAATAGAGCTGGCAGGCTCACACTACCTTGTCACATTCCAGACATCTCCTGGTCTGGCCTGAGCCAGAGGAAACCTACGTGTGGGCCAGAAAGTGTATGATGGACATGAAGTCGGCTTACAGAGTCTGGGAGAAGAATGCGGGTTTTCTGAGACAGGACTATGTAGGCTTTTTAAAAAAATTATTATTATTATCGGAGACTTGATAAATGAAAATACGTGGGCTGCCAGGGGGATGCGACCTCAGTTTCATTCTCTATAGGCCAAGGATATATCGACATTGGCAAAATGGCATTGAAATGATGCTCATTTTTTTATGATAATGTACATAGGGAGGAAAAAGAATCCAAGCACGCCCTACACATACACACAAAAATTTCAAAGTTTTCTATCTCCTGATGTTTGAAATACAAACTCCTTAGAGACCTCATACAAGGTGACATCTACTTATTTCTCCAAATTGGCCTATTTCTTTCTTTACTGAATATATTCTGTGCCTTAACCCATCCCCTCCCCCCGCCCTCCCTTTTGTTTGCCCTGGAATATCCTGTCCCGATATTCCAGACTCTGAGCTTTTTGAAGTCTTATCCTTCTATAAAAACATATTTTAAGTTTCATTATTTTAGTGAGGGCTTCTTGGGTGACTATTCGCTTTCATGAATATCCATTAAGTATGGTTTGTACCATGCATTTTCACAGAGCAGGACTTGTCTTGGATTGTTGCTCATGACATCTTCATGTCCCCAATTGGACTCCGAGTCATTTGAGGTTAGTCCTAGTGACTTCAACATCTAACAAGCTGCTGCTCTAAACACATTAAACAGTCAGAGTATAACGCATTGATAATACTGATCAAGAATGGCGTATTTCATGTTTTTGCAATTAAATTGTATGAATGATGGCATTGGATTATTGTAGAGAATGCAAATTAATGTGATGTTAATATCACAAGGTTTCATATAAATAGTTTCCCTTCTCTTAGTAAGATGAACCTTTAAAAACTATTTTTGTTTATGTTCCTGGATTATCTCAGTAAAGAAAGATTGTCATGTGAATTAAGTTTTTTTCAGGAAAAATAATGTATGACTGTCAGTCTGATGCAGGTATCCTCAGAAAAAGCTTCAAGAAGCAAAATCATATATATGGCAAATACACACAGATAAACACATACACACGCATATGACTATAACATAGCAAGTGATAATTAGAACAGTAGTATTTAAAGCCATTCCTTCTACTGTAGTGATCCCAGGGGCATTGCATGAATTAGGTTTGCTCTGGGGAAAATTGTTTCACATTGGACCTTAGAGGACTTAGAGGGTAGGTCTTGGAGATATGAGGGTGGGCTGGGGGGATATTCATGACCTTTTCCAGTAGACAGATATTCCAATATATAAATTCCACAGTCTTAATCTTCTTCTTGACCTCTTCTCTGTATTCCTTTTCCTGTGTCTTTTATTTTTCCTTCCCAGTCTTGAGGTTTTGCTCAACTTGATCCCTCTCATTCTATCCCCTTTCTTTTTTTTTTTTTCATCTTCTGTTCCTCTCTTAGCCAGTAATGACCATAAAATTTCATTGGACACAGTTATTTAACAGTTTTATTAAAATAATATGTAATTTAAAATCACTCTGCTGATATTACATCATTCCCTTTTTATCTGCTAAATTAAAATTATAGTGTCTTTCTAGCTACATATTTCACTAGCAATGAAATTAGCATGAATTTCTTCTTCTAATATTAATAGTTTGAGTAAAGTATATTTTAATTTTTACTTCTAAATTACACATCAGGAGAAGGGATGAAACAAAGGATTTTTCTTCACGATGGAAAATGTGACCATTTCTATTTAAAGTTTCTCTCTGCTGTGAGGAAGAAATAAAGCTGGTAGTTAGATACTTTATAGAGATGTGTTTTACAATTTGTGGGATGGACAAAGTACTATATTTAAAAATACATGTAAAAATCTAATAGAAATTATCTGAACAGTAAAATAGCAGAGAGTGGAGGTCTTTTTTTTTTTTTTTTGGTAGGATAGTAACTGTATGGAATTTATGTAAAATTCTAGCAAATGGAAAACACTAGAAGACAAATCACTTTAAACTATGTAAGTCAATGGGTTCTTTTATAAAGAAAGTGCATATGTTATATTTATTGAGTATAGATAACTTGAATATAATAGCGGAAGTATCTGTGAGCAGATATGGGATATAAGGTATTTAATCTTTTTTCTGATTTACTCTCTTGTAAATACGTTAGGGACTATGTCTTTAAATTTGGTCTGATGCATTGCATAGAGTACAGAGTACGAACGCTTGCAAAATATTCTTGGTTAGAGGCTGGAAATCTTCAGATTTAATATGATTTATATTAAGAACACTGGCCAGTTGTTGAAATGACAGTAGATGACGCCTGAGTATAAGGTCTATAGAAATGTCGTCATATTTGTTGGTGCAAATTTTAAAGAAATCTACTTTGGGGGTCAGATGACTGGTGGTGAGATTGAGTT
>NC_138378.1:65669295-65687942 GCF_054177405.1 Leptonychotes weddellii | reverse complement strand
GAGACTATATCGGCACTGACTTGCCATTCATTTAGCTCTCAAAGTGACAGCTTTCACTCTAACAACTTGTAAGCATTGTTATTCTGCCTACCCCCACCATTATGAACAAATTAAAATTCAAGATCGAAATATTGGTATCGGTTGAGAAAGCTGCCAGGTCTTTACGAAGACCCTATCTTTTATGATAAAGTGAGAATTTATTTTTTGGAGCAAAAAAATGGCAGGTATACATTCCTAATTTGGTCTGATTTCACTGTTTTCTAGGGGCTAGAGGAAGATTAGAAAGGAAGTTATGGGATTAAAAAAAATATTTAATCTAAGTTGTAAAGGAGCTTGGAACCACACCACAAGCATCATAACTAACTTTAATAATTATAAATGTAAATGCAGACAAGCCACAAGGTTTTAATGGTGTACCACATGCTTCTGCTAATTATTTTAGAGTTTGGACACATTCAGTGCCAGCTAATTATAAACCCTGCTATGGAAATCATCTGTTTATATTAGACTTATTGATCTCTAGTGTTTAAGCAATATGAAAAGGGAAATCTACAATGCTGGACCATCTGCTTTGTATTCCTAATTGCTTTTAAGGAATCAAATATATAAATAGTCAGCTTTTTATATATTGGGTTTCAAACTCTTTCAAGAAACATACTGTGCAAACCCAAGTGAATAAAAAAAAAAAAAGCCTATTTAGAATGTTGCTTCCCTGGCTCCTTTCACCCCCTTACTCACAAAATGCCCTCCTCTGACCTTTTCGCAAGATTTTCAAAGCACCTTCTTTTTTCCCAGACCTCACAAACTCGTCAAGGTAGCTGAGACTTCAGGTGGTTACCCTATTTTAATTATACCTTTTCTTTTTCTTCCTAAGAAGGAGCCCTCTTCCCAATCTGCCCCCACCTCCTTATGGTCTTGAATATTTATTGCCATTTCACACTATGGGAATATGGCAAGGAACGAATAAATGCCCATGTGAATGGTTCCATCTTTTTGGAGATATTTGACTTTATGGCAAATTAAATCTACTGGCATGTGGAGTAGATGTCGGTTAGTAAGACCCAACAGCATTACCTCTCATCACTAACATGCCTTGCGGTCAAGTCTGTGCTTACGTGCATCCTGTGATTCTACATGGAGGTTGGGTTTAAATGAAATGAATTGACTTCTTAGAATGGAGGTGTTTGCTTCATCCATCATTGCCTAGACGGTTATTATTTTAGAGTGTTCCAATAACGGACTTAAAAAAATCTACATATTGAAAAAGACTTCTAAAAAAATCCTTATTTGTCCCTTTGAGACATTCCTATTAAATCATAAAATCATTGGCTTAAAATAGTTACTCCTATTGGTTACTCCTTTTAAACTACGAGTTGCTCTTCCTAGCATTCTACCACTCAAATATCCCACCAACAATAGCAACTTGAGGTTAATAATTAATACATATTATATATGCTATATGATTATATGTAATAATTACTATATATTCTCTGTAGGTTTAGGGCCCTTTATTAGTATTTGGGCCCTTAATAAATTAAGATTTATTTGTAATTTCGTAGAAACATTACATGATATAAGCATGAAATAAAGTTTTTAGCTTTTTAAGTACATTTTCCTTTGTCATATAAAAGTTACGAATTTTGTACGAAGGGATCAACAGAAGAAGAGTTACCAATCTGCCCTCCCTTTGTAATGACACACTTAAACACCAACGTAGAAGGCTTAGACAGGCTGAAGTTTAATAACTAATTCCAAATAGTTGACCAGAAGGTTTACAGAGAAGAGTCCTTCACACTAGTTGTAAGAATAAAAAAGTAAATAAAAATAAAAAATAAACCCCCCCCCCAAAAAAAACCAACAGAAAGAAAAGTACCTTTACCAGTGTTTGGGAAGAGGTACTGATACAGTTCATCATGCTCTAAATAGAAGATTTAATTTCAAAGTATATGCTACCATCAGTAATGTGCAGTCACATATTTTGGGTAAACATTTATAGAATGTATACATATACACAGACATATGCAGATCCCAAGGTTTGTTAAAATAACTAGTTATGTTAGAATGGTTGTGACTTTTCTGTGGCGAATTCTGTAGAAATCTGCTCCTCTGAGATATTTTATCTGCCTCGTACAAAGGCCCTGCTCATTCTGCTTTTTTCTGTAGTTTCGAATGGATGTTCTCTTACCTACCACTTAGGCCTTGTACTGTGGGCTGCTGGTGTCTCCGAGTTTTAATCTCGGCACATGTATAATTGTAGGGCAGGCCTTCTGTATAGTCTAAGTTCATTCTAATCAGAGCTACAGGTTTCCTTCAGCTCTGCCGTGAAAGGAGAATATTCAAAGTCAGAAAGAAATTAGGAGCTTTGTTAAAAGGTGCTTTAAACAGCTCATGTTCCCCACGCCCTCAAAGAAAGTTACAAATCAAGAGAGCACAATTGGTAGCTACATTATCAAAGCCCTTCTGATAATGCTACCATTTAAATTGGATAATATTGTTTAATGGGCTTTTTAAAAGCAGCCATCCTTTGGATCTGACACTCCAGCATGATTATCTTCCATTCCCATTTAAGATTACAACAGTCCAGTGATAATTATAACATCCATTTCCATCTGGAGTTCAAGGAACTCATACACGTGAATATGGAGAGAGAGTTGAGCAGCTTCTGTTTGTAAAGTGGACACTAATTTGATATTTGTGACACCTGCCATTCTATTTTTCGTTCAGATTGCCTACATGAAATGTCTTTTCCCCAGGTCTTTTCTTGCCACCAGCAAGTTGGGGGAGCTTTCTTTCTTTTTTTTTTTTTTTTTAAGATTTTATTTATTTATTTGACAGAGAGCGCACAAGTGGGCAGAGTAGCAGGCAGAGGGAGAGGGAGAAGCAGGCTCTCCGCCGAGCAGGGAGCCCAACGCAGTGCTCGATCCCAGGACCCTGGGATCATGACCTGAGCCCCGGGGGAGCTTTCTATGAGTTGGCTTCATGATAATGCTTTTATGAACACTAAAAATAGAAACATAGAAATATTGTTTTTGTTTTTGTTTTAATCTAGGACCGAAGATAGTGCTTGATACATAGTCGGGCTTCAAAATTTGTCAAAGTATTATTGAGCGGATGATTTTAATAACTATTTAAGTGATCATCAGAGTTCTTATTTAGATCAGCTGTCAAAAAAATGAAGAACTCTTGGGTTGAATCATGTGAAACTACATTTTTGTAGGTAAAGAACAGTCAAGCATCAGCTACTTCGTATGGTTCAACTTAATGCTTTCTAATACAGTGGTCTTCTCCCTCATGTATTTTCTTGGTAAATGAGAATGGTTTTGTTTTTTAAGAAAATGAAATTAGGTAATTCTTTCTTAACCATAGTAATGCAGTGAGGAAAGCCAAAGTAGTGGGACAAAGATTTTTAGCTGAAAAATGTGGCTTTTATTGACTAAGTATAGCTACTTTATCAGCCATAAAATGGGAAGTCTGGCATGTCCTCACACAAAGTTTCTACTTTCACAATTATTGACCAACCTACTTTGCAGATTCTATTGTGTGTACTTTGTATATAGATTTGATTTCAGAGTCACTTTTCTTTCAGAGTCACATGGGATTTCCCTCTGTTAGAAAAACCCATCTTGGGTGTTGGGTTGGGTTGTGTCAGTCTGTCAAATCTACATCCTATAGAATTACCTATACCTGTCTATCTTTTGGGTTGTTGGCAGTCTTGTTTTTGAGTTTATTGAAGAAATTAGCAGATTAGTGGTGAGATCTATAACCTACCCTCGATACCAGACATTTAGAAAGAGGGGTAAACCATAACATGATCTGCAGTAATGGTTGAAATTTCATGTGTCATGTTCCTTGAATTTTACAGCTATCAGTACAAGTGCTGATTCATAAAAGGCATTTTTAAAACGTGTTTAAAATTGTATTACGTATTTTCTGTCCTGCCCTGGCTTTGAGACGGACTGATCATGCCTAGAAATTCTTGGAAATTTGGATTTATTAGGTTCTTATCATATGTCTCCCCATGAACTCGCACTCTGAGACTAGTGTGGCTCTCTCACACATTCTGTACCTTAGATAATAATCATCTAACTACTAATCACCTAAAAGGGGTTAGATATTACCAGAATATTAAATTTGAAATTCATTCTGTGCTCATCTCATGCTTTTTCTTTATAAATTACATATGCTGGTCGTCTCTTATTCTTTATTTCTGTAGTGAAATAATTTAAACTCTCAATTCTGATTAGCATTGATAAAGTCGCTAACTTCAGCTTTTGGAGTGAAAAACATTAGGGTGAAAATGGAAACTCAGTAAATTTCCTTCAGTGAAGACTGAATCTCACTATGAGAATCCAGTCAACCCCTAGTTGAGACTGCGATGTCCTCCAAACATACAAAACATAGGATGAGATAATTGAATTTGGCCTCTGGGGTTCTAAGAAGCCTACAGTCTGGCGATGCATGGTGTCCTCAGAGGATCAGGACAAGATTGCCACTCATGTAATTCATATAATTCTTGTTTTTCAAGCCCCTTCCAAACTTTCACATTAGAATCCCAGAAACAGCACTCTTTGGGTAGTGAACACACACATACCTCCCTCCTTTATTTGTTTTTAAAGTAGGTACAATAAGGAAGGGATGGTTGTGCCATTTTACATTATTTCTTTTATATTACAGTGGGAGCTCCCTCACTAAATTTTGAGTTTCTGGCAAACACTGTGCAATAGCCAAGATATTAAACTTGCCTAGGTTAAGAGGAAGTTGGACTGACCCCCCCCCACCCCCAACTGTAGTAGGGCTTTAGAGGAGCTGTATTTGGGGCCCATGAGATGAAATCAGACAATCCCTGTTAACATTTGGCTCATTGCAGAAGTCTTTTGGGTGGAGGAGGGGACAAATAGGAATATTTTATTAGAGTTCTAAAATGAACGTCAGAAACTAAACTTTCATCTTCTTTGATTACATGACGGAAAGGGTTAAAATTTTCTATGTAGATCCCTGAAGTTTTATTATATAAGATGACCTTAGGAACTGTCATCTCCCTTGAATTTATACAAAGAATTCAAAGTAAAGGTTTTCTAGGTTACACTTCTTTTTTCAACCCTTTGTCCTGTCAGCTCAGTCCTTGATATCTTCATCTGCCGACATGCCCAGATGTGCAGTGAATGTTGATTTGAGCTGGCCCCTCAACCCCTCCCTGCTGGTGTCATTAAAACCAGGGAGACGGCGGCTCCCCTGGCATCTTTGGCACGGCTTGGCTTTACACTGCGGACTAAATTATTGATGAAGAGCGCTTCTGTCGCAGTGTGTTTTACCCACCTTTAAATGAAACAGTGAGGATTGAGCTGTCACTGCCTCCTCACTCCCTGCAACTTCTACATGACATTTATGATGTGGTTCAGATTGCACCGAAGCAATTAATTTCCAGTGGAGTCTGCACTAAGAATGAAGATCCCTGACAATTACCGAGGGCTGGTTTCTCAATGAGCACACGACACACTCATCAATACCGTACACAAAAGGAAAACATCAAAATTTATGTAAAAGGGTCTCTGGGATTTGTGATCCTTTCCTCTCCTTGGAGGGAGTTCTGGATTCCAGGACTTTGTTTTCATATTGTGCATTTCGTCCTTCTCTGTGTTTTCTCTGAAAGGCTGGGTGGACTTACCTTCTCTGCACACATTTTACAGATGCCTGCCAACATTTCCCTGAAATTTCATTGGCTACATTATATATTTATTCTAGATGAAGCTTTTGTCTGCTTGATTTTGCCAGCAAAATATTATTCGATATTTGCATTACAGTTGCTCAAATAATTCTGTTACCCTGATACATTTTTTCAGTTCCTCCCGTGCGGGAAATAAGCAGCATATGTATGCATATATGTGTGTGTCTGCATCTGTATATGTACACTTAACTGTGTCTGTGCATATGTGTGTTGTGTGTGTCTATACGTTTATATGCATATTTTTCAGAGAAATCCAGTGAATATTTCAAAGCATGTGAAATTTAATATTTTATCGGTTATAAAATATTTTTCTTACCTTTTTCCTTTTAAAAATTATAAAAAACTCAATTCAGATTAGCTTGGGGCAAAGACAGGGTTCATTCTACAATATTTGAAAAGACATGCAGTATTAGTATTTTTGAGAATAATAGGATAACATCAACCTAGTCTATTCATGTCATTTAAATATTCTTAAAATGATCTTATTGAATAGATTTAAAGATATTTGTGGTTAGCCTGTCTGTTCTTCTGAAGGCTTAAATAGAAATTACTCTCTTAAATATATATTTCCCTGGCTTCCTGTTTGTAATGTTAATTTTTGTAGTCAACTTTTTCCTCATAGGTAGACTTCTGTTTTGTTCGTACTGCAGCATACTCAGCAAAAGTGTATTGTGAATTAAAGAGTTTTTAGTTTTTGACTTAGTTCTCACCTAACTACCAGTGCTTAAGAGCCAGTGGTTAAAACGTTAACAGGCAACATGGAGTCATCTGTGCGAAGGTGCTTCTGGGAAGCAGCTGCCTCCATCTCTATTGCAAAGGTGCCATTTAGCTAGGCATTAAGGAGTGGGGACTTCAGTGGTAAACTTCAGACAAGATCCAGGAAATAGTGTGTGTACTAGGAGATTGCAGTTTGACAGGATATGTATTGTGTCAATCAGATAATTGAGGAGGACGCCAAGAAGTAACACTACAACCTTAGTGAAAATCTAACTGTGGGTCAAAAGGTATTTTATGTGCCATTATTCACCCTCATTGTAACCCCTGTCCTCAGTATATACCTGCTTCCAACATTTGTCTAGTGAGGTGGGCCAAAGGATCAGAGAGTACTTACTGTATTTGTCTAACTCAAATTCGATGTTTTTTAGCCCTGTTGAAATCACGACACATAGAAGATGAAGTATCTCTCCTTAAAATTCAGAATTTGAAGAATTTTGGAATTCTTCTTTAAGGCTATTTATTATACTAAATCACTCTTTCTGTACTTCAAGAGATGATGGTTCAACAAGATAAATTTCAGGAAAGAAACCCATCTTAGTGTTACCTACTCTTGCCTCAAATAATATGTACATTTTGAATGAAGAAAAATATAGTCCATTTTTGGCCCACCATTTGGTCCAAAGTGATACATTTCCAAAAAAAGAAAAGAAAGGAGAAGAAAAGAAAAGGAAAGAAAAGAAAAAGAAAAGGAAGGAAGGAAGGAAGGAAGGAAGGAATCTCTCATTGCTTTTGTCAGTGTTTTGGGCAACACTTGTGCATTAATACACATACACAAGTAAGTTGATGATGGCAATGCTATTTGGAGATATTTTTTAGTAAACCGTGCCCCTTTTGACCTAAGAAATACACAGAGTCTTTGAGACATTGGAAAAGAAAATTCTAATTATGATCTATCTAAAAAATAATAATGATGATACATTTTTTTAGAGAGAGAGAGAGAGCATGAGTGAGGGAGCATGTGCAAGCAGGGGCAGGGGGAGGGGCAGAGGGAGAGAGTCTTAAGCCGGCTGCATGCCCAGGGCAAAGTCCGATGTGGGGACGATCCCATGACCCTGACCTGAGCCAAAATCAAGAGTCCATCACTTACCCGACTGATCCACGCAGGCACACCAGTGATGATACATTTTTTGAGTACTTCCTCTACCTACCAGCCACCATGCAACAACATTATCTTCTTGACTCTGCACAACAGCTTTCTGAGGTACTCGTATCATTCTCATTTGATAGGTGAAGAAAACAAGCCTTAGGGAGTTTGGTTTGTTCAAGGCCACATAGCCAGTTGGTAACCAAGTCAGGACTCTATCTTAGGTCTTCCTAACATCAAAGTCCAACTTCTTCTTGGTCTACTATATTAGATTCTTTGGTGGGTATACTTTACTTTTTGTTTTGTATGAGTCTTAATTTCTAAAACTATTTTTACTTGTGCAGAAAGAAATTGTTGAGCTATTTCAGTCACTGGTTCTATTTTTTGTCTTTGTAGTTGGAATCTAGAATCTGGGGCTCATCCTTTGCCTTTTTCCTGTAATACAGATAGTGGTGACCATTCACCTACTACTAATGGATAGATGAAAACATGATCAATGACACTTGTAAAACTGCACAATTTATGCTTCAGAGTGTTTGTTAGAGTTTTTTTTTTTTTAATGTGGAGAAACATAAAATCAAAAAGTAGTAAGCTTAGATTATGTAGTTAGTTATATAAATAATTTATACCAAAATCCCACCATTATTTAATATTCAGCTAATTTAAAAATCATTTTTTTACTCTACATCCCCAGTAAGTCATAAACCTATAAGACTTTCCTTTTCATTTAATAATTCCTTCCACTCACATTGTATCTCTTTGGCTCACTTATTCTGAGTGCTTGAGTCAGATAACTGAGATTTTCTAAAACAATGTTCCTGAGGTCTTCCAAAATGAATTTGGGACAGCTGGTAAATCACCTTCAGACTGTTGTGTTTCTCATCGGCCCAAAGCTATTGAGTTGTGAATGGAATGCTTTCTCATTGGATAGAAGTTGTTAATATGAAGAATAAGTAAATGCATTTACTTGTTACAGGTTGAATACCTGGTTGTATTTTTTAGAAATATAGTATTATCTGGGAAAACAGAACCTTCTTAGATAAAGCAGCATGACGGTAGAAAGAGATGGAATATGGCTTAAAGACCCGAGTTCACATCAAAGGTGCTCTACTTACTTGCTCTATAATCCTGAGCAAATCACTTAACGTCTGAAATTGTTTTACCATCTATAAAATGATAATTTCACATGACATTACCACTTCTCAGGTTATTAGAGTTTCAGTAGCCAAGATATGGAAACAACTTAAATACCCACTGATGGATGAATGGATAAAAATCTGTGAGATATATACAAAAGAATATGATTCAGCCATGAAAACAAGTGAAATCTTGCCATTTGTGACAACAAGGCATTATGCTAAAAAAAATAAGTCAGACAGAGAAAGACAAGTACTGTATGATTTCTCTTCTATGTGGAACCAAAAAAAAAAAAAAAAACAAACCACCAAAACTAAAACCAAACAAAACCAAAGACCCACTAAGCTCTTAAGCTCATAGATAGAGAACAGATTTGTGTAGGGGCACAGAGGTGGGAGATGGGAGGTGGGATAAATGGGTATAGGGAATCTAAAGTGAAAAAAAGAGAAGTGAATATTTTATATTAAATTGGAATCTAAACTTGCGGAGTTCAGAGAAACTTTTGTGAGCTAATTTCCAACAGTAGTAAGAAACTAAAGCATCTAAGTTGAAATGTCCTTTTTTCTACATATAAGAATAAAAATAAAAGTAAATTAACCCATATTAGCACAGCTGTAATTAAAGGAAAGACAGTAATAGAAAGATGAGAAAAGATGTCAGATAATCTTAGTTCTAGTATATCTAGTGTTTTCACTGTGTGTTTCAACATTTTCAAATGATTTAACTTCATTTATCTTTAATTTCTTTAGGGGGAAAAAAAGGAGATGATGTATTTGGAAAGCATTTTCAATGGTAAACTGATAGACAAATACCAAGGCACCATTACTAGAACTTTTCATATGTGTTCTACATGATGCATCCATCTAAAATATCAAACTCGAAGAAAGAGGAGGGTGTAACAGGATTGTGTTTAGCATCATAACAAAAAATTCACATTACCTTGACTCAAGCAAAATAGAATTTATCTAAAAGAAGAGCAGAGGTTGTAGTCTAGGGTAGATACGGTATTTCTATCCTGTCTTCAGGGATCTCATCTCTTTCTGTCTTTCTTCTCTGCCACCCTTACCTCATAGCTTCAATCCTCTGTATCACCTCATAGCCTAAAACTGACTATAAGAGGTCTAGTAATTGTATCTGTATTCCAGGCAGGGAATAGGAGGAAGATCTGGGAAGGCTTAAAAGGACCAAAAAGGAGGACTAGGCGAAGGTCAAAAAGAGCCCTTTATAAAGAATTTTCCTAGCGCGCCACCCCATGATTGCTACCTATAATTATTGTGAGGCTGGGGAATGTTTTCTTCTATTTGGTAGAGTCCTGGAGTTCTCTTGGTGAATGAGGAGATCATGGATATTGTGTAGGCAACCAGTGACCTATGTTATGGGACTATGTGTGATTTGGATGATCTCCATGGTAGGCTATGTTTGAGGTCTACAGTTCAAGGTCTATGATTTTTTGACATAATGGCGGTGATTTTTAAAAATTTTGTCTATAATTTTAGTCCATTACCCCAAACATTTCCAACCTGGATTTTTTTTCAGCAATTAATTCAGTAATGATAATTATAAAAATTACCATTTGTAATTTTACTGAGGATACTTTGTCTAGAAAAATTGTATTTTTATTATGCTATCTTGGTGGTATTACAGTCCTATCTGAGTTAGGGTAACAAACGTGCATTATGAAATATGAATCACTCCCCCTTCAGTTTTCCAGAAAATGATGTTACTTTTTTAAGAACCAATTTTTTGGGTAGTTCCAGACTTTTGTGTTTTTTTGTTTGTTTGTTTGGGTAGTTCCAGATTTTTCCAGCATTTGAGGAGACGTATGGTTGCTAATAACCTTACCTGGGCTTATTTTCTCAAAAGTGATTTCAGGAACCTTTAGAAACTCCAGTAAATAAAATGAGTAAATCCCGGTAAGTGAGTTAATATACATAAAACACTTAGAATGGTGCTTAGCATAAAAGTAACTTCTCAATAGAAGTAGCTTAATGTTGCATATTCTTGGTGTTAAAATGGCATTTATTAATAAAGATACTGATGTTTTTTAAAAAGAGAGGGTTAAAAAAAGATGGAGGGATATACTTTCTCCTTCTAGGCCTTATAGGACAGAAACATATTGCCTGATCTATCCCTTATTTGATAATGAAGTTTCTCTAAAAGGAACATTCAATACACTTCCCTCTCTCCCATTCTCCAAATTTAAAAAATTCAATATGCCTACTACATAGAGCTATAATTATGTGATGTTTAGAGTGTCATTCTTCTTGAAGCATGCATAATAGATATTGCCATGTTTTTTGCTTGCCCAACATGTGAAGCTCTGACCTACATGGGTTGAATTACTCTTTTGTGTGTCTTGACAGGCAGAATCATACTTCCCAGTAAAAACACTGTAAGGTCCAGTGTCTTCTCATTCTCAGTGAGTGAAGTGCCATTGATTGGATGCTCCATCCTGGGATTTTGAATCTAGATGATGATATACAGATGCTGGGCCTACTGGGGGACTCTGGTGCTGGAGTGGTGTGAAGTCAAGTCCAGACCACCCCTGTGGTGTGACATGGTGGTGTTCTCTGCTGTCTACCCACCTACTTCCTATGGTTCCTACATACTTTCCCAGCTAATTCTCCAGTTGGCACATCAATTACATGAGGCCCTATATGTCCTTCCAATAATTTATTTTCTGTTTACATAAGCCAAATCTGACTTTTGTTACTTGCAATCGAGAACCTTGATGAGTTCATCATACACCAAAAGACTGAGAAAAAGAAATGCTAAAAATATATGAAACATGACAAATGAGAGCTACTTTTTGAGTAGACATTGTGATTAAGTGAAATGGAGAAACATTAGAAGTAATAACACCGCATTAGTTTTCCTTATCTTTTTCTGATTACATTTTCAGAAAATATGAATGGCACCCATAGCTTGGAAGTCCCTTTTCACTGAATTGCTTGACATATTTATTAAAAGTGTCATTTTCTCCAGTGAACTCAAGCAAACCCAAAAGATCTATACCTGTTTTATAAGTATTAGTAAAAAAAGTGCCAAATAAACATCTCTCAATTCTATTGGTAATGTGGCTAATGTTCATAATACAGTTGTCTCTTTTCACATGGGAAAGAGAAATGAGCTTTAGATCTGAATTTTGAACCTTCTATTAATGACAGATTTTTCTGGTCAGAATGGAGCAAGTATTTCCTTTGTCATCCTGACTGATTTTTCACTGTCGCTGCCCTTCCACAGGACAGCCCGGAGAGATTGCTATAGAACTAATTAATGTCTGACAGATAGATTGAACCAAATACCTGAAGAATTCAGAGAACTGTTTATTAGCTCTTAGAAAACGTAACCAAAGTCTTGAAACACGTAGATAGCATTATTGTATTAACAAATACGTAAGGAAATATTCTTGCTTATTTGAGCCAAAGTAGTCTGTTTAAGAGAATTAATGTTACACTCTTTTCCAGACTATACCTCAGTTACTTGATGTGTTGGTAGGTGCAGAGGTATGTGTGAAATATTTCCTGTGAAGGAAGCACTGTGCTTTCGTAGACCTCTATTGTCTCTGAGTAAGCTACCGAGGGGAGAAATAAGGGTCATATGTCATGTATGCGTAGCCAAAGTATAGAAGATTTATGACTTAGTGAATATGTAGATATAGTAGTGTTCTTGACCAACCTTGCAAGCTGTCCTTGAGTATGTCTGAGGTTTCATATTAAAAAAAATATACTTCAAAGAGAAAAAGAGACAAACAATTATATACATGCTGTCTCTGAACAATGGGGTAGTATTCTTTGAATTCACAAACATAATGACTCTTCATCCTATTCTCTTGGGAGAGTGGTGTGGGAATTTCCATATTTTGCTTTCGAGGCACTTTCAAAGCCATTTACTGCTATAATTCATAAACCATTGGATTAAGAGACATATGTCTCTAATATCAGTAAGAGCCTCTGTGGTGGACTTGCTGATTTAAGGAAAAGAAAAAAATAAAGGAAAAAAAAAAACTTAGGGTCTAATTTGAGATGAATCTTCGTACTTCACAGTGCAGAATGACAGGATAGAGCACCTATTTGCTGCATCTTTTACCAGGGAGATAACTAATATATCTTACACTGATTGGCTGACTTGTGCTTATTATAATTCAGGCTTCTTTATGGCTTTATGCTGTTCTCAGGTCTCCCTGATTAGGAACAAGCTAAAGATGTTTTAGGATTTCCCATAAAGGTGCTTGATCCTGAAGAGCTAATAGTTGATGTTAGAGGAATATTTTGCTAAGAAATGACTGCTGCAGAATGTTCTGGCAAAATATCTTCTTGTCTTACAGAAGTTGACCACATTTTGCCACCAGTACCCACTATGTAGTAGCTTAATTTCCTAGCACTAGCATTCTGCTTGTTATGGTGCCTGTAGTATGAAAATACTACAGCAATATTTTCCCCCTTTTGCTTCTCATGATCTTTTGTTAGAGTTCACATTCCAAATAATTCTGCTGCTTTTATCCTTTGTAGATTTTTTAAAACCCTTGTAGCTTCTCCCTCTCCCTCAGGCCATTATCTAACTCTCGGGTCCAAAGAGTAAATTTTCTGAAGTCTGCATTGACTTCCAAACTGCTCTATACTACCCTTAGATTGCTATTCTTGGAGACTGTCCGTTTTCCAAACTCTAAGAATTCTTGGCAGCATAGGTAACAAAACTGCAAACTGTTGGAGTCATTCCTGGCTCTCCCTCATCACCCTCATATCCAGTCATTTGCTTTATCCTTTTCATTTCACCTTCCAATCCCTCACACATTCTACTGAGGCTTTCCATTCAGACATTGTTTCCATTTATGTTCCCATTTGCTTGTCTGGATTACTGCAACAGGCTGTTAACTGAATTCTCCGTATCTTTTTCTACTAACTCCAAAGCATATCACCACTAGATTGAGCTTCTTAAAACATATATTTGCATCTATTGACTCATTGATGAAATTACAGCCCCAGATGCTCCAGGTTTATCTCCCAACTCTTCCCCTCATGCCCCTATCTTTGGGCCTAATTGGGATACTTGATTTTCTCTGAACATTTTCTTTAACTTTCCACCTCCATATCTTTATCCATGTTGTTGCCTCATACCTGAGTGTTCTTTTTCTTCATTGTTCTTCTTAAAAGTCTTAACGGATGCCAGTTCCGTGTAAATTGTTATCTGTGTCATGAAGACTTCCTGATGACCATACCTGGAGGCCACCTTTACCTTCTTTGAATTCCCATGAATTTGTTACTGACAGTTCTGCGCCATCTATTCCGCTTCAGGGGAATATGTATACTTGTTACCCTCCTTTCTCTCTTGTAACTTCTTCTAAGGACGAACTCCTTGTTCTTGTATTTGTCTCTTCTACATTTTCTAACTTGATGCATTTCATATGGTAGGAGCTCAGATTTTCATTAAAGAGAATTCTTGATGATCTAGGGAAAAAAGAACATTCTTTTTAAGTCACTTGACCTAATATTAACATAAAACTCTATGAATACTTTATTTTATGAAAATAGATTTTTCCATAAGGTGGCATCAGGCAGAAGTATATGAAGTGAAATAAAAATATTAGACAAGAGAGACTATTGTGGATTCAGTTTACATTGCCTTGCATATACCTAATTGTACCCTTAGATTATCTGTATCTGTGACCCACAATCCAGAATATATCATGGTCCTTATAATCATTTTGATCAGTTTGATAGCAGAGACTTTGTTATGGGACTGAGTAAATTAAAAAATGTTTTCTCACATATCACACACATTTTCCTCCTGTCTTTTAGAGGAGGAGTTGTTCCCGTGTCTTTCTGTGATTAATGCCACCATCTGTGCATTTTTTTTAAACCTCATCCCTTTCTGTCTGTTCTGAGACTTACACTATAAAGTCTTTCTTCTCTCACAAGTCTTTAAATTCTTCCCCTTTCCACTAACTGCTTCTTTTCAGCCAAAAATGTGCTCAAGTATTCGCTTACTTCAACCACAGTTTTTCCTAGCTACTATAATACTTTCTTTTTTCCCCAGCACCACCACCAAACTCCCTGCAAACAAAGTTCATCCTGGGTTCTTCCATTTCTCTCCTCTGCATTTGTTCACCGTGGCTGGGTTCTACATTATCTCCCCACTGATACTGCTTTTGGAAACATATCTAACTTTTGATATCTAGGCATCTCTTTCCAGTTACAACTCAAATACTTGGTGTTATTTTGAGAAAATCACCACATCTTTCTTGAAACTCTTTTCCCTTCTGGAATACTACTTTCTCATGATCCTTTTCCTGCCTTTTTTTTTTTTTCCAGCTAATATCTATGCAGCACTATCTAGACACATTATTTTAGACACAACGGGGATACAAAGGCATAGCCTATCATTGCCTTAAGATTTAGCCTTGGTGGGTTGACAAGCTATATATTATGCATAAAAAGTTACATAATACAATTTTACAATTCAGAATAATTCTCATTTCAAGTGGATGTAATGTTTTGGTTATGATGTAAATGTCTTAACTGTATAACTTTATTCAGAAGTTCCTACCTCAAATTTGTGCTTCTTAATACAGTGAGTTGAATTTTTAAAAAAGTCCCCCTGATCATAGTGTTCTTGTAAATATTTTCAACATTTCTCCAGTAGCTCCATAAAATCAGACTCTTCAGCAATATCAGACTCTCCATATTCTTGTGACATGTCTAGTCTACCTTGGACTGCTTACCATTTCCTAAATATTTTGCCCCTTGCCTTTCACTGTATTATCATCATTGCTGTGGAAGTCATTCTCTAACATGGCCCCAATGATCTCTACTTCCTGGTATTTACACCCTAGTGTAATCTCCTCACCTTCAGTGTGGGTTGGATATAGTGACTTGATGATAATGAATAGAAAATCGCAGAAGTAAAATGATGTTGATTCTGAAATCAGGTTATGAAGCTCCACTTTCTGTTTTGGGTGTACTTGCTCTCTGTCATTGTCTCTCTATCTCTCTGGGTCTCTCACCCTGAGGAAGCCAGCTGCCTTGTCATAAGGTATTCCTGTGGAAAAGCCCACATAGCAAGGGACTGAGACTAGCCAATAATCAGGTGAGTGGAAGTGCAAGCTTTCAGAGAGACTGCAGCTCCAGCAAACAGCTTGTTTGCAGTTTCATGAGATACCTTAAGGCAGAGATACTGAACTGCTTTGTACCCAGATTCCTAATGCACAGAAACTGTGAGATTGTAAATACAAGTTTTTTATTGCTTTAAGCCACTAAATTCTGGGATAATTTGTTACACAGCAATAGATAACTAATACATCTGCTTAAAACAACCTTCTGTTCTTTATCCATCAGTAACATACCCAGTTGTAATATTACCTACTTGCTCCCTGCTGAAAATGTTTCCTATAATGTTTAGCTGATGGCTTTCATTTTTACTTAATACACCTTCTTCCTTATTTATATCCCTGAGAAGATAAATACTCTTAATGCAAGCCACTGTTTCATACATTTCCACAGCTTCTACAAAACTCAGTGCAGTTTCCTGAACATTGTAGGAGTTTAATGCCTATCTGTTGAGTAAATAAAACAAGACTGTACTTGATTAATCATCAAAATAAGTGTACAGAGCAGCAATTATATTTCTGGTAGGCAGAGAGGAGTGGCAGAGTCATACTGGATTTATGAAATTGCACAGATACTGGAAAGCACAGAAGATGTTGTGAAACCAGTTAACTGGTTGGTGGGCAACAAGAGTTTGGATGAGTATAGCTGAACAGAGGGCCCCTACCACATTCTGCTGAATGCTTTGGTTTTAGATACAATGGCTTATACTTCTCATGATCTCTGTAAGTACTTCCTATAATCTTTAGGCAGATACACATGGGAAGATGTAGCCCAGCAGCACCTAACATAGCACATAGTATATGTTTACTAAATATTTGATTGGACTTGAAAATGTAAGCTGAGGAATGATTTTGCAGGTCTTAAGTGGTAAGCTTTGAACTTTATAAGCAATTGGAAAGTCCTAAAGGCATCTGAGCAAGAATATAGCAATGTTTAAGTGATTTAGTTAGATTATTCATATGACAATGTACATAACTAGATATAGGGATTCTAATGAGTGAGAATAATTAAGAAGCAGCTGGTTGAGTCATGAGCTTATAAACTGAATAGGTCTTCATGTCTGGCATCTTATTTCTAAGATCTGAGTAAAACTCTCAACAGAATCTCTTGAAACATATCATTAAAATATAGAATTAAAAGTTGCTTGGTCCTTTACAACTACAATTAAATTTTTTGTGTAGGCCTAAGGGGATAGCTGCATTATTTCTACACTTTTACTTTTAGAAAGGGGATGATAAATTGACAAATTCCAATTTCTTTATTGTTGGTCAATAAGTCTTTAGAATTTGCACTTAAAATGGGAAATATATATGTGAAACCAGCTAAAACCTGACACAATACTTATGCCCTACTGATAAGCCTTTTGAAAACTCTTAGTATCATCAAGACTTTTTAAAAGCTCCTAGAGTGGAGGGATTCATTAGAAGCAATATTTTATTGAGATTCTGCAAGAAAAAAGGGGGGACTCTTCTAGATGGTCACAGTCTATGATTTCCTGGAACTTACTATCTAGCAGGAAAGCACTGGGGAAAACCATTCGGATTCATCTACTTCTTGGTCTCAATAGCCTGTAACATGGGGATAAAATTTAATTGACAGCTGTATCACTTCTAATATTCTACTGATGTTTTAAAAAATGAGGAAAAATGAAAAAGATGAATATACAGGCAAAAGATGAGAGTGAGGAGTGAATAAAGGAACTAGAGAGGAAAAAAATGAAATGGAAATGGGAACGAGGTGCCTACAGCGCTGGAGAAGAGAGGAGCATAGGTAAGGTTGAAGTGTGGCAGTGATAAGGATCAATGTGGAGTCAAGGGCAAAAACAGAAAAAGGAGTAGAAAATATAACCAGTGAAAAAAAATTAGGCAGGAGGAAAAATAAATTGTTCTATGATAAAAGAAGGAAATGAAAGTAAAGGGCGAAAGGAGAAAAGAAAAGAATATACTTAGTGTTTAAATAGTACTTTTCATTTTTCAGAAAGCTTTATAAATATTAACTAATTAACCCTCATTCCAGCCCTGGGCATAAGCATTATTATCATAGTTATTATTATTAATAACTGAATGTAAAAGGGGTCAGAAAGGGTTAGACACACAAAGCTTTAAATTTTGTACTTGCATTTTATTTCTCTGACATGAAAGCGGTAGCTGGAAGGAAAGTTTTGTTTCAAATTCTGGCAAGTCCATTATTGCTAGATGAGAACTGCCTTATTTTGCTTCCCTCACCTTCATGACCTTGGGCCATGGGATCTAAAGATGTAGTCTGTGCATCTGGCTATCAATAATTCTTCACCTGCAACTCATCCTTGATGGCGAGATCCAACAAAGAGCTTTCAATTCAGTTTCAGGAATTTTGATTGACAGGATTATTATGAGTATGATTTCTAAGAACAATGTGTAACTTCTCCTAAATACAATTTAATTGCAACTTGGCAGTAGAAATGAGTTGCACAGTTTATGGTAGCCAAACAACACTCAGTGTGTTTGTTTTGGAGCTTTTCCCCTTTCTTTGATCCCACTGACACAGGATGGGAACTCTGCACTCAGGGATCATTTTTAGTGTTCCAGCTTGCTAATCACACTCTTGCTTTTCTGGAGGGAAAAATATTAGAAAGTGGATTCAATAAATCTTTGCATGTACATAGTGAAATTCACTTTTTATTCTAGTTAGAATAAGCAAGCAATCACAGGGCTGTAATAATGTAAATTTTGCTTTCATTATGTTCCTACCTCTGCAAGCTAATTACATTGCAGATACAAAGTCTGTCGACTTTCCTTCTCGAGAGTGATAAAGGAGACTGTTGGGTGAAATAGCCACT